>NW_017729034.1:67320154-67323299 GCF_001723915.1 Gavialis gangeticus
AATGAAAAACACTTGCCGTAAATAGAACATTCTTTATATTACATTTGGCACGAGACTGATTGCAAAGAATGCCTAACAATCAATGTTTCTAGAACACACAAAAAGCATATTAGAAACAAATATTAGCTATAACCTCAATAAAAATTGGTAGACTGAAAAGAGAGAAGAGACAGTCAGTGTGATAAATGGGGGAAAAATTAACAGATTAACTTAACCACCTTTTGTATGGGTTCAAATATGCAAACAGTGTACTTACAACTTAAATTTAACCTCTTATTTTTAATTTTAGACAGTACAAACTTTAAAGTAAATAAAAGTGTATTTACTCTGAAAAAGCTTTATGTAGCAGATTATGCTACAGTGTTAGCAGCACTGCAGCATTTGAAAATGAGCATCTCATATCTCAATAAAATTAACCATAAATTTCCCTACTTCAAACCAAGAAAAGTAGTAGAAACAGTAGAAACAGTGAAAAATAAATTAGTTTTATAAGACTCCAATATAAGGTTCCAAGTACTCCTTTCAATATGTTTTAAGCTAAAACAATTATTTTAAACCTAAAAAATACATCCTATACTATAAAGCAAGTTATCTGACAGTCAGCCCGTGAGGCAACGTCTTTAGTTCTTTCAAAATTGTTCATATCAAAGCACTAGGAGGCAGCAGTTCTAAGTTATAGTACCATGAAGTTTAGAATATGGACTTCTTTTCTGAAAAGGAAAAATTTCCAATAGAAAGTATTAAATGCTGAATTTTAGGATGGCAACCTCTAACTTTTATATTCATGTCTTTAATCCAACAAATTAATTGGCTACTGCTTTTCTTTCAAATCTTTATTTACTGGTTTTGCTATACAGATTATAGGAAAACTGTAATAAATGCTGTATGTACTGAATTCAAAATTAAAATTTAAGGATTTTATTGTACGTTATTATGTACGCAATATACAACATTTCGTCTGAAGGTAAGCACATCATTTTCTTTGGTCTTTATACTATAGTTATAATTTTCAATCCCACTCGTTAATACATGTACAGTATTTGCTTTCATATTTAGTTTTATATGTAACCAGTTAGCTTCAAGGCCTGGATATTATTCAGTTTTCATTAGTAATTATTTTCATTCCTTCCCGTTAAACACAATGGGGGTTATGACAACATTAAACTGTATACCCCCTACATTACCATTATATGCTTTATAGTGTAACTACTAAGCAAAGACTGAACTAGAAACAATATTCTCTTTAAGCATCATCACTATATGTACATTAAATTAGCATAAATTTCTATATGAAGCCACACAGTAAAAATTTAACTGGAAAATAATTTTTAACAGATCTGTCCTTCTAACTATTTTGAAACATTTTAGGCACAAAAGAGCTGATTAAACATTTCAGCTGCCAAACTGTTCAATTCACCAAAATAAATCACTCCCATGTAGGAAATTCAGACAAGTGAAACAAACCAAAATTTGTATTCAACTAATTACTAAAGTAAGAATGGAACTGAAGTAACAGACTTAACAGTTAATATAATTAGCAGTAATGTAGGACTACTAAATCATACCTAAAAGTAGGTAAGTCTGCACAATTAAACTAAAGCATTATACTAGGTATTATTATTGCACATATTGAATCTTATCTGGCTTCTAAAAACACTCGCACTACAGGCCAGAAGTTCAGATGAAGACCTGGGTAGCCAACAAACAGCTGAAGCACTCACTTTCTAAATCTGAGTGTATTATATTTCTCTAAAATGGAAAGAAAACACAGATGGGTTCAACCTTGGACGTCCCTATAAGAAGACACAATTTACACATGAAACACCCAGGTTTTCTATACTAATGTAATTAGACAAAACCAAAAACAATGAAAAAGTCTCCTGCAACACAAACCAAATAAAATTAAACGGAACTTGAACACATGGCAAAAAACAGCAACTTTACCCCTTATTCTTGCTGAAATTTTCTTCCCAAATCCTCTTACAGGATGCTGGGAAAAGTAAAAGCTTATTTTATATCTAGTTTAATCTTCTTGGGTTCCTATTTCCTTATTCTCTCTCTGTAAAGCCCTTTGTGCATTTACTGCACAATAATTTAACAAGCATAAAGATTATACAAACTTCAACATCATAAAAGTATTAAGCTAGAAGCACACACTAATCTTGCTTCAAAATTAATGTTTACTCAAATTTTTATTGCCAGGTAAGATAGCTAAGAAAAAAAAAAAATCAGATAAAGTTTAACTGAACTTCAGGTATCTATCTTAGGAAGACAGAAACTCATGTTATACCAGTCCCAATGATATCCTTCCGTTTTAATACTCTTGTCCCACCTCCCATTTAAAGTTGTTAGAACTACTAAAATTCTGGGAGTGCAAAGGGACAGGTTTCTTTTCTTTTCAGCCAAGCACAGAACTGCTGTTCCTCCTCACTTAATTACCCTGCATATACCTAAATATCAGCTGCCATCCTTCAAGACCTTGGCCTTAGCAATGGGCTGTAGTGGCTATCTAATGCAGCATCCATTTCCTTCCAATTCATCATCGTCAGCCTTCTTGCTGACACTCTTCAGGGCTGCCTGGTTGATAAATCGCTCTGTTATTCACCCTATGTTAATCTGAGGCTGATGCAAGTGTACCTTTCTGACTGAAGACACTTAGCAATATTAAGACACTGCACTACCAAACAGCCTCAACGTGCATTAAACCTCCCATTTGGAACAAGCACATTTCCTCATGAATAGTTATGAATAAAATGCAGTTAGTAAATCAATAGGCACTAGGTTTATGTGTCCTATTACCTACATAGCTTAGGCACTGTCCTCCGATTCCCTGGAAGCCACACTTAGATTATGAGTAATTGGAAATACTACAAAACCTGTAGAATTTAATCTAAAGGTAACCAATATCAGCCTGAAACATCAATTTTGGAGGAGAAGGCTTTTATTTTTTAAATTAATCAAGACTTAAGTAAAAACAATTAGTGCTTCCTTTTCAGGACAAGTCAAATTTGTTTTACTTCATAAATTCTATACATTTATGTTTAGTCCTACTCAAATAAACCAGCAACCTATTTTTTTCAGTTTATTTAATGCAGAATCAAAGCTGTTTTAGAACAAACTGAAGTTTTTTTTGGGGAGGGAGGAT
>NW_017729034.1:67328299-67337554 GCF_001723915.1 Gavialis gangeticus
AATTTGTTTTACTTCATAAATTCTATACATTTATGTTTAGTCCTACTCAAATAAACCAGCAACCTATTTTTTTCAGTTTATTTAATGCAGAATCAAAGCTGTTTTAGAACAAACTGAAGTTTTTTTTGGGGGGGGGGGTTTAAGAAAATCAGAAAAATAATTTAGTCAGTTCATTACCCATTGGTTGGTCACTAAAACCTTTCTACATGTATGGAACAAAGAGATACTATAACCAAATATGTCTTCCCAAAACTTAAAAGTAACAACTTCTTTCCATTTAAAAGCAAACAAACAAAAAAACCCCTCTAAGGTCTGTCTGATCTCTAAGAAACAGCAACACTGGACACGTGTACATGGTATTCACTTAGCCCTAGGAGGCTCCTATGCAAACTGAATCATCTTCTAGGTTAGAAATTGGCATTATGTTACATAACTCCTTTAATTAATCTTCACTGTTATCTCTGCCTATGTTTTACTTAACCTGCAGGTCATCTGTTATAGCACGTGCATCTATTTACATCCAATATCAGACAAGGACATAACACAATCCCAACTAAAGATCTGTTATATAAATACGTATCTTCACAGAAAAGGTGCATAAGAAACACAAGTTCCATTAAATACCTAAGGCTTTGTCAGAGAGGGGACACTTTTTTTAAAAATGCATGTACTTTGTCTTCGCACGACTGTGCAGCAATATAGTAAATAAATAGTCTTGGGAGGAAATGGGAAAGAGAATTTTTTTTTTTTTTTTACTGAAGACAACCCTTGGAGTACAAATTTTATGAATCATTATAACAATTTCAACTGGAATTTTTAAGGTCTTTTGATAACAACACACTAAACAACCTATTAAATGGACCAGATGTAGACTGTTAAGATTCTCTTGTCCAAGTATTATCTGCATAAACTAATATGTCTTAATTCCTTTATATTATAAAAAGATGTTAACATTTTATAGTCCTTGGGGTGCAAACTAACTGAAGCAAATGGGTGCACAAAAAAGTTACTCACAAATAGAACAGAGTTGTGGTTTACATTACATTGGCTGCTCCACAGTAATCGTCTGTGTGAATGCTCTTGACTCCCCATCAATTTACTCCTCAACAAAAGGGGGCAGGCCACCATAGGTTAGCTTTCATTTACCACAGGATGAGAACACATACATTAGCAGGAAGTGCAAAGCAGCTAACAGTTTAAAACCCCACTCTCCTTTACTTCACAGTATTGTTTGCACATCCATGAGCCAAGACCTAAACTGAAAGAGATTCATAATCTTGTATTCATAAATGAGAAACCAGTTGCTCTAGCCATCATCAAAATTTAGGGGCACGGAAAGTTTTGTAAAAAATATTTTCAATCCTACACCTCTCAATCACATGAACGCAAGGTGCTCAACCTAATTTGATTCCTACTGCACCTGACATTTGACGTTCATATCAAATCAACAAAGAATGCTGCTACCTCTTGAAAAAACTGACCACCACCAAGTGGAAGTGCTACACAAAAAAGGATGAAAAAGCAATTTCAGGTACTTAACCCCTGTCAACTAAATATGAAATATAAATAGATGCTGCATACCCTGGACATCTACATAGAAGACATTGCTCCTTCACTTTCCCAGAAATTAAGACGTACTATGTCTCCTGTACTTTAATGAAAAAGTATGCATGGTGTGCGTGTGTGGGAGGAAGGGGCAGAGTAAAGTTTTGAGAAAGAAAGCACTGACTCTCCAAGATATTTTTTTCTCTTAACATGCTTAATTCAGGTCTCAAAAATTTATTTCAGAAGGTGAAGGGTTCAAAATGCCAAGGAAGTTTAGTACCTCCTGGTTCTACACTTGCTCACGAGTCAATTCTTAATCCAATCTCAAAACGACAAGCTTCCACATAAAATTATTAGCATTAGCATCTGTTGATGACTTGAAATAAAGAGAACTTAATTTATTAAGATTAGCTAACTTTCTTGTCCAGAAGGGATCCCACCACAACAGGCAGGCATCTTCCCCTGCCCAAGCTTATTTATCACTTGTTGATATTGATTTACCAACTTTCTCCTGAAATAGTGCAAGCCTTTCTTGTGATAAAATTTTACAATTGACCAAAAGAAAGCAGTGATATGTACAACACTAAACAGCTTTTTCTTTTTCCAAAGGTTCTGTGCTGTTGTACTAATACACAGCTGACTGTCAGCTGTATAACATGGACATATTTTCATAGCTGATTCCCACATAGGTGTCCTGCATACACTTGTTTTTCTTATAAATAAAGGAAAGCACTTCCTAGAGCACAGTAAAGAGGTCAGTCACTCAACCCCTAGGACAGGCCATTTACTGAGAACCACAGGAACCTACCAGAACCCATTCAAATGAAATAGAAAGAAACTGAATGTTGAGATTTATTTTATATCCACAGCAGAGATAACATTTTGAAAAACCATGCACAAGTCCCACTGGCTTTCAAAGTTACCTATGCTTTGAAACTACCTAAGGCACTATTAAAGATCCAATCTTGGGGATTTAATAGAAAGAGCTACGCACACAAAAAGATTACTTAACCCATCTGCAAATCTGTTGCAATAAGTTGTGGTCGGCATCCAGCTCATCTCCCCTGAATTGCATTTTTTTTTCCAATGAGCTGAAGGGAAAGTGACTCATATTTGCCACTACCAGAATCTGACAAATGAGTGAATAAGTATAAAAATCAGTGCCAAAACAAAAAGTACTGGAAAATAATTTACAACTAGTACTTTTCACTCTCAATAGAGTGAAATTGGCATTTAAAATTGGCATTTTGTTACAACTTTCAGATCTAAAATGCTAAAAGCTATTATGGAATCATGGGCTATCAAAGCTGGAACTTTCATTTCTAAGCCCACATGACAAATTATCTACATTAACATGACAGCTTACATTAAAAAAAAAAACATGCACTTTAATTCACATGATTTTCTACCTCTTAGGTCCTACCACAATGGGAACCAGACAAGTTTATAATGGTAACAGGGATAACAAAATGGAATGCCAGTTCTACTGTACCTAAAATTGATGGCTGATTTTATTTTACAAAGTGTATCACTATCATTTGTCTATTTAATTACTTATGAGAATATTCACTTGCTATTAAAAATTAACAACTCCTATTTCTATCAAAAGTATTTTCAATAAAGAAATTTAGTACATTCAAAATGATCCCAGTACAGCAAGCAACTATCATCTTAAAACACAAGTTTCAGAAAATTTTAACTCAAGCCATTCTCAGCAAAATAGAAGCACAGAACTCCATAACAGCAGGCAAAACCCCATTCTTAGCTCCAACCAAGTAGAGTTCACTCGGATTAAACATTACATTAAACTTTCACCTCAAGAATATTAAACATAGCTTCACTTTGCTTATTACCAGTAGCCCCTCTGATTATAACAGTTGAAGAAATACATGCCAATCATCCTTCAGCTAAGCCAATACAAACCAGTTAGACATAACTAAATCAAACAGCAACTATTTTACTGTTTCTAATAAAACTAATAGTATTAAAAACACTGCTGTTCCTCTCTAAAATACAGAATTAAAGGAAAACTCAAGGACAGCGAATTCTGATGAAAGTCCATGTGGCAAAATGAACATGGCCTCAATGAGAATTTTCTGAATTATGTTTCGATAAAAACAAGGGTCAGTGAGCGAGGGCATTTCATTACTGCATAGTACCCTCGGCAAGGAGTTTTTTCCCCCTCTCCAGAGAAGTCGAATAACTGGTCTGTTTCTAGACAGACTCCTGCTGTATTTCAATCAGCCTGAGCTGTCAGGATGGCCTGGTAATTAAGCTTAATGCAGGCCTCTCCTGTCAACCACAGAGTATACACCAAATCAGCATTTAATACTACACCTAATTAATAGGATTTTTTAAAATAATAAAACACAGTCTCCAGTAAAGACAGTACCCTGAGATAATGAAGGGGAATTAAAGACTACTCATAACATGTCTGCCTCTCAAAAGCTAATGATTAATACTATTTCAATGCATGTCCTGTATTGTTCTATAATTCTCATTTTGCCATATATTCACTTCCAGGAAGAAAGCCTCTTTTTTTTTCTTCTTCTTAAGTGACCCATAAAAAAAAAAAAAACCTAAAAAAAAGTGTGCGTCAGAAGTTAAGGAGCTGGAAATAAAACATTTCACATCCCATCTCCCCTCCCCTTGCTAATACACACAAAATACTCATGGTAAAAACGGCATTTTTTACTTCAGTTTTGGAAACCTGGCTTGCACATTTTAGACAGAAACATGTCAAATCATCACTTTTCACATTTGCTGCATTCTTGGATTTCAAACACCTCACACATAATTCAGAAAAACTTTGGGAACATTTACATTAAAGGAATATGGTTCCTATTTTCCCTCCTGAAAACAGCAACTATGTTTCTTAATCAGATCTGCTCTTGGCTAATTGTTCCTGACTCGAAGTGATAGCTGTTTATGGAACAACTAGTTAATGAGGAAACAATTGTACAAGACTTGAGCCAGGCTACAAAATCTAAAAGAACCAGACCTGAACAAACACAAAAGGAAGGTAAAAATTATTAAAAGAATGATTTGCTAATTAAAGTTTCCACTTCATACTAAACTTTGTTCTACACTACGATTAATGTACTTTTTTTAAGCCTGGGGCAAATACATATCTTTTTATTACAGCTGCCTAACATTCTCTATAGTGTAACAAAAAAAAAGAGCATAAGTCTATATTTTTCTTCAACTCTTAAAAGAACCCTCCATTTTCTGTTAGAACACTTTTGAACAGAATATTTCTGGATTTTCTAGATTCCCTCATAAATGTATTTTTAAATAGTCAATTACTAGTAACTTAACTACATGTAACCTGCTGTAAAGCAAACTGAACTGAAAAAAATGGTTCCTCTAACTTTCAGTTCTAATAAGTTAATAAACTATACAATGTTTTTAGAAAGTTGGGTCAAGTTGACTGTGTTGCTTAAAGCACTGTGAAAGAGAACCAAACACTGGTAAAAACAGCTTGTGCCAGAAAAAAAGACCCAATGTTGCAGGGGGAGGGGTTTAAAACTGTATTTTTCTTGGGAAACATTTCAAATCATTTCCACAAATAACTGAAGAGATTTGGTATATAAACAACACTTCTCTGTTAGATTTTTCAATGTGGCTTTTGTTCCAATGTTATCACTGAAATTAACACAATGACTATAAACTACTGTACGGCCTTGTTGCTTTCCAGGTTCTAAAAACAAAGACTTAGGACCTCTGGTTGTTAAATGCTGATTTGGTGTATACTCTGTGGTTGACAGGTTGTTATCAAATCAACTTATTTGTTCTGTTCTGTCATTGATAGTTATAGCACAATATTCCTAAAATGGCTCAAAAATGGGCACTTCTGGTATACCACATATAAAATATCACTTGTCTTTTGTTAATATACTTTCAATGGCCCAATATTTACCGTCTTATTTTTGCAGTTAAAAATTAGCCTGAAGAAAGTTTTCCGGGCACAAGGCGTATCTTAGAAAGATATTTTGCCTCTGCTTAAACTTTGCATATGCAAAGATACTTGTTTAAATTCTTGGTGTAATCTCATGTACAAAGTTAACTGGATTAACTCAAAGACATGTACTTACAGACTAACTCTGCAACCCTTACTGAAGATGTTGTTTAGTTGAAGCCTAGGAGACCACTATCATAATTGTGGCATTGGGACTTTGTTTCCACATGTCTCAACTGCAATTTTTGGGTCAAGCAAACTGACAGCAAAATTTAAGCATTTATTGTTATATTTGCTTTAACTTTTATTACACAAATCAGGGCATCTTACTTTATCACTGTCCCGAACTAAACCTACTTATTTCCAAGGCTAACAAAATCATTGCTCAGTTTATCAAGTTATTTTAAAGGTGTACAAACACCCCCTGCACCCCTGCTTTTGACAGAAAATTCTTACGGATAAACTCATACATTTAAGAGCAAGTGTGAAGCAAGAGATTTACATGGTACAGCTAACAAACAAAAAAGGCAATGCAAGAAAAGTGGTCATTCTTGACAGGAATCCACATGAACTTCCTTTACACTGGATACTGTTAGCAGTGCATACTCCAGTTACCTTACAATCTCCACTATCAAAAAAAATGAAATTGTTCTTAAACAGTAAACTAAGATTTAAGGATATCTATCGCCCCTCTAATTCACAATTACTGACAAACATAACAAATATCAACAACCTTCAAGTTTGCTAAAATTAAGCATTCTTACTAATTGTATATCAAAACGTTCAAGCATAGCATTTTCTATGTAGAGCTACTAACAGTTATAGTCAGAATAAACTTTTTATCCTTCTCAAAACAGTAAAAAAGATTTACTAGTTCAAGCCAGTTGTAGTTTAAGAACATTGTACTGCATCTTTTAAAAGTATGAACAGAGTAAGCAAGCTTCCATTTATTTTAAAAGCTTGGAATATATTTACAAAATTCAACATGTATTTATATTTAAATAACCATGAACTACAAGAAACAATGAATAATGTATTCATTTTGTGCAATGAGACATATATTAAAAGCAGCAGCAAAAACTAAACTACAAAAAATGTCCATTGTGTAGCTTAAAATAAAATGCAAGCATCTCAGAAGCTACAACTGAAGTGCAGAAAATTCAGGTCACATTTGATGGTACAAACAATTACAGGAAATACAGCCCACTCCAGTCAGGAAGAGCCCCCTCTTCCCGCAGGTTTGCACTAGTCTGATAAAAACAATCCAACTTCCTACTTATTATGCTGTCCATTTTAAACATCCTCGATAATCTACAAAAGCATTGTTTATGCTTACAGAGTTGAAAAGACTACAATTTGAAAAATAATTGTAAGATGAGCAAAAAACAATTTTAATGCATCTTCCAAACAAAGCACATTTTTAATGAACCTTCACAACCTTAACTTTAAGAGTTTACTGTAGTATTGAACAGTAACCGTGCTTATATTAAAAAAAGTTATCAAATTTTACTTTCATCATTATGTTTTGAGATCAAGCTTCAGAAAAACACTGAAAATGGGGAAATGTTTTAGATAATGAAGTTCACAGTAAGAGATATTTTGTGTGCCATGTAGTTATATGTCCAAATCCTAAGATACAGTAAAACAAAAAATGCCAAGGCAATAATTTTATGCCTGTTTGAATTTCTGCTTCTGATTCAGCAAACCATATAAGATCAAATGCAAACCCATGTGTTCCTTTTAAATACTGCCACGTGTTAAAAAAAAAAAAAAAAAATCTAATCAGCAAAACTAATTCTCGAATTCTTTTCTAAAATCAGGACTTTTCAGGCTTTATGTAAATGTTCTTTCTTTAATTAAGAGGGCAGAAGCAGAAAACTGGACTCCCTGGTCCAAGAGGCCCCTTCTGCAAACAATAGACTACATTGCTAAGTCTTACAGAGTTTTACTACTCCAAAGCATGTACAGAATCTCCAAGTTAACATGGATTGTATTTCATATTCTGTGATAACTTTTTAAAAATATCCCAGATTAATTTGCATTTTAGTAGGGAGATTCAGTCTGCTGAAAAAGTAAAACAAATAACAAAACCAAATTATTGGGGGGGGGGGGCAGACTACTTCAACTCCTTTTCTCTTATTCCTTCCCCTCTAAATGTCCAGTAAATAATCAGGTGTTACTTTAAAAGTTACTTTCATATCACTCGCAAATGTATTTTGCAAAGTACTTTAATTATTGTACCTCTAAATAAATACTCTCTTTCTGAGGCCTCTTCCTAATACACTAAGAAACATGAAATCTGATATTGCTTGTGGTGGAAATGTTCATTCTGTTCCCAGAGCAGAGATTTTAGCATTTCTTCCAGCCCTATCATGCCTGTTGTATAAAACAATGCCTAAACTTTTCTAAGGTGTGCTCACTAGGGTTTTATGCACAGTATTAATGTGGTATTTTCCTAAGATACATAAGCAGAGATTTTAAGTCCTAAAATCCTCAAATTTCACTGTCTTCTAGTAAAGCTGCTAATTTTAGTATTAAGGTTAGTAAAGATCTTACAAATCCATTCTCATCTCTCAGAAAAAGAAAATAACTGGCGCCCCTTAGTGTTCAAATTCTGAAACCTTCATATATTTCACTGGATTTGCATGCAACATTTTTTTGACATTCCAAAAAGTTTTCTGCCTCCACAACTCTTCCAGCCAAGCGCCAACACAAACAGGAAAAAGCAAGAGGACTTAGAGGGATAGCAGAACTTTTCCTTGGGCCATGTAGTACAAAATAAAAGTCTGGTGGGGGGGGGGAGGAGGACTGGGTAAAAGGACAGCCTGACTCCTCAATAACTTAAAAATAAACTTTGGTCCCAGTGTTTGCCTCAGGTTTATGAAACACTGCTAAACCAGAGACTTTCAGGATTCAACAACATTCAAAAGATGCAGTGACCGCATATATACCTCCTCTTTTAATATCCTTTTGACACTGGAGATGTTTCTCCCCCTTTTGTTCTCAGGACAGACCAACTTTGTAGGCCTCCTCCTGAGATTATATGAACTTGAAAGGGGTAAGGGATTTTGAAAATCCACCATCAAGCCTCTGGGAAGATTATTTGTGCTTAAAATGTGTCTTGTTGATCCAGTTTCTTCTGAATTAATATATTCCTTACTAATTAACCTTTTGAAGATCAGGGTGACCCTAACTACATTACAATTTTCCTTCTGACGTCCATGCACAGCCAGCCTAGATTTGAAAACTAAACTGAGCCCTCAGGAGCACAGAACTAAAAACTTCCATAGACCTATGCTGCTGCTTCAAGTCCAATTTTGTTTTTAAATACTTCAAGTGCCACTTTTCATCTCCCGTCCATTCCTCTCATGAAGTGTGTGTGTACGTGTGTGTGTACACCTACATGGTCCCACAACCACATTCTTACATGTGGATTTTTTCCTCTTCCTAAACCCTGACTCCTTCCCCAAACCGGTCGCTTTACTCCATTTTAAGCAAACAAAATGCAAACACCAGCACAAACCCCACTGGCCCAAAACCCTCAAAATGCCTCAACTGCTTAAGAACCCCCCCCCGTGGGACACTTCATGCACCACAGCATTGCAGTGATCACAAGCCTCAAGGTATGTAGAAAAAGCTTTTAAAGCTGTATCTATATCTGGATCGCTGATTCTCTGAATCGGCATCGAACATTCAGATTATGATTCGACTGAATCGAATCAGGCACAGTGATCCGAATCAACTAATCGAAT
>NW_017729034.1:67342554-67343307 GCF_001723915.1 Gavialis gangeticus
TGGTCCCACAACCACATTCTTACATGTGGATTTTTTCCTCTTCCTAAACCCTGACTCCTTCCCCAAACCGGTCGCTTTACTCCATTTTAAGCAAACAAAATGCAAACACCAGCACAAACCCCACTGGCCCAAAACCCTCAAAATGCCTCAACTGCTTAAGAACCCCCCCCCCCCAAAAACCCACTTAAGTTGGAACTGCGCCAAAACCTCCCACTCCTACACAGAGAGGAATGCCTGCAAGAGTCTCATTCTACAGAGCAGGTCTCCATGTTGGGCCCCCTTCCCCTGGCAGGAATAGGGAGAAAGAAAAAAAAGAAGAAATCCGTGCAGCCCAAGCAGCGAAGTTAAAACCTCTCCAAAAACAGAAAAACATACACACACACACCCTCCAGCCTCAAACACCACGCACACGCACTCATATATACATATACACACACCCCTTCCCTCCAGCCCCAAACACACACAGACTCCCCCTCCAACTGCAAACACACACACACACACACACACACACACACACACGCCTCCCACCAGCCACACACACATATACATACACACCCCTTCCAGCCCCAAACACACACACCCCCCTCCCTCCAAGCCACAGACTCCCCTCTAGCCGCAAGCAAACACGCAAACACACACACACTTAACCACACATACACCCCCCTCCCCCAGCCCCGCCCGGGACGAGGAGCAGTGAGCGCCGCACACGTTATTTCCACATGAGATCACTGCCCCGCCGTGGGGCCGGCCCGG
>NW_017729034.1:67348307-67348671 GCF_001723915.1 Gavialis gangeticus
TGAGATCACTGCCCCGCCGTGGGGCAGGCCCGGCCCGGCCCGAGGCCGCCAGGCCCGGGACAGCCTCCCCCCACGCCCGGTCCCGCAGGCGCCGCCTCCCAACTTCACTGCGTTGGGGAAGGGTCGCCCCACCGGGGCCTTGCAGCCCCTCACTTCCCCTTTGTTCCGGCTCAGGCCGGCCGGGGAGGGGGGAGGCGGCGTGGGGCCGGGCTTACCTTCGTCCAGCAGCCGCTCGAGGTGGTTGAAGATCCCGCAGAAGTTGGGCAGGCTGCTCATCAGCTTCTTGTCGTTCATGAGCTGCATCAGGTAATCGGGGCTCGGCTTCGGCTTCTCCTTCGTTTCCATTTCCCCCACCATATTCCAA
>NW_017729034.1:67348681-67385565 GCF_001723915.1 Gavialis gangeticus
CGCGAGCGAGCGGCGCCACTTGGCGAGGACCGCCCCCCCTCTACTCCCCCGCCTCCGGCGCCGCGCGCAGCTCCAACGGGCGGCGCCGTGCGCGCCTGCGCACACTGGGGTGGGGGTTCTTCGCGGGTCTGACCCGGCACGTGAAGGGCGCTGCGTGACGCAGGGATGGGGGTGGGGGGGTACTTTCCGAACGCGCCCCTGCTATTGATTCTGCTTAGGGGGCTGGAAGGCGGAGTGGTGTGACGTATGACGGGAGGGGAGGAGGGGCGCATGCGCGCTGCCGCCTTCCCACACGCTTGTATTAGTGCGCGAGCGGGAAGGGGGCAGTTCGCATGCGCGCCGCGAAAGCGGTGCGATTGGCAGCCTTTAAAGCGGCGGGGGAGGTTACAGGCCGGCCGGGAGGTAGAGGGGGGTAGCCCCTTCCCACGCGGCCCCTCCCCCGTCAGGTGGTTGTGGGGGGGTCCCGCGCCCCGCTGGGCTGAAGGGCTGCAAGCCTCGGGCCTCTTCTGCTTGCGTCTGACCAAAAAAAAAAAAAGGCGTAGCCGTTCCTGAATTTTTCTCCCGTCCCAATGCCCACCTACTTGACAGGACGGGTAAAAGGCCACTTGCAAGCTCCTTAGTCAAGGAGGAGTTAGGCTAGGCATGGGCAAAATACAGCCCACGGGCCAGATGCACCCAGGATGCCTAGGTCCTGCATATGAAATTATCATATTGGAAGCCTGAAAGGGTCAGATTTGCTGAAAAACTATGCAAATACACATGCGAATAAGCTGTCGTCTTCACTTTATGTTGTTTGCTGTAACTTGCCGATGAGGGAGTTAGTGAGAACTGGGTCAAAGTTGAAGCGTTCCTTTATTTTGAGGCAAGCCATCACAAGAAAGTGCTGATAGCAAACCCCAAAGTTAGTTAAGACTCCCTGAGAATGACTTGAGTTTTGCATAGGCTACATGGACACACTGCCTTGAAAATAATAGTACATTTTACTGGGTCATTTTCACTGACATCCCTCTACACTTTTAGCTTCTCTCCTCAGAGCCTCAGCCCAGCAGAGACCTCCTGTGCCTGAAGAAGGGCGACTGTGCCTGAAAGCTTGCTAAGACCTTTTTTCTAACTACTCAGTTGATCTAATAAAAGATATCACATCTACCCTCAGGAAAGAACCTTGCCTGCCCAGTACACGTTGAACACTTACTATTCTTGATCGTACATTGTACAAGAGCTGAAATCATTGTACAGATATAATTATCGTACACCTTGCCACACTGCAGCCAACTGATTGGATTTGGCCTGTAGTGCTCTTCATGGGGCTGAGCCCACCCGTGCCCATCCAGGGCGGCCCATGCCATGCTCCCACGCACACCCATTAAGGCACGGTCCCGGCCAGCGCACACAGCTTCCTCATGGGGCTGCTCCCACTGCTGCTGCCGCAGCCACCTATATGCTGCTCAGCTCCCACTGCCTCCAACAACTCCTCCTGCCCCTGCTGTGCTGGGCGGCAATTAGCATAGGGAAGCTGTGGGGACATGGCAGGCACAATATGCCCAGCTAGGAGTGGGGAAAGCTGCAGCCAGGTGGTTCCTGCCCCAGGGTGTGGGGGCTCCAGCTCCAGTTCCTGGCCTCCTTCCACCTGCTCTGCCCACCCAGTGCAAAGAGCAGCCACCTGCAGGCAGCTGAGCATGTGGAAGGTGGCTGGGAGCTGGAGCCCTGCAGGCTGGGACAGGAGCCACCCAACTGCAGCCTCCCCCATGCCTGGAGTGGCACAGCAGGTGCAGAAGGAGGAGCTGCTGGAGGCAGAGGGAGCCAAGCAGTACCCAGGCAACTGCAGGAACAGCCCTACTGACAACCTGTGCACTGGCCAGGGCTGGGCAGTGCCATCAATGGGTGTGAGCAGGAGTGTAGAGCAGGTGGGGCTCAGCCCCATGTAGAGTACCATGGGGGCAGCCATGGGCTGGATGGGGGGGTGGGGGAGGAGAACACACCTGCATCACCAGGGGCAGGCAAAAGAAGGCCAGATCTGGCCTGCCAGGCACTTCTATCCGACCCACAGCATCCACCAATGAATTTTATCCCACCCAGCCCTTCCACCCATGTAGGTGGGAGCGAGGCACCCATGTATACACATGCCCCCAAAATACCGTACTGCACCTCACTCCCATCCTCATGGGTGGAAGGGCCTGGCCAGCACACAGCTTCCAGGCAGGGCTGCTGCTGCCACTGCTGCAGCGACTAGGGACCTGCCCAGCTTCCCAGTCATCCTGCTTGCTCCAGGCACCAGGTAGGGAAGTGGCGGGAGTGGAGGCAAAGCTGCAGCTGGGCAGGAGTGTGGGGCTGGAGCTGGCGGCAGCGTGGAGCCTGCACCCAGAGAGGGGACAGCAGCACAGAGCTCGGGTGGGCAGCATGTGGGTGTGAGGGAGGGTGGGGGGGTAAGGGAACCTCCCATGTTCCACTCATGGTGCACAGCCCCAGCAGGTGGCAGCAGCAGCAGGCAGGGGTGCTCATGCCGGCACAGGGACTGGTGCCCAGCAGCATGTGGTCCTAGCCAGCACTGCACATCACGGTGATGAGCGCGACCCCTGCCAGGCCATCTCTATCGCCGGTGTTCCCCACCACACACACACAGCCTGGCACAGGAAGGAACCCCCGCTCCTTATGAGGCTTCCCGCCTGTGCTGTGCAACTGTGAGGCCTGCAGGTGCACGATGTGGAGCACCAGCAATAGAGACAGCCTGGTGCAGACTGCGCCACTTGCCACAATGTGCAGTGCTGGCTGGAGCCAGAGGCCGCCAGGCACCAGCGCCTCCACCAGGCATGGGAGCCCTGAGCGCCCCTGCCTGCTGCTGCACCATGGCAGGAGTGTAGGGTGGGAATCCCCATGCCCCCCACACCTTCCCACATATACACACCCTCAACATACCCTATACCCCCACACACAGCCACACCTGCACAACTTCCCCACACACACCTCTCACACCCCACCATACACACAATATACAAGACTAAGAATGTATTTTTTAGTTATTATGCAATCCCCTCCATCTACAGTACACAAACCCAAATCATGACAAAAGTATTCCTTATAATAAAATTCATATATGTTATAGTAGGTGTTAGACTTTTAGTGTACAATTTGGTTTTTTTCTGGTTCTAAGATGGCAATGCCCCCCCACCTCCAAAAAGGAATATTTCCAGGAGGCAAGGGGAGGGACTTCTAGTGGAAAGCTCAGGGGTCAAGGGTCAGGGGTGGAACATCTGGTCCCAAGATGGCAATGGGGTGGGGGGGCAGCAAATTCCAAGGGGAGGGGCTACCCATGCAGCCCTTGAAAGCTCACTAAACTTTGTTAAACAGCCCGCCTCCCAAAATAATTGCCCACCTCTGTGCATCATGCCCCCCCTGGAGGGAGGTCCACTGCATGTTCCTCCTGTCCCTACTCCCTTCCCTTCCCCCCCACCCCCAGCCAGCTCCTGGGACCTAGCATGCGGGCAGTCTCCAGTGCACACACATGCGCGCGCACACAGGTGCACACACACCCCAGACACACACATAATAAGAGTAAGGCTTTATTTTGAGCTGTTATGCAGTCACCTCTATATACACTACTCAAAAAAAATCAGAACAGAAATATTTTTTGAAATAACATTAAAATATAGTAGATATTTGATTTTCAATATAGGATTTTTTTATCTATAATTTGTTGAAATGCTATCGTATGAAATACTTTGCGTGTGCAATCCTTGACAACTCACCAACACTCGGTAAGTGACCCGCCACCCAAAATAATTGCCTACCCCTGAATTAGGCTGAACGTCGCCCTGTTCAGTAACGTTCGTTACATACAATATTAGTTCTGTTCCCAGAGAGGGGATAGCAAAGCTGAAATCTCAATTTCTTCATTTAGATTCTTCAGTAGTATGCCACCTATATTCAAAGCATGGCTGTTAGAGGTGCATATCTACCCTGCCTTCTCCCTTTCATAGCCTAACTAAATAAGATATGTATAGTACAGGCTTTCATGAACCCACATTCACTTCATCAAATTCTGTGAAAGTCAAACAAGAAGCAGAGTATGAAGTGATAAGCTTAAAAATTAAGTAAGTTTTTTTGCAAATGTCTAATTGGTCTAATAAAAGATACCACACTGACTGCTGGATGTTGTCAGCATTCTGGTATTGCTGCACACTATGAACTAGTGCGTTAAGGACACATAATTTTACACATTAGACAGAATACCACTGTGCAACAAGTGTAGGAAAAAACAATTTGCACAATTACCTATTGCAATCTAAGAGAAAAGAGCATAATGCTGCCCACTCTGAAAGTCAACAAGAGAATTAACAGTATCTTATAATTAGTGATATTGAAGACATGGCGGGGAAGCGGAACAGAGGACACAATCATTTACATATTCATCTTGAAGGGCAATTAATCTTGATTGACCCAGGGCAAAATTGATACTTCACGGGTACTTCAAGTGCGACAATGAGCCCATACATAGGATCCCAGAAAAAAATTCTTTGTCAGGTAAACCAGTACTCTGGGTTTACTCTATGTGAGACCCACTGTCTGAAATTTTAGCCAAGAAAATGAGATCGACATCCTCTCCAAAACTTTATCTGCCAATATTGGCACCACCTTGATCCATTTTATCCATTACAGAGCTAGGTATCATGTCAGATCTCCAGCCCTAAAATGCAAGACACTTCAGGCTGTGCCTTTGTTCACAGAAGCATTCCCATTGGTATTTTGGAAAGTTCTGTGCAGGAAAGGAAAGGACAAGGAAGAGAAAAAAGATAGGAGCTTTCTTGCTCTTGCACTGTTTAGGTCTTTTGGGGGGGAGGGGGAGGAGAGGATTGCCCGTGAAATTTGGCAAGAGGAGAGAAATTAATTAAACAAGGCTTCACTCGAATTAGTATTGAACCTACTGCCATGTTTCACCGGTCTCTTACATCATTTACAATAATATTTACTGATGAACAGGATTTATTTATTTTTAATTGAAAACATTAGGGGAGAAAAAGATCAAGAAAATAGTCTCTCCACCTTCCACCTAAGTCTTCCTCCTGGCAGCCTTCCCAGGAAAAAACCCATTCCACATTTCCTTTCCTTCTGTTTCCTGTGGTTCATCAAATTAGGGTGGCCTGATAAATCTTAAACATGGATTCACTTTCAGTAATGAAGTCAAAGCATGAAGCTTTTTATAAATAACTAGTGTCTCTGTAGGTATTTTTATGGTAGCTCTATCTTATATGAATACTGTACTGCACTGGAGTCTCTTAGTTCTTTTATTATTACCACATGGCAGTGTCCCTACAATCATGCCATGCCAGATTAGCATAGTTCAGTCACCTGGAATGTTGTTTACCTGCATTTTCCATACAAAAACATCCTTTCAGTTTCCTAAGGAGTTCCTGTAATGTATAGCTTCTTATAGTTCATGCTGCACTGGTAGAATTGTTAAGTGTGTAGTCAGTGTCTTGCAGGTTTTTCTTTACAGGGCCTGTAAGGAACCATGCACACAGGTCAGTGTCACTCTGCATCATACCCAGCAAGAGCTGAGAATGAAGTGCTATATGGGCCAGATTCACCTTGGGCATGTCAGTGGGGAAAAGGAGGAGGCAGCAAGGGAAGGGAAAACAAAATCTGAGTAGGGATGGAAAAAGGGGTAGAAGTTCCCAGGGAGTAGGAAAAAAGAGTGTAAAATAACCTGTCTGTATCCAGTTGGAGCAGTAAATAGTACAGATTAGAATAATGTAGTAGCAAATTAAGGCCAGTTATCACATATAAATGTTTTAAATTGGCAAGGTTCTTTGGGTAGATGTGATCTCTTTTATTAAACCAACTGAGTAGTTGAGAAAAGGTCCCTTGCAAGCATTCGGGCGCAATCACCCTTCTCTTTATATAAAAAGTTGTGTACCTTTTGAAATATTTTGATAGTAGACTATCTGGAAATGAACAAATAAAGAATCTTGATAGTTTTCAGCTTCCGTGTAATCCTGCATAGATCTCACCATCACCAATCTGATTTATGCTAGCCATTGGGCGTTAATATTGAGTCAACTTTATAACTTTATAACGTCACATTTTCTAATGTACCTTTAACATTATACCTATCTATTTTAAGAAACAATGTACCTATAACTTTTTTTAAGTTAATCCAACCTGTTTCAGTTGCTGTAGTTAAAAGTATAGTCTTTTAAAGTTATGGATATTTTCTTCTAATTGAAGCTTTCTTGCTATATTTAAAAGTATAATCTTAAAAATAAAGAGTATTTTATGTAACAAATAATATAACCAGCAACATATTTCCACCATAGACTGAAAGAGGAGGTCAGGCTAAGACTGAGGAGGAGGACCTAAATCAGGTTTGGTGATGGCAAATTAGAGATTAGATGACACAGAATTGATTTCCAGAAATTCCAATACAGATTTCTCTTTAGGAGGCCAGTATTTTGGTAAGGCTTAATGCTGGGCTGGTTGTTGCTAAACACAACTGAGGCACTTTCAACCTCAAATTTATTGTTTGTGAATAGATTAAGCAAGTAGCACTTTAACATGGAAATACTAATTCACACATTAGCAGACCCAAACTGTACAGGTACATGCTTGTTGATTTGTACTATGATTTATTAGTGACGTATTATCTGCGCTTCATGCTGTAAATGTAAGTGACAGCAGTCCTTACCCACAAAGAGTTTATCTTGTATGTAGCCAGACATAGCCATTTGTAAAACTTTTAGGCAAAGCATAGGTGTTGGTATTTATTAGTGTAGTTTGGTAATAAAGTATTGTTTGTCAATCTGAAAACATGACAAAATATTATTTCATGTTGCATAGTCCTTGATAGGTATTGTTCCTTCTGAGTAATTCTTTGTAAATTCTTTATAAATACTGTATTTACCTTTGTTAAATACAGAATGTCTTTTTATACAAGTTAAAAAATGGAAGACGAAATCATAGGATCATAGAAAAGAAGGGCTGGATGGGACCTTCAGAGGTCACCTAGTCCAGCCTCCCTGCCAGGTTCATCCCTACCCAAAGCATCCTATACAAATCAATTGTCCAGTTTGTTAGTAAAACTACACAGTCAACCCTGACACAACCACAGAGTTTAACACCCTAACCTGCTACAGATAAAACAGGGCAACAATGCTGGCCAATGTTCTACTGCTGTGACAGTCGTTAAAATACGATCGAGCAATGCAAGGAAGAGGGCCATGCCCCCCACTCCAAAGGAAGGCAAAACTTCCCACAATCTGACCATGGAGTAAAATTCCTCCCTGACCCTAGGTCCAACCCTGAGTGGAGGGTTAAAACACTCTAGCCAGGACCCTCCAGATTTGTTTCAACCAGGAGCATTGGCACACCCAAATCAAAATCCTCAGCACTAGCTGCAGTGTTTTGGAGGAATGAGGGAAGAAAAACACCCTGTCATATGTATCAACAGGAAAGGGGAAAAAATCCTTCCTGGCCCCATGTGGCAAACAGCAAAGCCCAGAAGCATAGAGTGTACCCGTAATAAAGCACAGGCATAGCTACTCCTAAAACATCCCTGACTAATGCCTGCCCAACCGCTTGAACACCTCCAATTATGGAGAGTCCACAACTTCCCTAGGCAATCTATTCTATTGCCTCACAGTTCTAACAGTGATGAAGTTTTTCCTGATTGCTGCAACTCCAAGCCATTGGTCTGTGTTTTCTCTCTGCAGCAAGAAAGAGATTGTATTTACCTGAATCCAAGAAAACTTCAAATTTAAGATAGCCCCCTCCCTCAATACTTAGAATCTATACCTGGACAATTTATTAATTTGTCATAATTTTTTCATGAATAAAATCCAGTTATTGCATGGGGGGTTGTCTCAAAGTGTAATACCTTGCATTTGTCAGCATTAGACTTCAAGATTCAGCCTGGTTTTGCAATCTCTTAAGATCCTTCTGAATCGTGCTCCAGTCCTTCAGCATGTTCACAGTCCTTCCCAGTTCTGTGTTGTCTGCAGTTTTGCGCCAGAAGCTTCCTATGCCAGCATCCACATTATTAATACAGTAAACATGGTGAACAGCACTGGCCGAGGATGGACTCTTGGGGGTCTCCATTCAAAAACTCCTACCATTCTGACATAGATTGATTTATAATTTTGCTTGTGGCTACAGAGCCAGTTGTCAATCCACCATACAGTAGTTTTTTTCAGCCTTCATTTCTTCACTTTGTTTAAAAAGATCACATGGAACCATATCAAAAGCTATCTAGATACACTATATCACAGCATTCCGTTCTCCCACCCAACTAGCTATCTTGTTGAAGAAGGAAAGCAAATTTATTTGGAATGATTTCTTCATCATAAATCCATGCTGGTTTCTTGTGAATAGCCTTTCCTCCCCCAAATGCTTGAAAATGGATTTTCTTAGGATATAGTCTAGTAACTTCCCAGGTATTGACATGAGGTTAACTGGCCTGTAGTTCCCCAGATCCTCTTTTTTGCCATTTTTAAAAGAGGGACACTATATTGGCCCTTTTCCAGTCTTCTGGTACCTCGCCCATCTCCCATGACTTCATGAAGATCATTGCCAAGGGTTCAGAGACGTTGTCTGCCAGTTCCTATAGTACCCTGGCATAAAGTTCATTAGGCCCTGCTGACTTGAATTCATTCAGACCCATTAAGAGCTCTCTAGCTTTTTTGTTATCTCACCCCTTCCTTATCCAACTAGTCTTTATTAGGTGTCTGGTGGCAGGTTAACAGCAAAGTAACTGTCAAGTGGCTCTGTCTCCTTTGCATCTTCTGTTAGAGTTCTCCATGCCGGCTATTTAACAGTGAACCTGCAGTTTCCTGGGCCTTTTTTTCTGGTTAACATACTTATAAAACCTCTCCTTGTTGTCTTTAACTTCACTCACAGCTCATTTTTACCTTCCCCCCCAACTTCTTATTTTTACCTTTGCCTTCCTGATTTTGTTCCTGCAAGTTCTTGCTATTTCCTGGTATACTTCCTTAATGATCTATCCACCTTTCCATTGCCCATATGCCTTCCTTTTGCATTTGAGGCATCCAAGAAGCTCCTCATGCATCCACATTGGTCTCTTGCCATTCTTCTTATGCTTCCATCATATCAGAACAGTTTCTTGTTGGGCTGCCAATAGTGTACCCTTTAGAAGCTTCCAGCCCTCTTGGGTGCCTTATCCTTCAATCTGTCTTCCCATGGCACCATGCCCATTAACTCCTTGTGTCGGTTGAAATCTGCCTTTTTGAAGTCTAGCAGCTTAGTTCTGCTGACCTCATACTTTCCCCATCTCAGGTTCACAAATCCTATTCTGGCTGATGCAAAGCCAGGCAACCCAGCCTGGTAAGGGTGGCACACCACTCCTGCCCTGCTTCACCATTACCCTCAGTCTCTTCGTGGAACCCCAGGGTTCTGCAAAACAGTTTGAAAACCAGTGGGCTGAGGGATGGGTGAGCCTTGGCAGTTTTTCTGTACATCCTGAATATAGGCTCTCAGCAGACAGCACACCTCCTGGGACCCCAAATCCTTGCCTCAGCATTCTTTATGCTTTATAACCACAGATTTTCCCCTTCTGGTAGAAGGCTTGGAAAGAAACAAACTGTGGTCATGTCTACACAAGACGCTTACTGGACGGTAGCCTAATAATACTGTGCAGTAGTGAGACTGTCAAAAACCATGCTAATAACCTACTGCACAGTGTTATTAGGCTACTGCACAGTAAGTGTCACAAAAAAACACGCGCTGGTGCTACCACGCAGTAAATGTAGTTACTGTGTATTCAGTCATTCAGAAAGTACTAAACTAAATGCACAGTAACTACAGCACATTAATGAATGTGTGGACATGCTCAGTGTAAGTTACAAAAGTCTCAAAAAGCTCTAGGAAATCAACTGCATTTACTCAAGAGCATTCAGCTAAAGCAAAGGACAGCCATGCAACACTACTGTGCTTATTGGTTCTGTACACAGATGCCCTTATGGTTTGATTTTTTTCATGCAGACCGTCATGCTCCAGTGTATTTAGAGGCCTGGCTTCCTGCTTTATCAATTCATAGATAAGTGAGTGCACATGGGGGTTCACATCCTTCCTCAAAAGAGGGAGGAGTAGAAACAGTGTCTAACATCACAACATTTGCTATGGTATTTTTCTCTGGTATTTTCTATGTGAGAGGAAGATGGGGCCCTGCTTATTTCCTTCATTCTTCCCCAAACTTTCCTTCACACTTGCAGCTGAACTTGGGAGTTCTCCACTGGAACATAGCAGCCATATGCTTTGTAGTTCTGAGGTGCCCTAGGGTCTTTTCCACCACTTTTACATTTCAAAAGCCATGAAATGCTTTTTACTAAAGTACTTTAAGACGTTTGCTTGGATGAAAACCTTTGTATATAAATGCAAAGAACGATTACTGAAGGATTTGGATATACCGCAGGATGTCCTCTGAAGTTACAGGAAGCATTAAAAAATATGTGCCTTATGTATTAGCACTTCTGAACAGATTCAACTGGTGCCTTTTTTTTGACTGTCATTGGACCTCCAAGGAGGAATCACGGCAGTCCAAGTAAACAGGATCCTGGGCTTAAAGCCAAAAGGTATCAGCTGTTACAGTTCAAAAGGAAGCCAGTTCCCCCAGAATAAAACGCAGCCCAATCACTTGATCCAGGGTTGCATGTCTGTTTATTTAGTGATATATTGGTCACTAGTTTAACAGAAAGATGTCTAGTTCCAGGGGATAATGCACAAGATGTACACTCCTATCCAAGACAAGATAATTGGAAACAATATATAAAGACCCCCTATGTAAACTAGTATTTATACATATTATAAGGATAGCTATAAGGTTAAACAGGCCTGCGTATCAGGAACTCTGAGGAAAGGTTACATAAGCATGAACTTAGTGTAATCTGGGGAAGTTTAATACCTTTCACATCATTGATTTACACTCATATACGTATTTGAAAGATTTTATCAAATGACAAATGTAATAAAATTGTAGCAAATGAGCTTCATGCTTTTAGTTCTGAACAGTAATCTGGGTGGCAGGTTTGTGACAGAAAGTATAACTCATTCTGCTGCATGTAAACAACTGCCCATCTGAATAAAGACTTGCAGGATTAGACTGTCTAGGAGGTGCCTGCGTACAATAGGTATTATGCAGGTATAGTCAGAAAGGTAATCTTACTCACCTAATCACAGTGTGGTGCCACTGATTAAAATGTTATCCCACAAGGATGTTTTTCAAGAATGTACAGACAAGAACTCATGGTATTAAATACATTGCGGGGGGATGGCAGACTAAACTGAAAGTCTAGTTAGGGCATAAGAGCAAGCTAAAGTAACCTGTAATCAACAGAACTGAAATTATCACTGAAGCTATCTAGTGTAGCAGGCACCATAGATAAGACTGAAGTGTTTGGAAATGACAGCTCCATTCTGATAGTCTCCTCTCCCGTTCTCATAATTCTTTCTAATATTTCTTTCAGCCTGAAATTTTCCATCATTGATCTCAGTCCAAAGGTGAGAGGTTTTTGGAAAGCTGAACAAAACCAGATGAACTGTTTTAGTTTTGACTGGGGAGGAGAGAGAAACAACATACTTCCTATATATTCAAATGGGATTTTTGTTTGCCTGTCTCTAAACAGCTGATTCTACAAGATTCAAACTTATTTATAAACATGTAAAATGTCATATATGTGCATTATAATTTTTTTAATAAGTTAACACATTTTAAAAGACAGATTGGTTAAGGTCATGTCTTCATTGGCCAGTGGCAAGCTAAATAGCTTTCTTTGACAAAATTTACAGTACCACTACTGAATTAAGGATGACTATTAGAACTCTAGGAAGTCTCTCCCAACAAAATTATTAAGGAAAGTATATTTATTTAGATCTGCTAGGGTTACGTGACCCATTTTCTGCACCCTTTCATGTGTCTAGTTTTAAAGGTTATGTACTATTAACTCCCTCAAGTTTTTTTGAGAGCCACTAAGCACGCTCATTTTTATTTTGTTTTTCCAGCCTGTGCCTCCACCTCCAGATTTAAATAACAGAGTGCCGTCCTCTGATCACAAACAGCAAACTAGTGGTGGTTTCACTTTCCTAGGCATTGTAATCCAATATCCAGTTTTGTAGCTGACACAGTAATGCTGTTTTTTGTGATTTATAAACTGATGTTCAGTCCTATTATGACAACATCCACCAACACAACAGGTCAGGGCAAGAACTATGAAGAAAATGCTCCTCAGGGCAAGGTAGGGAAAACTCTCTTTAATCAAAATAAAACTACAAAGAACCTACAGTAGATGAACACTGACTCAGGTGTTAACTAGTCTATTCCTAAGCAGCTTTCTTTCCCTGAGGAAGGCCTGGAAAGTCCCTCACATTTGTTGCCAAGCTTGCAAACGACTTTGCCTTCCAAAAAGAAGAACGGGTTAGGACAGACAGCTAAGCTCAGTTTTCCTTTAACCTCAAGGAAAGCTACTGGTTCCCAGAGTTTTACAGGCAGGCATTAACTGTTACGCATCTGTTCCAGGCAGAACACTGGAAGATCCTCCTTTAAACATATCTCCCTCTTCATCATTTCTTCTAGGTGAAATATTTCTGGCAGATGTTATACTGCTGGCTTGCATTAATATGGTTGCATTAATCCTGTCTGTTCTGCTCCATTGTGCAGTTTGTAAACACTTATTCCATTGGCTGATTCTGAAATATCAGCCTCACCCTCTGAGTATAGATGTGGTATACCCAGCACTGTACCTAGACTCCTGGCGGCCCCAGGCAAACTTTTAGTATCCGGCCCTCCTTTGCCAGAGATGATGATAATAATTGGACAATGAAAAAAAATTACCATTTTTGGGCCCCTTTTCTGTCTGGTCCCCGGGCAGCCACCCAATTCGCCCGTGCCTGTGTCCAGCCCTGGGTATACCATTAATAAAATTTCAGAATGGATGAAGTTCTTTGAGGCAGAGTGACAGCAGTAAGTTGATAAGTAATGGGGTCAATTGCATTGTGCTCTATGACCAAGGCTATATTTATACATTTACTGCTTTTTACCAATAATGGAGTTCTTTAAACATGCCTTTGTTAAAGCTAATAATAAAAAATATTGAGGGCTTATTTTAATGGGGAAAAGACTTAACTATGGAAATCAAGTTACATTTTCTTAAACTTATTTCCTTTATGTTAGTTGGGCAGCTGGCTGCCAGCATGCTACTATCAGCAAAAGCCCAACATAGTATTAATAAAAAAAGTTTAAACTATTTCAAATGTTAAAATATTTTATGATGGGACAGGCATTTAATGCATTTATTTGTTTCTCCCTTTTACCTCCACACTGTACACAAAGTTCATTAAATAAAAGAACAATTTACATTACTTTTTTCAACTTGACTGCCTTCTGGACTTGTTCTCACAACAGCCAGAAAAGGTCCACTGTGGCCTGCTGATGTCTGATCCGTAGTTCTATCACGTACAGAACCATTATCTGAAACCTCCCTACTCACACAATTTAGTGGTCTTTGGGTCCATTTGGGTAAAACAACAATCTAAACATAGTAATTGTAAGTACCAAGTCATTAGAAAAAATTGTAATCCTTTTTCATTAGGTTTTTTTCTCAATAGCAGTAAAATAAGACTGATATAATATTGTACATATAAAAGCTGCTTTCACTTTGAAAAATCTCAGAATTCTTTAAAATAACATTTGATGCAGAACTGTGGATATATTATAGCAGGAGTGCCTGGATTAACCCTTTACTGAATTCCTGGGAAGAAAGGCACTTATTTCCTATAAGATGATTATTGGGCTTCTTTTCAATAACTTATCAGGCATACATTTGATATTGTGGACTTTTTTAACACAAACACAGACTTTAATTTTGATTCACAGTAACTGAGCCCATAATATAATCTTTCAACTGTATGCCAAATAAGACTAAAATGTCTAAGATTCTTACATAAGCGCTGTGGGAAGGGCGGTAGACTCTGAAATGCAAAGTGTTTTCCATCATTAATTATCATCCAAATATTGCTTCACACTCATTCTGTTTGTCTATTTATGTAAATTACTAAGTTCAGATGTCAGTGTGTGGGCTGCAAAAATGCAAAGCAGCTATTAGAGAAGCCAGTTACTCCCAAAATGTGAGGTACTTTCCTTCTCCTCCACAAAAATTACATGACAGAACCAAACAGGAACAAAACACGCACATCCTTTGCAACATTCTCTTTGTAAAGCTAGTCTATTTGGTCATGCGCAGAAAACAGCCAAGCAGTGAGACTGAGATTGTATTGACAAGAACAAGATGAATGACCCCCTGGAGACTATGGGGTTTGTATGCTAGTTTCCACCACCTTTTCATCCTTTTGTACCCCCTTTCAGTTCACATGCAGATTAACTCAGACCAAGTCCCTACTAAATACTCTTTTTCACTTTAGTATGGAAGGTAGACGGGAGGATCTAAATATTTATGAGCCTTTTTTTCCCCTGGTTTATGATGCGCTCTTGTTGAATGTTGAGGAATTACGTTAATGAATGCATGCCTGCACACACAGACACAGAAACCAGGCAAAGGAAAAAAAACACACAAAGCTTTGTCAGCTCTAATGTCGGCACTTACCAAACAGTTCCCATGAAAAAAAAAAGAGGCAAAGAGATTTAAAATCTGTTGCCAGGAGAAAAATAAATTGTACGGCTGAGCACAAAAGAGAGAACAGAGTTTCATCTTTGCTTTCCTTAGCTGCAAATATAGCTCTTGTTTCAACTTGGAACAAGTATGAAATAAAACATATTAATTGAAAAATGAAACTTTGTAAAAGTACATTAGTTAATATTACATGTTCAGAAAAGAACCAAAGATGCAACTACAGTATTGAATGACACGCTGGGGGTTTTTTGTGTGTGAGATACAGTCCTCGGGTACCATCATTTGGTTTGTTTTGCACATCAGGTGATTCTCTACCATTGTTTCCACTATGACTTTGATTACTTATGCCTGAGGAAAAAACAACATTTAGTTTGGTTTGTTGGTTGAGAGTTTTTTCCTCTTTTATTTGTGATATGAGTGCATCTTCTGGAAATTAAGCTGTAGGTTTTTTGCGGGGGGTTGGTGTTTGGTTTTTTTTTAAAGAAACCAGGTTAAAATATATTTAAGGTTTTAGCTAGCTGTACTTGAGTGTATCTCTCTTAAATATGAGTAATACAAAACTGTAAATTAAGGATTATTTATGCTTTCTATATAGATGGAATATATTAAATTAAAATGCTAGAACTAAAATATGGATATAAACTGTTTTAATATAATATTGAGAATTGTTGAGAAAAGTCATATTTTCCTCTTACCTCTACCCTTCCCTGCCCTTTTATAAGTCTCTAGTGCATACATAGCTGTAACAGACAAGGCCCTGCTCATAAAAGTGGGACAGTAATTCTACAGTTTCCTTTCATAATCGTGTAGCAGGACATGAGATTTTAAAATGTGCTTTTGTGCTATCATTTAAAAAACTCATTCAGGCAATGCCAGGACGTTAACTTGTAGCTCTTAAACTTCAGTAGAATTCCACTATCTAGACTCCATTATTCATATTTATAATTTGTCTATCTGGATTTCATATAGTGTTACCCTAATAAATATGTTCATGTTTTTATTGTAGTTTATTTTCAAGATGTTCAGTTTCATATGCAATTTAATCCAATAAGGCCATCTACATTTCATTTATTCTAAAGCTATCATTCACATCCTCTCCAAATATTGACATTGCTATTTGCAGTAACTTTGCCTGTGCTCTCTATGGGTTACATTAAGCAAAAATTCAGCTCAACAGGTCCAAGACACAAAAGTTATCTAAAACTTCATCCAATTTCACTACTTACTAAATAAAATGCCTTACTGTGCAAAATCCTCAATCTGCTCTTTCATTCCATATTTTAAAATCTCTTTTAATCTTTCTGTCTTTATAAAAGGTACATTACCATTAGTGACCATAAGTAATATTTTTTTAAAGCTACCAAAATCTTTAAGTAACTTTTTAAAAAGGCAAGTGCTCAGCTCCGGTCCCTGCCCCCAACACTGTTATGTATCATCCAGTGACTGCAAAATGCATAAGCAATCCCTGGAAGCAGAGATCAGAATTTAGGACTTCCCTCTCCCATGGGAGTGTCCTCGTCACTAGACTACTGAGCCATGCTCCCTCTTCTAACTTTCTCTCCTTCTATGAATGTATATTGTTGCCATGTACAGTGGCACAGCCTCAGTAGCAAGAGTGGAGAGTGCCCACATCCTACCCTATAATATGCTGATTATGGTATTGTCCTGGAAAGTGGGAGATGTGGGTTTGAATCTACTCTGTACTGAGGAAGGAATTGAATTTGAGTCTTTGACTTCACCCACTTTACAGTAAAAGGTGGGTGAAAGCAGTTTGTGGCTTGTTCACTTGAACTTAAGTACCTGTGTTCAAGTTAAGTTGTGCTTCAGGCACATAGGTCCTTCTCTGGATTTGGCCCAATGCAGGTCACAGAGGAAGTTGTGGGCAGAGCAAGAAATTGAAATTACATTGACTGACTTCCAATCCAGTACTTTACCATAACCTGTCTTCCTTTGAGGTCTCACCAGTTTGAATGGAAAAGGGTCACAATCCTGAGGATTTGAAAAGGCTTGTCTAGACCAATAGGTCTACATGATAGAGGTGCTGCTTTAACAGCTCAAAATTTGTATATAGAATTTGAAATGGGAAGGACATTTTATTTCTTGCTTCTATCCTGAAAGAGCCATTTGCAGTGACAGGTCTGCAGCCTGCTATAAAGGTGCTTCCAGAAGAAGAAAATGCAAACTTGCTATTGTAACCCCTTGTACTGTAGGAAAGAATGTTTCAAAATGCATCCATCTTGGTGAGGTCAATGCAATCCTCTTGAGCATGCTTGGTGGGGAAATGTGGTGGCTGACAGCCGTGTTGGGTGTATCACTGAGGTCAAAGGGAGTAAATATAATCTCAGCAACCAGGTTTGAAAGTTGGGTTGTGGTAGCTGGGGCCCAGAGGGTATGTTCTGTGGGTATCCTCTGGGAAGGGGGACAGGGTTTGGTTGACTGAAATGAACTGTTCTTTTAAAAAGAAATAAACCCCCCTGACTGATCAGGGTGGGGTGAGCCCTGGCTCCTGCTACCAGAGGAGTAACAAATCTGTCCAGAGATCCAGGAACTGAAAGAGGTTGAGGGGAATTTTACTAACTTTTTTTTCCAACCAAAGAAACATGTATCTTGCTCTCAGTGCCTGCTGGGAGAAAGAAACAGAGCACAAGTACATTGGATTCATCCAGAGGCTGCAGAGCAGATGGATTCAATCTGCACTGAGAGCAGCTCTTAGACATTTGAAAAGCTCCAGTAAGAGAGTGGTGGTGGATTCTGTATAAGTTGGAGTTCCAGGCACTAACATCAAGGACCAAGCATTAAGACCTGAAACTGAGTGAAGGTGTCCAGACAGCTGGTTTTTCATTTTAGGGGGGGTTCTGTTTCCCTTTTACAGATTCAGAGTACAAGAAGATCTCAGAAACAGCTAAGCTGGTTTACAGCTTATTTGCCACCAAGGAACAATATATTGTATAGAAGTGCACCAATATATTGGTTGCATATCGGATCAGCACCAATAACAGGAAAATTAACATTAATTGGCAATCAACTTTTTCTTCAGTGGATAATGTCACCAATAAATGCCTCATGTACATGTGCAGCCACGGCATGCACATGGCCAGGAACGCAGCCCAGACGCTTGGAGAGCGGCATCCTGCCAGTAAGTCTGTGGGGGGAAGGGACAGGGGGCACAGATCAAGGCCTCTCATTGTTGGGGAAGGAAAGGAGCAGGGGCAGGCACTACCTAACTGGGGTGCGGTATGGGATGGAGCCACAGGTGGCTCATCTGGGGGGCATGAAGGCATGGTGGGAGGTAGCTCCCTGCCGCTGTGCAGCCCCCCAAGGGAGGCATGAGGGGCATGTGCCCCCCGGATCTGTGCACAGGGCGAGGGTGGGTTGCCCGCTGCAGGGTCAGGGCCAGGAGCTGTGCCAGCCTCTTCCAGGCAGAGGGGCTGGGCCAGAGCTGCGCTCGGAGCTGGTGGGGCGGGGTGGCCTCAGCAGCATAGGACAGGTGGCAGATAGGGGGGAGGCTACAGGGAATTTTGGGACGGCTATAGCCCCCCAAACCTCCCCATCACTGCCCCCTGCTTGGGGCACTGCAGTCTGCTCCTACTGAGCCCACCCTACCCGAGCACAGCTTCAACCCAGCCCCTCCCCAGGAAGAGGCTGGCACAGCCCCTGGCCCTGAGCCTGCAGTGGGCAGCCCACCTTCACCCAACGCACAAATCCAGGGGGCCACATGCCTCCCCCAAGAGTGTGTGCAGCAGCAGGGAGCCAGCCACCCCTCCCCATCCCTCCCACGTTCCCTGGACGAACCACCCACCGCTCCATCCTGTGCCCCACTCTTGGGTCACATTCACTGCTCTGGCTAGGCAGCACCTACCCCTGTCCCTGACCTCGATCTGCCCTCTGCCCCATGCCCCTTCTTCCCCACAGACTTACTGGCAGGATGTTGCTCTTCAAGCTGCCAAGCTGCATTCCTGTAATTTGGCTATCAGATTGGTATTAGCCAATATGACTAATTAACAATCAGCCATCAATATCGGCCAAGAAAATCTTTATTGGTATATTCCCTAAAAATCTGTGTGTATAGTGTATAGATATACACATATATAGAGGTTTTTAATGTCTACTTTGTCAGGTTTTCATTTATTTGTTGTTCGTTATCCATTTATTGCTATAGTAAAAAAGATACATTTGGATACTTTTTAATCCGTTATTAGTCACTGAGGTAAATTTAGTGCCAAGTACAACACACTAGGTGTGTCTACATGTCACATTAACTGCGCAGTAATTTAGGTTACTGCGCAGAAACCAAAAGTTACTGTGTAGTATGAGCATACGTCTACACGTGCACACCCATACTGCACAGTAACTAACGTGACTTACACCACCTTGGGTGTAAATTTGATACCTGCATCATGTAAGTCACCACAGTTACTGCACAGTAATTTTCAGTTACTGCACAGTAACCTAAATTACTGCGCAGTAAATGTGCACGTGTAGATGTGCCCAGTGTGGTACTTGGCATTAAATTTACCTCAGTGACTAACAATGATGCAGGTATCAAATTTACGCCCAATTTATGCATGATGCATGTATCAAATTTATGCCCAATTAGTTACCATGCAATAATCCATGTGTAGACACCTTACTGTGCAGTAACAGTGTGTGTGTGGACTGACTTGGTACTGACTTTAGTCCCAAGACAGACCAACTTTAAAGTCTGCACATGTAGATGCCTGCCTAAAAAACACTTACTATGCAGTAAATGCATGTGTAGACACACCTACTAGTTACTGCTGGTTTATTTACACACTCACTCACATTTAGAGACAACCCAGAGGGGTTGTGCACTTAATATTGCATAATCTTTACACAATAAACCAAGATTCTGAAATATCTGTTTCACTGAATTTTGCAGCCAAGGCCATAAACTTGCCCACTGATTCTCTTCTGTTCTTCTTCAATCTTCCTTCAAAAGCAAGCAAGGAACAGATTTTTCACTTTCCTGAATCAAAAGGAGTTATTAATTAAGATCCAAACATAAATCCTTACTTATGTATGGTAAGAAAGTCAGCTGAATTGACATTTATAAAGAAGCCAATCACAGTGCTATCCAAAACTACTCCATTAAGTAAGGTTTTCAGCATTTGGGGCCTTTCCTTTACCTGCTTACCTGGTGAAGAACATAAAGAATCAAAGGAATTGGTTTCCTTGTGACCTGGCCATCCTGTGGCTGTTCCCAGCCTGCCTTCCTGCAAGCATTGGAATCCAGGTAAGGGCCCAACCGGGCCAGGGACTCCCACTGGGGTAAAAGGGTTGGGAGTGCAGGGAGCTGCATGCTATGGGGCCAAGCTGGGCTGTCCTCACATGCTGCAGGAGCACAGGACTTGCACACTGTGGGGCTGGCCCTGCATGCTGCTTCCACATAGGACTGGGGTGAGACTGCAGGAGCTGCGTGCTGTGGGGCTAGGCTGGCTCTGGACACTGCCACCATGTGTGGCTGGGGACTTGGGCAGGAACTGCATGTTACAGAGCTGGGTGGGGCTGGCCCTGCATGCTACTGCCACCTGTACCTGGGGGCTGGGGTGGGAGCTGCACTCCACGGGGCCCAGTGGAGCTGGCCCCACCCCCTGCCACCATGTACAGCTGGGGATGGGAGGGAACACTATTTGGCTGGTGTGGGGCTGGCCCCACATGCAGCTGGGGATTCAGGTGGGAGTGCAGGAAGCTGTACATTGTGGGACCACTCACTGCCACCACATATAGATCCAGGGATTCACACACTCCAGGGACTCTGAAGACCCCCCACACCGCACCCTACCCCCACACACCCACACCCCACACACACACTGCCACCATACCGGCTAACACACCCACACCCTCCCACAGCCCGCACACACAGCCCAACCCCACTATACTCACACACTCACACTCCCCACACACCTCCATCCCAACTACAGACCCACCCACCATAACCACACTCCACACAAACACCACCCCCACCCCACCACATACAATACACAAGTATAAGACTGTATTTTGAACTATTGTGCAATCATCTCTAGATACACTAGGCAAATGCACATAAATCAGAACAAATTTTTTTTCTGAAATAGAATTAAAATAAAGTTATAATAGATGTTTGTTTTTTTAGTATACGATTTGTTTTTTTTCCAGTTTCAAGATGACAATCCAACCCCCCCCCCACCCCTGCTCCAGGGGGACTTCTGGTGTCAAACGTCAGGGGGCAGGGCTACCCTTCCAGCCCTCAACAGCTCACCAAAACTCATTAAGTGGCCCTCCAGCCAAAATAATGGCCCATCATTGGAGCAGAAACAAGTCTGCAGGACACATTCTGTAGCCCAATCTAGTGCAGGATAGTTGTGTCCTAAATTACAGCCTGTGGAACTGCACAAAACTGTTTAAGCAATGTTTTTGCCCCAAGGCTAAAGTTGCTTAGAGCCCTAACTGGGGGCTCAAAAGACATCTCAAAATAAGCATTTCCTTGTTGCATTAGGGAAAGAAGTAGGTTGTTATGCCTGTGCACCCCTCTCCCACAAATCCAGAGTGCTCACAGGAGCTGTGAATCCAAGCACCTATTCTAAAAGCAGTCAGAGCAGAGACCTGAACCCAGATCTCCAGCACCTCCTGACAACCTAGTTAGGCCACATGTGTTTTTTTGCCCTATTCCTTCTTCCCAGACAGCGGTTTCACACCACACTCCAGTTGATTGTTCACAGTTCAAGTTCCTGTGTAGAGGGATCTGTAAATGATCTGGTCATGTCCAGATGAGCATGCATGTGCAGTATGCAGTGCTGCACACCACAGGCACCACACATACAGACATTCCCCGCACTGATAATATGCAGTGGGAGGGTGGGGGGTTGACACAAGGAGATCACAGCGTAAAAAAAAACCCATGCCTAAAAAAAGTGGGACGCCTGAAACCAGAGCCTGGCTAGCCCGAGCCACATTCCAGCTGCCAGCCAGACTCCCTGCTGCCGGATCACCCCAGCTAGAGCCATCAGAGGCCCCCAGAATCCCAGGTAAGGCTACTGGGGGGCAGTGTGTTGCATGCCAGAGTGCATGTACACAACTGTTCCCCCAGGACAAGTAGCAGTGGTACATATTGTACAGCTGCTGTTTGTCTCTGGGGCAATGCACGTGCTGGCACGTCTGGATCTGGCCTCTATTTCCATTGTATTTTTGTCAATATATAATGTGCACCATGGTACTTGAAAGTAGGGTGATTTTATGAAAGTTGGGCTGCTACGTCTAAAGCAGAGTTTTAAAAGAAATAAAACTAAACACCTTTCATAGATATTTTTAAAACATAAGAAAAATACAGAACACAGTTTTTTAGGCCTACAATTTCAACTTAAGGAATATGTATGCCTTAAGTCTTAATACAGTCATTTATGATCATTGCTGCCTTGCCATTTTAATAACCATTCCTACTTTTTTTTTTTGGCTGGATACTATTTTGCTGTGAATAGAAGTATTGAGTGTTCTTGATTTTGAAGAACGGCTGAACATGAGGGAGTAAACTTATGAGGAAAGCTTACATAAACCTCAAATTTAAGCTGTGTTCCTCTATAAAAGATCATTCAGTCTTTCTAAACTATGTGAACTGAATTTGTTTGCATAAATGTAATTCCACCAAATGTCGATGCTCATAAGCTGAGTGCTAATTACATGATCTAATTTTAGAGCTTTTTTTAAGTTAATCTCTAAATCAGTTATCTTTTCTTGCTTTTCTTTAATTTGTCTCCTTGATTTGCACAAAGTGTTAAAAGTATCATCAAATCTAGAGACAAGAAAAATGTATTAACATTTTAAGAAGATTTGCTCCAGAAGAGGCACTTATTACACCTTTGTAATAATTTTATTAGGGAGTAATGTCACAAAAAGAAAAGAGGGTCTTGTGATTAAGATATTGGAATGGGACACTAAAGTTCTGGGCTCCATGCCTAGTTTTACTACAGACTTTCTCTATGACCTTGGGCAAGTCACTTAATCATGCTGCCTCTCTGTTCCCCATCTGTATAATGGAAATAATGATATTTATTTGCTTACACACTTTACTTGTCTTGTCTGTTTTGATATGACATCTTTGGGGTAGGGACCAATTGTGTAGCACCTATTACAGTGGTCCCAGGTCTCAGTCGGAGCCTTGGAGCCTTTAGGGTGCTACCGTAATACAAATAATTTAATAACAAGAGGAGATTTGCAAAAAACAATGGAAGTTTGATAAGCAAGGGAAATTTCTGTTACCTTAAAAAGAACAAAGACATCCCCTAAATATAGGCAGACAAGGTTCTTTGGGTAAATCTGATATCTTATATCTAATAAGTTGGTCTAATAAAAGATATCAGATTTACCCAAAGAATCTTGGCTGCCTATGTCCTTAGACCAACATGGCTACAACTGCTTCCCTAAATATAGAAATGCTTAATGTGCAAAAGATTACTATAAGGTTACTGTATCCCTTCACAGCAGAATTAGGATGAAAATATATTGTGTTCATATTTGACAGGGGTGTTATAGTTCATTACATAAACAAACAAATCCTTACCCTCATGCCCAGTCCCTATTCAATAATAAGCATAAAAACCCAATACATGTCAACATTCAACTAACTGAGTAATTGTGTGGCAGCATTTTTAGGGGAAATAACAAATTCTTCTCTTCAACCATTACCTATTACAGTAATAATTTTAGCTGTCTTTAAGGTCAAGATGCATATGTACTGATTAAAACAGGCTTAAATCCTTAAAATAGGGCTTAAGCAGAATTCAAGCAACTGAGTAGGGATTTTGCTGGCCCTGTGCTCAGGGATGACATTTCCCTTCCACAGTAGTAGCTATATATGCAACAGTCAATTTGGGTGAAAAGCAGAAAGGGAATGAAAGACAGAAAGACAGCTGTGCCTGTATAAAGAGGAAGCACTATGAGGCAAGAGCAAGCTTGCATTCCATTCATGAAAGAAAGTGCAAATTTATGTTGCCTCTAGCAGCCACCCTAGAATGATAAGCTAGAAATTAAAAGGTGAATTCTTCTTAAGGAAGGCAATGCATTTTTAAATTTTAAATTTGTTATTAAGTTAGACTCATTAATACATACTGAATCTTTATCTTTATAGTAATAATACTGCAAACTAGAATAAGGCCTTGAAGTAACAGATAACTGAAATAACTGACTAGCCACACTGTCAAACCAACACCTCACAAATACTCAAACTTCCTTGGGTTACACAAGATTTAGAGCATATCATCAAGAATGTCCATGTAGGATAAGCTATCACAATTTCCATATGAGAAACCACAAAATAAATATTGCTTTCAGCAGCAGAACTTCCTGAAATGGTGGTAAGTGATGTGATTTAGCAAACTGATACAGTGCATCTTCCCTCAGTCCAGGAAAAAGAAATCTGCCAAACACTTATTAAGGCCCTTCAAACCTGATTAAAGTCAAATTGCAGGAAACATTCGCTTTCATATAAAATATGCACAGTAACACAACCTTAATTAGACATACACGTCTCTCAAGATATCAATAAATGTTTCCTCCTTGATAAGTCTGATTTAATAGACTGCAACAACCAGGGAATCTTTCTGAGACATAATTTGGGGAGAGGGAGAAATTAATAAACTCAAATATTTAAACCTCAATGCCAATTAGCAGACCACTCGTTAAAAGGAAATGTCTGAATTTCAAATTTATTTGGCTTCAACCAACCAGGGCAAAGCCTTGGATCACATCATAATTGACTTGGAGGCTCAAGAAGGTGCATTTGGATATTAGAGATTAAATCCATGGAAGGCTTCTGTCCTGGTGTGGATTTGAATAATGATTTAGAAAATGCACTTGAAAACCAAGAGCTTGAGTTTAAGGTCTTTTTTTCCCCCACTATGTGTGATACAGGAATTGGGGAGGAGGGGAGCTTGGGGAAAGGTGGCCTGCTGTATTTAGCAGGAATCTTTGTGGCCACCACTGTAAGGCCCCTGGCAGATGTTACACTTCAGACATGACTAACTAGTTAATCGCATCTTTAGTAGTAACCCAGCCACATGTTCATGCAATTAATGCCGTGATAAAACAAGGAATAACCCACAAAGCTATTACACAAAATATGTGCAATAACTTTGTGACTGGTTCTCATCACATCTTAAATTGAAGGTGAGGACAGACAAATCATCTGATTGGGGCTCCCAAGACTGGGAGTGCCAATTATCTGACTGCCACTCCCAGCCTCAGGGATTCATTGGAGTCAAATCACAATCCCAGCCTGCCCCTGCACTGGCAAGAGGGCCTGATTAAGATCTGATCCCCAATCCCACTTGCACTGCCTGCCATAGATATGTAACATGGCAGAAGACAAAATTGTTGGCATCATTCCATGGTGCCTGTAGTTGAACATCTGCCAGGGCCTAAGTAAAAGCAACTTATGTTTCTACTGCTTATCACTCCCTAACAGCTTTGGGTAACCAGTAATCTGTGGAGTGCAGCATCTTCTCTACCCCTAGACATCCCTTATATTAAGGATTTCAAGGAAGGTAAGGGTAGTCACTCAGCCAGCTATATGGTACTGGGGAGCCTCTTACATAAAAGGTGTTTCTAGCCCCTTCATACTCCTTTTTACCACTAGAAAAAAAAAGTTGCCTTCCTGGAAAAGTATATATTCTCACTCAAATGCAATATACAAGCAATGATTCAAATGCTTCCTTTTAAAGGGGCTATCAGAAAATTTCCTGGACTCCAGAGGGAGATAAGGACATTTAACATACTTGTCCAGAGCACAGAAAAAGGGGGAGAGGAAGATTGGCCCCAATGACAGAAACAGATGTGAAATGAGGTAGCAACTTGCTTTCAGAATCCATCACGATGCCATAAATTCTCTGCGAATAAGACCTATAAAACAAGCAGCTCTCTGTTCTGAGACTGCAGTTTTGTCTTGGAGAGGTTGGGAGGAGCATTACATGGCCCTGCATGAGTCAAGGTCTGGCTGCTCATTCTCAAAGCTGACTGATGGAAGACACCATTTTCTTCTAGGCTAGGCTGGAATGCCTTGGGGTGGTTCCATTAAGCCATTTACTCACAGAGCCACTGATTTGTACAATGACATTTGGCATCAATGGCATGGAAGGACAGGTACTTTAGCATATAAAAGTTAGTCAATAGAGAGTACACCATAACCCATGTATAAAATGAGCTAACAATTAAAATTTTCTTAATCTAAAGATAAATCCTTATACAAATTAAGTGAAGTCAATGGACATTTTGTCACTGAATTCAGTGAGACCATGATCTCATACCTGGTCTTCAAATAAAAGGTAAAAATGCCAACTTCTTATTTTAAATAAGGTTGACTTTAATTTTTAAAAAAATCTCCCACTCTCTCCAAATCCAAAGGCAGTATTTCAAAGGCATAAAAAACTATGTTCCTAATATGTGGCTTATAAATGTTGGCAGACATGGTACAGTAAAAATGTGATGGGCATTTCATCTGTGTCATTTCATCTTCTAAGCTCACATATGCAAATAGTGGAGGAACAGGATATAATGACAGAGGCTTCAAGTGAAACAGCAATAGAGTCAGACATTAAAAATATAAAGATAGAAGACTTAAAAAAACCCAAACCCACAAACAACCAAACTCATTCCTTAACTCTTGGTATACCAGAACCATGTTTTTTAAGGCAACATGTTTAATAAAAAAGGCATAACATGGATCAAAATAGCAACCCTAAAAATAATATGCCCATCCAAAAAAACACAGACAAAATAACTTAAAAGAAGTGAACAGAAACTTTGTAAATCACATTACTACTGAATGAAAAACTACAGAGAAAAAATGTTTTTTGGGTTGTTTTTTTGCCAATTATTTGTCACATGAAGATCAAGAGAACTCCTTAGGCAGTTATTGCTCAGTTTCCGGAACTAAAGCATAGATGCTGCATTATGTATCTTGAATCAATCCCTTCTGGCTATTCCAAAGGGTGGTTCTGGGTTCAGGCAGTTGCATTCAACCCTCTTTATTACATAGAATTGGTCACTGTAACAAGGCTTTTGATGCAGCAAAAACGGAAGGGGAACTTAGGTGATTTCCCCCTTACCCCCAACCTTCAAAGGCGTGGATGTAATGATGGCAACACTGTAGAAGAAATTCTTCTGCATGCCCCTGAAGCAAAGACTGTGCCACTTAAAGTTCAAATTTCTCCATGGTCAATGAGAAATAACAAACAGCAGACATTCCCTTCAATCAGTTTGCAGAGCTACTGTTTTCCTAGGCTTAATCAGTTCTTCCAGCATGTAAAAAGGACTGAGATCTTTTACCACTTTCCAAAGGAAACTCTCAGTCTCACAAATAGGAAGTAGGCCTTTTTTCCTGCTGCCAGAATTTACAATTGTTCTCCAATAGCCATACTACCACAAAAGAGAAGGGGAGGGCAGCAGCAGCAGAAGGGGAAAAGAAATACAAATGGGACAGCTTAGTTCTTTAAGGAACAAGTGATTCTGTGGCTGCCAAATCAACTGTGGAGGAAGATTCCATGTTCTGTGAATAAGATGACAAATATTCATCAGTAGGAATGAAGGGGGGGAAAGGGAAATTCCCCTAGGAGTTGGTGCATCCCAGATAGTAGCTGGACACAAATGAAAATAAAAGTACTGCTATGCTGCACTGAGAATACAGGAGGGAAATTAATTAATACGGGATGTAGTGCTTACAATAAACACAACTTAAAAGAACATGAAGAGTTAGATGTCACACACCATGGATGTGAACGAAATGAAGATAAGCAACTTCATAAGTTTTGAAAAAATGTACATTCACTGAAAACAATGAGGCTGGCAAGGCCCAAAACCTCATGGGATACCATGTCGGTCCCCAACAAGTTAACCTGCTTTTTGTAAAACATTGTTTTTTCAATTTAGTTTTCTTTCTTTCTTTTTTTAAAGAACTAGCCTTTCTGCTTGATTGTCACTGAAATCTCCCCCTCCCCCATTCTCTTAATTTTATTAAGATCATAACTATAGCTCCCCAGCATAATGTTTTGTTGTGGCTCAGGTCACAAGAGAGTTCTTTAACTCGGTTTTATTGAAATTTTATTGTGGGTTAGGTACACTTTAAAACCATGGTAGCTCTCCTTCCACTGCAAATTTTGCTTCTTTTTCAAAAAATAGATGAACAAGACCACTCTGACACTTTTAATTCCAAATTTATCAGGGCCATCTTGCTCTCCTTTTTAGTACCTTCTCCTACAACAAGGTTTCTCATCTTCTTTCCACCTTAACCCCTTCATTTGCCCTCTCAATCCATCTCTTCCCTATTTCTAACCTTTCACTCCTTCCTCTCTTTCCTAACCTCCTCCTACTCTCTTCTGATTACTTCCCTTCACTATACAAGCAAACTCTGGTCTTTCCCATTCTCCAAAAGCAGACACTGTACTCTACCTGCTTCTTGGACTATTGGCATATTTGATGTCTCCTCTGAAATCCCAGTGGGTCTTTTGGAAGTGATGCCTACAGTGCTTATCTCTCAGTTTCACCAAGGACACTCTCCAGTCTGGGGTCTATTCCATCTCTTACACAGGCACTGCTTGCACTACTATTTCTAGCAACTTCTTTTAGGTCACACATCAGGATTTCTATTTTGTCCTCATCCTCCTTGCTCTTTTCACACACAACCATATTCTCCTTTTGGTAACAACTGCTGTGTCAGACGCTAGGGACAGAAGTTCCACATAAACCAGTTTAAGTGATCAGAAATTGGTTTAAACCTGTAACAGAACAGAAGTTCAGTACACATAAACCAGTTTCAAAATGGCTGAAACTGGTTTAAGATAAACCTGGTTGAATGTAGTATCAGACTTAACTGATTTGGGTCAAACTGGTTTATGAAACTTCTGTCCCAGACCCCTTCCTGGTTCAAGTTAAATCACAGTCCCCCAGAATGCTTTCCAGCCCTGGGCTGGGCTGTGCTGTCTGCTCCAGAAAGCGGGGCTGGCCCTGCCCCTCTACTCTCTAGCTGGAGCAGTGAGGGCTGGCTGACAACAGGGAGGGAGAAAAACCCAGGGAAGGAGGCAAGCCCAGCTGGGGATGCAGCCCAGTCTAGAGATGAAGGACTGCCCCCCCACCCCCACCAAACCCCAGCTGGGGTCTAGGGCCAGGGAGAAGGGGTTAAACACTCCTTCCCACACTCAAACTTACTGCTGATTGCAAGTGTGGACTGCAGATCCCAGAGGCACCTGAAAGCAGAAAGAGGAAGTGATGAACAACCCTGCAGAGTCCTGCTGCTGTGATTCTGAACTACAAATCCCAGAGGCACCTGAAAGCAAAAAGAGGAAGTGATGAGCAACCCTGCATAGTCTTGCTGCTGTGATTCTGGACTGCAAATCCCAGAGACCTCAGGGACAGCAGGGAGAGGAAACAAACACACAGCCATGCTGGCTATGTGCCAGAGAGCCGTGGTCTAGCACCCCATATCTTCTGGCCTGACCTACTGCAGGAATGTGGCTGCATTTCCTGAATCAGAAGTAAATATCTGTTCACTTCTGTTTCAATTTAATCTGCAATTTTGACTAACTTGCAAAGACTAAATCCAATCAGCCTCAGGCTTTTTGACTGTCTGTACTTAGCCAGAAAGAACAGCTCAGAAATGTAACTTGCCACTCCTAACATAAGTCTCTTCAGGCTGAATCCCTAGCATCTCTTCTTCAGTGTTTACCCATCAGTTCACACAGCTATACCTTGAATCCTTATTGTTCTTCTGAAAACTTTCCACTCTGCCCTCTTACTGTCTCTGTTGACAACCACACTCTCATCACTGTCATTTAGGCCTATAATCTTGGGAATATTCATCTTTTCCTCCTTCCCCGTTCACATCAAGGTAGTGTTCAAATTTTGCCACTTCTTCCTTTTACACTTCTATAATCTAATCTTTTCTTTCTTTCCAGAGAGCCAAAACTCTCATCTTGGCTCTCATCAAAATCTGTCTTGATGACTAAAAGTCCAGAAAAAACACAGCTGCTAAAACCATCTTCTCAGCACATCAATTTGAACATGTCAATTCTCCTTTAAATGTCTCCTGACTCATTTTGCAGCTTAAATTCAGGCCTCTTGTCTTCTAGGCCTTGGAAAAGTCTCTCCCTGCCTACTTACCTGATCTGGTTTTATTGTATCTTGCCTGCTAAGCTGTGTCATCAGCCTCTATGTACAATATTCCTTATCCCAGTGATCTCTGCCTCTATCTCACACTGCCTCTACTTGCAGAACACACTTTCCCACCTAATAAATAGGGATTCCAACCTCTCCTGTAATAATATTCTTTAAGATCTTCTTATTCAAGATGTCTAAAAGGCAGCTAATATTTCTGTTGTTTTGTTTTTAAATGATCTTCTTTCACCAGGTAACTTATGTTTCCATTGTTACCTTTAACCTTTTTCCTGTTATCTCGCCCGTATTCTTGTATTATTTAGAAAGACATACATAAACACATGCAATGATTAAATCTTGTTTGAAATTAGTTTATCAACTTGTTGGAGCAATGATCTTGTCTTACATGCATTATGAAGGGCTTTTGAACAACAACAGTAATAATTATATGACAAAGATACATTCTAATTTTAAGAAGTCTTGTTCTGAGGAAACCAGAACTACCTCTCCCTTCTCCTATTCTACTCCAAGCCATTCAGATCTCCAGGCTTATACAGATTTGCAACAGAGCTGTTATGCTTCTTTCACTGAAATTGCATTTGGCCCAACAGAATGTGGTAGTGATTTGGTGCTTGTTATAGTCCATTATGTTGATACTAGCCAATTGCCCATCAAGAATGATGGGGGAGAGGGAGCTGGGATGGAGTGCTGTCACCTAACACCCCATGCTGTCGCTGTTCTGCCTCTTGCAGAGAGCGGGGTAGAGCAGAGGCCAGCACTGCTGGCCCCAGCTCCCCCACCCCCTGTCTGGTCCTTGCCCGTCAAGAATAGTGGGGGGGGAGGGGGCTAGGTTGGAGTGCTGCCACACAATGCTCCATGCTGCCGCTGTTCTGTCTTTTCTCACTTTGCTTCTGTTGGTAGGGGGGAGCAAGGCCACTGCTGGCATGCCGGCACCCCAGTTTGTGGCCAGCCTCCCCCCCTCGCCACTTTGGAACTGGGTCACTTTCCCCTACAGTGCCCCCTCTCCCCATCCCAGAAAGCTGTTGTTTAGGTCTAGTGCCAGTGTGGCTTGCAGGGAGCCGCTGGCCTTGGCTCCCCAACCCTCTGTCCGGTCCTTGGTGCGGCTTTGGAATCATGGCAGTGTTCCCCCATGCTTGGAGCACTCTGATTGGCTGTTTCCATCGGCCAATCAGAGTGTGAATAAAGCATTACAAACAGATGGACAGACAGACAGACTTAGGCTTTTATAATATTAGAATGGCTAGTCCAGTGCTATCTGCTGTCATGCAGGGAACTTAGGGTCACTTTCTGTTCTAGTCTCACACTACCGGAGTTGAGAGGGCTTGAGTTTTGTGGAAGTGATATATTCAGACCCAACAGAAAAAAGTGTGCTTAACAGAATATTGCCTTAAGTAAATGTGGCATTTGTAATGATTGTGCTGGCTGTTCCATACAACATGTATTATTCCTACACGTGTAATAAGTTATTATCATCCTGATTCATATATTGCTTCTTTTTTCTTTTAGATAAAAGTTATTACAAAAATGCTGCATCTTTGCATCACGGACTCAAGAGAACAATCATTTTGAGTTATGCCAATCACATGTTACGAAACAATATATAACATTCTGCCTTTCACGCTACCATTCATTAAAATCTGTATTCTGTTCCTTTGAACACTGGAAAAAATATTTTGATGTAACATCTGCATAACCAAGAATTAGGGGTATAGTTTGTATAATCAAATTCCGTAGTGTTGTAAGATGGAGGCATAATTTAATCAGCTTACAAAATGACTTTCAAGGAATACATTACTTATAAAAATTCTATTGCCTTCTTTAAGATCCTTGCAAAAGTTGAATACTAATTGATTATTGTAGCCTAGTCTCTGCCACCAAATGTGATTCTCAAGCCATATATAATTTCTGTTTTTTCAATAACCCTGTTCAGATATCTCTCTAAATATTCCTCTCTCAACCACATCCATACCAGGCTATAATAACAGATGGAGTTTTATGTACAACTGTCTTTTTTTTTGTAGCTGATCAAAATGAGCAACCAGGAAAGACAGAAATTTGCTGAAATTCTGATTTCTTTCTGCACTTTTAAAGATTTTATAACTTAGCACTCATTGGTTATGCAAGGTCTCTGGTCTCCAGCATCTGTTTGCTGCATATGGGAGCAAGGCAAACTCCTTTTTATGTAACTGCACACAATGAGACACAAATACATATCTTGATTAAAGGGAATGGCACTATCGCAGCTTCCTTTGCAGGATGAGACCCCTACTCCCTCTGAACTAGTACTGGGCAGATGGAACCAGGAAGAGAGGATGTACTGTACCATACACCCTGAGTGCTTATAGATAGATATGATAAAGCCACGTTTTCCCAGATAGGAAAGAAGGGCCTTGTGTAGACAAAACGAGAGGCATGTGCGCACAACACTTTAAAGTAGGCTAAATGCTTTTGCACTGCTTTAATGGTGTCGGTGTTTGCATGCACCAGCGGCATATTGCACATTAATTCCAGCTGCTGTAGGAAATTTGGTGGCATAATGCACCTTAAATGACTTGGGGTGCAACAATGCTGCTCCTACAGCTGTAGAGTGAAGCACCGGGCTCCGTGCAGCTCAGGGGCTCTGCAGGAAGCCCTGCAGGCAGCCTGGCAGCAGCTTCTGCCCAAGAAAAGTGGCGAGCCTGATCTTCTCCCCTTCTCACCCCCCGGAGTCTGCCTGTCTGCCTGAGCTGTACAGGGGCCAAGTGCTTCCCTCTGCAGCTGCAGTGCCCCCCAGGACTGCCTGAGCCGGCTGCCTGCGGGCAGGTGCTGCCTCGGGGGGGGGAAGGGGGTGCCACTACTGCAGAGGGAAGCACCAGCCTGCCCCCCACCCCACAGCCCAGGGACCACTTCGCCCATCGGCAGCTCGCCTTCCCCTCCCCACCGGACAGGCAGGTAAGTCAGCAGGGTGTGTGCACAACACGGGGGTTTAATCAGCTCTAAATTGAAGTGGTGTTTTTTAAAACCCACCACTTCAATTTAGAGCCCCTGTTTTGTCTACACATGCCCAAAGAAAGCTGTGGCTGAGATTCAGGGCTAGCAACTTAAAGGAAGATTATAAGCAGTTCATAATAATCAAAAGTCTTCCTTACAATTGATTCATATGTGAATGTAGATAATCTACCCATTTGTAAAAGCTGCAGACCATGTATATTTAAGGCTCCTGAAACTCATGGATTTATTCCTAATCATCAGAAGACATGATTATACATTGCAGAGGTTCATTATTAGAACTCTATCTTTCAGATTTCTTCCTCAGACCTCAGCTGTTTGTTTCATCCCATTCAGCTCTATGAGCATTGGAAAAGATGATCAAATCCTACTTTATACTCTCTTCTCTCCAAACTATTAAAAATCCAAGCCTAACCGTTACAAATGCAACACTCACTTAATGGAATATTCTGTTAATCAGTATTAACAACAGAACACCTGCTGAATACGCATTTGCCCAAGGAAAATGGAAGCAAGGTTTTGGAAAATTTAGGGAAACTAATTTCTCCTCACCACTAGCAATCCCACTCCTTTTATCTCCCATCAACAAAATTCAGTTCTAACGTCCACAGCTGCTAGAACAGAGCTTTTCAGAGAGCACTGGGGAACACATGTCAAGGCAAACGCACATCTGAGTTACAGATGTCACTGTGCTGTGCCATTATCTCCCAGGCTCAGTCAGAAGTATCATGTTTTTAGACAGGTTGCTTTCCTGAGACCACCACAGAGATCCATACTTAAAACAAGCAGAACAACCCCCCCCCCAATAAACCCTGAACAATCTACCAGTAAGAAATAATAGGAAATAAAAAGACCTCTTCAGCTCCCAATTCTAGATGGAGAGGATCCCATTGCTTGATAAGTTACACCCCTAGAATCATTTTACTACCTTTCTGCCCCAAATTAAGTTCAAAGTTTTCTATAACTTTGTGCTTTCTAATATCTGTCCATGCCACTCTCACATTTGCTCCTTCATATACTTCCTCCTCAGCAGTTTCTTTGTCTAATTCTTCTAGTCCTGGCTGTAGTCTCTTATACAGCACCTCTTCATAAGTCTTTAAAAAAAACAACCTTGCTTTTATGAAGTCTTCCTCTAGTGAACAACCTGACAGTGTTTTCACAATTGGCTTTTGTAGTGTTGTCACATATCATGTTTTGTCTGACTTATGCTGCAAATTTCTTGGAACACAGTCCTTGCCTTTATTAAGAGTTTTGTCAAATGCTGCCCTATAAATAATAATATTGTGAAAGGTAAATGTAATCCTGCTGCTCAGAAACATATCAGTTTATTTATACAACAAATTGTATTTGGGCTAGTCTGAACTGAAAATCCATTCCTCAAAAATCAAATCCTAATCTGGATTTTGGACATCTCAAAGTTCAGAAACCAATGATACAATTTGACATCTCCCCTCTCTGACCACCAAACTTTAGGGTTTTTGGATGAAAGTTTTTCATTCTGGCCAATTTCCAATCTAATTCCATTAGATTTTGTTTAAAATTTACATTGTGTCTTGCACACATTGAAATGGCAGGATGGGAGTGCATCGCTTCAGTGGGCCCAAGTGTTACATTTCAACTCTTGATATACTTTGTAAAAAAGATGTAAACAAGTGGAAAGTGGCAAAACATAAAAATCATCTTCACCTGAACTTTGTTAAGCTATTGCATGTTTACTTGGACTGGGTAGGAATTTTTAGCTCTTACAGAATCTGCATCAATATTTTTTGTTTTATGTAATAAATATAGTCTGTTTGAAATCTTGTTTCTTCTTTAATGCAAGCTACTTACAGCCTATGCCATAAATGTCCTCAATTTAATCCTTCCTATCAATCTAAGGAAAAGGGGAGAGATGGCAAGAAACAAAAAACTCCAGCTTCTGTTTATTGACTTCTAAGAACTGTTGGTCTTTTACAAACCAAAAAAAAAAATTCTTTGTATCTAGAATCTGCTGGGTGCTAATTTGACATGGCAATGAGATGAAAGTTGGACTCATGCTAGTTTCAACATCAGAGGATTGGAATGCAGCCTACTTAGCATAGAAGTCAAACAATTCACTGGCAATAGATTGCTTTCCACTTCTAGATCTGCTAAATAAATAGAAAACTAATTAACAGTGTGGCATGGCAGATGTAGCAGGTTTGAATTTCATTAGAGCACTGGCTAAGAACTGAAAGAATCAAGAAGTCATTTTATGTCCTAGTGTCTGATGAATCTTTCATACTGTCTTTACCATGGGACAGACAAAATGTTATCTATGTGCCCTCCCTATAAGTATATTTCCACTTTGATTTAAAAAAAAAAGGAAAGAAAGAAAAATGCTAAGCTCCTGAAATCAGTCCAAGAATTCTTCTCATTTTTTCAGAAAACTGTTTTGGTTATGAAGCAGCCAGGTTTGTTTCTTTGCCTTTGTACATCTGTGTTCAGCTACTTAAAACTTTATTAAATAACAGCGTTTTACAAAACTATATTTATGGTTCATTGCTTGTTTTTCTATCCCTTTGAGGAAAAGTGGCAGTGGGATATATCATTTACTTTGCTGTAGCAGTTAGGAAGATAGATTCACATGACGAATACCTAAAATCATATAAAAAGAATGTTTTGGGAATTTATTTTTAGTCTTTGCCTGCTGCCCCTCCCCCCCCTTACACATACTAAACTGAACTTCCCATAATTGTATAACCGGATTTAGTAGTATTAATTAACAATGAAAAGTAGTGTTTTGGCCCACACGAGTCAGTAAGATAATTATGTTACTTAGGAAATAGTAGTCATATGATTTTGCTTTTGGTGCATAATGAATTACATTAAGTTTTGTGCCACAGAAAGATTTTACAAAACAAACCAAGCCATAGAACCTGTCTGAAATTCTTCAACAAATACTTGAATGAGGTTCTTTAGCAAGTCCCTAGTTCTGCTAGCCTTATGTATAAACATGCATACAGACATATTTAATTAGGCAATAGATAAGCGTCTAAACCACATAGCCTAGAAAGTTGTTTGGGCTGGCATGCAGGGAATACCCAACACATTTTTGTATTTTAATATTTGGACCTTTGAATATTTTTGTCACACTTTACATAGCTTCATTCCTAGGCAAAAAAGAACTAAAAGTCTTTCAAGTGGCCATTATAAAGCTAAGTACTATACATAAATATGCATGAGAGGTCATTATTGCCATGAGTTGATACTTAAAAGGTTCAAGTGTCTCTTACTAAGATTTTTCTACTTGCTCTATGACAGTAGAATGAGTACTTCAAATGTTTAGTTGCATCCCAAAGATCTGAGATCTCTTTAGGTTTTATCCCTGCTATTTGTGCAGTGGGGACTCTCAGTTATTAAACGTTAGCTCCCAGAGGCCCCTACATGAAGTCAGCCAATGGACTGCCAAGGCTGTTATCTACATTGAGTACAATGGAAAGTACCAGTTTAGTTAATTTACACTGTTTTAGAAATTCTCTGCAACACAAGTCCTATACTTCCTCTCACTCCTGGAAATCATAGGAGCCACTAGAAAACTGCCTGATGAGCTCTTCTGTACAGACTTGGCTCATTCTCAGCAGAAACTAACTTCAGAGTAAATCTAATATCATCAGGCCTTACTTTCTCTTAAGAGTTTTGCTCTCAGCCAAAGGACTCAGTACTGTTTGTTATGATTCCTATTCAGTATTATTTTTTCCTGTTAGGTAACACCACTCCCTCTACGCCTGCCCCCCTCCCCACCATGCTATTGGCATGGCAGAGAGGGAAACATGGCTATACAGAGTAAAGCTTATATAGTTTGTTATGAGTATTTAAAACATAATACCAAAACGCAAAATGCAATTCAGTGAGCAAAAGGAATCACAACTTTTATTAGACTTTTGCCTGTAGACCAATACCCATATCACCTCTGCCATGAGGTCTTATTCCTTTTGCCTGTAGACCAATATGGCTACAACCTGGATACCTGATTCGGTGAGCAAGACATTTAAAGAAACATGGGCACTGGCACCAGAACAAATGAATGCAAACAAAGCTATTTCATTTTGTTGGTTTTTATTCTTTTCTTGGACACAGGAAAGATCCAGA
>NW_017729034.1:67390565-67404492 GCF_001723915.1 Gavialis gangeticus
CCAATACCCATATCACCTCTGCCATGAGGTCTTATTCCTTTTGCCTGTAGACCAATATGGCTACAACCTGGATACCTGATTCGGTGAGCAAGACATTTAAAGAAACATGGGCACTGGCACCAGAACAAATGAATGCAAACAAAGCTATTTCATTTTGTTGGTTTTTATTCTTTTCTTGGACACAGGAAAGATCCAGCATAGAGTGATCAAATCAATGTATATGGATTGCAAATTTATAGCTCCCTTCTTCCCCTTCCCTACACCCTCCCTCATGGACACCAAGAATCCACATCTCCCATTGATTTAATTTCACTGGGAGCTGTGTGGCTAAGGACAGACATTCAAAAAGCCAGAGTCTGAATTGATTCAATCTTTGCAGGTTAGTCTAATCTGCCTAGATTGAACCAATTTGCAAGTGAATAGACATTCAGGAAATGCAGGCACATGCCTGCAGTGGCTCAGGCCAGAAGTCAGGGGGCTCTAAAGTGAGCTTCAGCTGCAGGTAAGCTGTGCTGGGGGGGCATGGCCAGCCCTTGCAGTAGCCTCAAGCAAACTAGCCAGGGAGGGGGTTTAATTCTCCACTCCCTATCCCACCAGCATGGACCAGAGCTGGGATCTGCCTGGTGTTCCCCCCTCACTGCTGCAGTGACAGGGATGGGGGCACAGCCAGAGGCCAGCTGGCATGGACCCCTGAGACAGAGGGGGCAGGGAGGGGGTTTATACCCTGGCCCTGGAGCACCACAGCCAGGGTCTGCCAGCCTTCACTGCCACCACTGCCGATCGCTCCCTATGTGTGGTGAGCAGTGGGATAAGCTCCCTCCCTGTCCCCTCAGCCAGACATTGGAGGGAGGGGGGAAATAAACCCCCTCTCTGCCCCCTCGCTTAAGGGGGCCATGCTGGCAGCCTCTGGCCACGCACCTACCCCTGCCACTGCAGCAGCAAGAGATGAGGGACCATGATGGGGACAGCAACCCCTCTCATGGTGTGCCAGGAGCCTGTTTCCAGTGTAGGGCTGTGCTGCAGATGGGGGCGAGATGGGCAGAGTTGCTGCAGACTGTGGGTGGAAGCTTTAGCCCTGCAGCTTCGGTCTAGCGCATGGAGCTCTGGATCCAGCTCCAGCTGCTTTCCACCCCCCTCCCCACCACCACCACAGGGGCAGCTCACCACGCAGAGCAGGCGGAAGGCAGCTGGATCTTGAGCCAGAGCTCCAGGCACTGGGCAGAAGCCACAGGGCTAAAGCTTCCACCTGCCCACCCAGAGCTGTATGGTGGGGCAGGAGCAGGAGCAGGAGGCACAGCTGAAGGTGAGGGGACCAAAACAGCCCTGCTGAGTCCAGCCAGCATGCACTTTCCCTTGCCTCCAGTGGCTACTCCCCCTCCCTGTCCTGTCCCTGCTAGGCTGCTCTGGGTGGTGAAGGAATTGGGGTGTGTTGCTTCAACCCAGAGCATGGAGCTGTAGCTCCAGCTGCCTTTTTTCACCCACCCAATGCAATGAGCAGCCCCTGCTGGGGGAGCAGATGGAAAGCAGCAGATCTCCATGCTCTGACCAAAAGCCACCAGGGGGAAGGGAGGGAGGGAGGGAGAGGCGCCACTAGAGATGAGGGGAAGCTGTGTGCTGGCTGGGCCCCGCAGAGCTGTTCTGCTTCCCTCACCTCCAGCTGCAGCTCTTGCTCCTGCCCCACAGTGCAGCACCGTTCCATGTGGGTGGAAGCTTTATCCCAGCTACTTCTGCCTAGTGCCTGGAGCTCTGGCTCCAGCTCTGCCCACCCAGTGCACTGAGTAGCCCCTGCAGGCAGGGAGGAGGCAGGTGGAAAGCAGCCAGAGCTCCATGCACTGGGTAGAAGCTGCCGGGCAAAAGCTTCCACCCACCCACCCAGAGCCAAGTGGTGGTGTCAGCAGCAGCTGGAGGCAAGGGAGGCGGAAGAGCCCTGTTGGCCCTGGCCAGCACATAGCCTGTGCTGCAGCTGCAGCCAGTGGGCGCTGCACAGGACAGGAGCACAGCAGGGGCTGTGAACTCCTGCAGCAGGTGGCTGCTGGGCTTTGGGCCCACCAGTGCCTCCAAGCCAGCATAGGCAGAGCACTGCTTGGCCAGCTGCCTCCCATGTCCCTCAGCCTGAGCCAAGGGCCCAACCCCCACAGCTCAGCTCAGCTCAGCTCAGCCCAGCCCAACCCAGGCTTGCCCCTGTGTGTCCACCTTTAGCAGCCCCTGTGGTCCAGCCCAGCTCAGCCCTGCAGCTGTACATGAGGCAGGTGGATAGCAGTGCCATGGCAGCCAGCTCTGGCCATGCTCCCACCCCTGCAGTGGAGAGGGGAGCAAATGCCTGATGGGCTGCAACACCCCATCCTGGCAGACCTCACCTGTGGTCCCCTGGTGGGAGAGGAGAGAGGGGGAATAAACAAGTTCCCTGCTCCCTTTGCCTCAGGGGGCCATGCTAGCTGGCATCTGGCCATACCCCTGCCCCTGGCTAGAGAGCAGAGGGGCAAGGCCAGCCCTGCTCTCCAGAGCAGACAGCATAGCCCAGTGCAGGGCTGCAGAGCATGCTGGGATGCTGGAGGACCCTGAATTAACTTAAACCAGGAAGGGGTCTGGGACAGAAGTTGCATAAACCAATTTGACCCAAATCAGTTAAGTCTGATACTACATTCAACCAGGTTTATCTTAAATTAGTTTCAGCCATTTGGAAACTGGTTTATGTGCACTGAACTTCTCTTCTGTTACAGGTTTAAACAGTTTATGCGTAACTTCTGCCCCTAATATATATGTTCATTCACTTTCAATATTGGGCTAGTAGCTTATACATCATTGTTATTGGTAAGATGCATATTATGTCAATGTGATCCAAATGTTATTGTGCATTTTCCTTCCATTTGCCACTACTGTAGAGCTGTTTTTTTCCCATATCCCCCATTACGTTTCATAATTCTTCCTGCTGCAGCAGTTTTTCCAAAAAAATGTCTAAACTGTAGCTTTTTTATACTTGGGTGAGAGACATTTGAAATGTAGATTCTCATTCTTTATTTGATGTATTAGGAAAGCTGCCTATCTATACCCAGGGTAGCATAAAGAAAATGAGTAAGCTGTCCCCAGTTGATGCTGCTCCTTTTCCTTCAAGTCAGTTAGTCACATCCTCTGTTACAGATGGCTGACTGGTAGCTAGTTAACCCCATGGAGCGAGCAGGTTCTTAGTTCCTTCTCAACACTAAGTCACTAGTGTGTCACACTGGGAAAATCCTGTTCCTATAACACTAAATAGTTAAAGTGAAGTCTATAAATCCTTTATGTCTTAGGCTAGTTTTGCTCATGATTTGGTGCTTGCTCATTTACTGCCATAACATGCATTCCTTCAGCATCACTGTTTGCTGGCTTTTGGGCTTATCCTGGAGGTATATTATCTTTTATTCCTCAGTTAAGCTATCCATTTCTTGACTTATTGACTTTGAATTGATCTCTATTGATTTAGCAAAAGGACATTTATCTTTGTTTCCATTTCCAAGCAATACATGTCCCTGTATTATAAGACTCCTGACAACAGGGTTATCTTTAGTGTCATGGCCTTCATCTGTGACAAATAGTCTACTGATTATTTTTGTATGACTAATCCTCACTGCAGAAGCTACTCAAAAATAGCAAACCTTGCTGACGTTCTTTTAAAGTATTTTGATCTTAGTTAATGAACGCACCCAGTCAGCCAGGCCCTTGCCAGCTTGGTTCTGTTTCTCACTACTAAGGAAGGACATCTTCAAACCAATAAATTCATTCAGAGCATAGAAACAGTAATACCACTAGCACATTTATCAGGCCAGCTGACTTAAAGGTGCAGTGAATATTTGATAGAATCAGCTAGGAGCAGCTAGAGAAAATCCAACAGCTGACAGCTTCTGTGCTTTTTAGAACCAGATATTAATGGGTTGTGGCCAAGTTTGTATGTTCAGACAAAAAAAAAAGTTTGGAAACAGAGGAAATGACATGAAAAACATGAGGAGGCTCACTTCCCCTGCACAAGGGGCAGTTTGATTTGCAACAGAGCTGTGGAGAAAATGTTGCATATGCAGCAAAAAAAAAATTTAAAAAAGCAGTAGAGGATTTTTGCAAGCTTTGCAGAAAAAAGGGGAAAAAATGGAAAACTTTTTCTTCCTCCCCCTTAAAACTAATGATCCACCTTAGTCCTACAAAATTGTTGTGGTCATGTGTCAAGCTACTGGGCACTTATTTTTGCCTCAGAGCACAAACCTCAGCCTGTTCCTTACCACTGCTTCTTCAAAACGTCATTGCAGAGCTGTACTCAGGACAGTACAGGAGCTCCTGCCTGATCACTCAGTGCATTTTAGGGAAATGAAATTCTGACTCCCAAAAATAAAAAAGGGAAATGAATCTGACCAACTTTAGATTGAGTTAGTTTAACCATTCCACAGACAAGCAGAACTCTACCAACTCCAGCTATCCTTAGTTATTTGAATTGAGTCAGGTTGGTTGTCTGACAATTATTATTTAAGGATATTAGCTTGAGAATATCAAGGCAGAACATCATATAAATCAGTGCGGCCAGTCTTTTTGGAAGTTGTGCTACAAATTAGCTCCATGAGTGTTCATTCTGAACCCTCTCCTCTGCCTAGTCTGCTGCTCTGCTTTCAGCTCCCTATTCTGTACTCCCCACCCAATCTTTTCTTCCTGCTTCAAGCCCTGTAGTCCCTACCTGATTTCCTCTGCTTTCTACCTTATCAGCTGCTGTTCTGTTTGTCCCCCTCCCTGATCTGCCTATTTTCACACACAGAGGCTGCCTGTGCCACAGCTTGGTCACCCCTAATCTAAATAATTCTAAGCTTTGTTCCTGGATACCATACAAGTTAATAATTATAAAAATACTGTGTTCCTAATTTTATTGCCAATCTGTATAGTCACCAAATCACATTTGGAAGACAGCTCCTCAAGGGAGAACTCATACCCCGAAGATGTCAGTAATGAATGAATGCATGCATGTCATGCTTCACAATGCTCCTGTGGGCGAGTTGTATCAATTAACATAACTGAGCTTTTCTTATTCCATGATTTAAATTAATCAGGGCAAAAAGTTGAAACCATTTTATGGTGTTTCGTCATGGATTTTAACTGATACATTGAGCATGCATTACTGTATCAGCAAACCTCTGCCTTTCACAAAGGTTATCCTTCATGTTGATGGCCAGTACAAGCACTATACACCAGGGCCACATACAGGTGTTCAGTTCTACCAGTAAGAATTTTGGAAACGTTCTTACTGATAGAAAAATAGCTCAGCAGCTGCTATATCAGTGTACATGTGTCCCAACTGCCTGACTGAAGAGCTTTACAGGCAAGCTGTCTAGCCAGGAGGCACTAGAGAGCTTCTCCCTCAACCCCCCCCCCCCAACACACACACCCCATTGCTTAGGGGAGCCTGTTACTTGATAGCCTGTCTTCTCCCCTGCCTGGGAAGGGGAAGGCTGCCAATGAGCAGCCTGCTGGACTTTCAATCACTGCATGTGCAGCCCAGATGGGTAATTTCAAGCCAAAGGTCCAGGGAAGTGGGGCCAGGTATAGCCTCCTGGACCTCAGGTCCTAGATCCCCAGCTTTTAAATTGCTGTAGACATGGCATTTAAAGACCACTGAGCTGTGAACTGGGAAGGGGATAGCTTCCCTGGCCTCAGTTCTCAGCCTCTGGGGCTTGACAGTCTCCACCTCTGCCACCCAGCTGGGTGACAGGGATGGCTTTTTAGGCATGGAGGCTGAGAACCGGGCTTGGGGACCGTCCCCAAGTTGATGAAGCAGCAGACGAGCAACTATTACTGTTGCTACTTCCCCTCTCTCCCCTCCTGGTCTTATCCAGGAGGGGAGTGTACAAGTGTTCACTCTTGCAAGAGAAACTCTCTCTTCCAAGAAAGATATTCCAAGCTAAGACCTGGAAGATCTTCTCCTGGAAGAGACAAGTTTTCCCCAGGAGAAATTCAGTGCACACTTGTACTCTTCTCATTTTACCAGGATAATCATTATTCTCCTGGTAGAAATGTAACACCTGTAAAGGGTAGAAATAGTGATTACTATTACAGGGTAGAAATAGAAATAGTGATTCTACTCTGTAACACCTGTACAGGGTAGAAATAGTGATTCTCCTGGTAGAAATGTAACTATGAGAGTCCAACCAAAGCCCTTGAAATAGGACTTATATGGGATTTAAGTTGAAAACAGGCCCTATTGATGACGTTTCATGGAGACAAATTTCACCACTAACAATGCTCTGCTAAGACAAGAGAGATCCACATCTGTTGGTAGAAGCATAGGTGATGACTGGAAATGGTTAGGCTTTGTAGCATGGTCCTCACCCATGTGGGAACAAGTGATGCAGCCTTGAGTAGTCCAGACTATGTCATGAGTGACTACAGGGCTCTGGGGACCAGGCTTAGGAAGATGGGGGAGCAGGTGGTCTTCTCATTAATCCTCCCAGTCAGCGGTCACAGTAACCATCATCAGTAGTCACCTGTTTCAGGGAAGTCAACCCACGGCTCCAGAGTTGGTGCCATCATGTGGGTTTTGGCTTCCTGGACCATGATCCGCACTTCCATGCAAGGAACCTCCTGGGATGCGATGGGCTTTATCTCTCTGCAAAAGGTAAGAGTCTTTTTTCTTACAATTTGGCTGACCTCCTATGTCAGGCTTTAAACTAAGTATGATGGGAGATGGAGAGAGTCTAGAACCTACAAACTGCGAGACATGCAGCAGTACACCCCAAGTAAGTACCAAGGGGCCCTTTGGGCATCAGAGTGGGGGTGGGAGGGGTACCAAAGGCACCATTTGGAGGGCTCAAGTGCCTCTATACTAATGCTAGGAGCATGGGGGACAAGCAGGAAGAATTCGCACTTCTGCTTGCAGATAATAACTTTGGTTATTGGGGCTAATGGAAACCCCAATAGGGTAGGGTAGGACCCTACTCATGACTGGGATTTGAGGGCTACAGGTTGCACAGAAGGGACAGAGTAGGGAGGAAAGGGTGTGGGGTTGTTCTCTATGTAAAGGAGCATTATACATCTACCCTAATCAAAATGGGATTAGAGGAGGAGAAAGTTGAGGCATTGTGGGTTAAGATACATGGAGGTAGAGGGGAAAGGGACTTGGTGGCGGTCTGCTACAGACCACCACACCAAGAGAAAAAGCTAGACTTGGAATTCTTGAGGCAGCTCTCAGAGACTGTACAGTCTAGGGACATGGTTGTCATGGGGGATCTAAACTACCTTGACATCTGCTGGGAGGAGCAGTCAGCCAAATCCAAGCATTCACGTAGGTTCTTAACCTGCAAGCAGAACCTTCACCAAATGCAGGAGGTCCCACTAGGGGGAAAGTCTTATTGGACTTGGTGTTTGTTACAGGAGAGGACCTAATAGGGGAGCTGCAAATTCGTGGTCAGCTTGGAGACAGTGGCCACCAATCAGTCCAATTCACCATACAGCATAGGCTGGGTTAGATAACCAGTAGGGTGGAAGTGCTTGACTTTAGGAAGGCTGACTTCAGTGTCTTTAGGAGTCTAGTCAATGACACACTGCAGAAGAGTATTGGCGAGATGGGAGTCCAGGAAGGGTGGTCATTTCTAAAGGAAGTGATCTTTTGGGTGCAGAGGGAGACTACCCCAGTACAAGGGGAAAGGGCAAAAGGAGCCAAAAAACTTCCTTGGCTAAACAGGGAAATCCAGGGGAGCCTAAGGGCCAAAATGAAGGCATATAGGCAGTGGAAGCTACCAAGGAGGAGTATACCTAGTTGGCCCACACTTGCAGGGAGACAGTTAGAAAGCAACTACAGAGCTAAGGCTGGCAACACAAATTAAAGACAACAAAAGGTATTTTTTTTAGGTATGGAGGGAGCAAAAGGAAGGTGCAGGGCAGCATAGGACCCCTAATGAACAAGGAGGAGCAATTAGTTACAGACAGGGGGGACAAGGCTGAGCTATTCAATGAGTTTTTTGCCTCGGTGTTCCTGAGCAGGGGTCAAGATGAACCTTCTAATCAGTTCTTAGATGGGCATCAGAGGGACACCAGCCCACCAACTGTCGACGCTGACTTGGTGCAGAGTCACTTGGATGGACTGGATGTATTCAAGTCAGCAGGCCCAGATGAGCTGCATATGAGGTTACTGAAGGAATTGGCCGATGTCATAGCAGAACCACTGGGCACAGCTGTTTGAGTGCTTGTGGCGCTCGGGTCAGGTCCTGGAGCACTGGAAAAGAGCCAATGTGGTCCCTGTTTTCAAGAAGGGGAGGAAGGAGGATCCAAGTAATTATAGGCCAGTCATTCTCACCTCCATCCTTGAAAAGGTCTTTGAAAAGATTATGAAGGATCATATTTGTGGGAGTCCAATGGGAAACATAATGCAGGAGGGAAACCAGCATGGATTCATAGCAGATAGATCATGCCTGACCAATCTGGTTTTGTTTAATGACAGGGTCACAAAATGCTTAGATTCAGGATTAGAGGTGGATGTTGTTTTCTTGGATTTTAGCAAGGTCTTTGATACAGTATCTCATCCCATTCTCATAAATAAATTAAGAGGCTGTGACATAGATGTTTACACGGTCTGGTAGGTGGCAAATTGGCTTAGCAGTCACACTCAGAGTGTGGTAGTAGACAAGTCGGTATTGACCTGGAAGGATGCGGGTAGTGGGATCCCACAGGGTTCAGTCCTTGGACCTGTACTCTTCAATATTTGCATCAGCGACTTGGATGTTGGTGTGAAGTGCACTCTGTCCAAGTTTGAGGACGATACTAAATTGTGGGGTGAAGTGCACACTGGAGGGTAGGGAATGATTGCAGGCAGACCTGGATAGGTTAGAAAAGTGGGCAATACACATTAGGATGCAGTACAACAAAGACAAGTGCAGAGTGCTGCATGTAGGGCGCAAAAATATCCAGCACATCTACTGGCTGGGAAGTGATCCTCTCAGCAGCACAGAAGCGGAAAGGGATCTTGGAGTCATAGTGACAAAATCTCAGCAAAGCTAACCACACTTTATCATGCATCAGCAGATGTATGACAAATAGATCCACGGAGGTGATACTTCCCCTCTATGTGGCATTGGTCAGACCGCAGTTGAAGTGCTGTGTCCAGTTTTGGGTGCCATACTTCAAGAAGGATGTTGATAGGCTTGAGAGGGTCCAGAAGAGGGCCACTCATATGGTTAAGGGTTTACAGGCCAAGCTCTATGAGTAGAGACTGAGGGACCTGGACCTCTTCAGCATCTGCAAGAGAAGACTGACAAATTCATTAGCGGGGTGCAGCAAAGGATCGGAGATGCTCTGTTCACCAGGGCACCTCTTGGGGTAACAAGGAACAACAGTCACAAACTGACGAAGAGTAGATTTAGGCTAGATATCAGGAAAAACTTCATCATGGTGAGGGGTGGCCAAAATTTGGAATGGGCTTCCAAGGGAGGTGGCGCTCTCCCCTACCTTGGGGGTCTTTAAGAGAAGGCTGGATTGGCATCTGGCTGGGGTCATCTGACCCCAGCACTTTCCTGCCTAGGCAGGGGTCAGACTCAATGATCTGTTGAGGTCCCTTCCAACCCTAGCATCTATGAATCTATTAATTAACTTCCTAAGGGGATTCCAGAGTCATAAGGATTCTGTATGACAGTTTTGCACAGAACTAGCAAGCCTTCATTTCCACACACACGCACACACCTCAAAATAAAAACAAGATATGTGTGGTTCAGAAGACAGATGAAAACAATCAGGACTGGAGTTGAAAATGCAAATGCCATTACCAGGTTTGTCACTGTTCCAGTTAATAAAGATTCTGGAATCTTTTTTAGACAGGATACAAAGAAACACGTAATGGGATTACAGACACATAGCAGTTATCATGCCATTAATTTTTCCTCATGTCTCACTTTACACCATAATTACACTTACAATTTAATAGTAACAATTTGGAGTGAAGAAGGCCATGTGACCCCACAGACCCTGTAATATTTCTTTCCTCTAAATGTCTAACTTTATTTTCCCTATGTCAAAGAACAGGATGCATTTATATCTCTGTTAAGTACTGAAAAATCACCTCTTATCATGGCAAGCCCCTACCCTACAGCTCCCTCAGGGGTGTTAACCTTTCAGCCAGGAAAGGCTGGCCCATTAAAAGTGGTCATAGTTGGCCATAAAGATCACTGTCAAGTGAAATCAGACAGAGCCTTTCCCCCAGGGACTAAGCATGCTGCCTCTGCTGTCATTTCAGTCCCATATGGTCCAGAAACATGACATACAAAGAGCGGGAATACAACCCAGGCTTCTTGCATGGTAATGCAAGGCGCTATGGCAAGGTCATTAAAGCGGCCACCCCTTTTTCAGTTTCAGACATATTGTATTCACAACTGCAGGTGCAGTTTTTTATCTTTTGGTAGTTAGACTTCTATCTTAATCATGCATTTTTATAATTAAATGTCACCTAATCCACATTAATCCAGGTCCTTTCTTAGCTTCAGTTTATGCTCCTTTGTTTCTGAACTTCTCAATGCATTTCATAGCACCTGGATTATTGCACCATATTCCAGGTATAGTCACACAAGTTCTTTAAGCAGTGCAGAAATGGTTACTTTTTTCTATGTATACATCCTAGATTTATTTTCCTAACCCTTACAGGCAATGAAGCCTAGGTTTACAAGGGGATTTAGGCACAAAAAGCCTCTTTAGGCATTTAAGTCCAACATTTGGACACTGCTTACATCCCCCAAATCCCCACCTAACTCTGTCAGCACCAAAAGTCCCTCAGTGCTTATGTTTCCATAGGCACCTATGTTTCTGCCGCTGTGCATGCACGCAACCTCTTCAATCCTGTCATCTCAAAGAAGCTTGCTCACATCTAAACCCTAGCTCACAACTAAGCCCCACCAGGATTCACAGAATAAGTGTGCTCCTGTCAGTCGCACCTAGGGGCTTGATCTGGTACTTGTGCTTTGGGAACACCTCACCCACACAAAAGAAGACCTTCCCCCTTTCCCCTTTTGACTCAATAGTCAAGCAGTTAACACTTTCACCCAGGTCAAGAAGTCTGAATGCGGACTCTCACCCTATAGTTATTTCACTTTTCATGAAGACTTAAATATAAGTAGAATGGAAGTCAGGTCTTACCAGGGGAGTGCCCTAGCCACTGGGCTATAGACTTTTTCTCACCTCTTGCTCTCTCTCTGGCACAAAAAAATACCTAGTTATTTTATGCCAGGTCTGTCCATCCTCTAAGTGGCTTGGGGCTTCACACCAGGCTGCACCAGTGGAGATGCACTAGTACAAGCTATGGATCCTTGGTTTGTACTAGTGCATGGCTCATCCTGCTGCACCACATATGTGGATGGCAACCTGCCTTTGCACTGTGCACATGGGTGACACTCCCTCCTCCACAGCTTGGTATTCTTGAGGAATGACCACCCCTCCTGGACCCCCAAAGCATCTAGGCTCTTGGTTCCTAGTATCCTGCTAACCAATCCCCTGAGCCTATTAAAGTCAGCCTTTTTAAAGTTTAGCACCTGTGTCCTGATAGATATAGCGCCTGCCCTTCTTTGGATAGTGAATTTTATTATATGGTGATTGCTGTCCCCTAAGTTGCCTTGAATCTGCAGGTCCCCCACCAGGTCATCCCCTGTGGCCAACACCAAGTCGAGCAAGGCGTTACCCCTGGTAGGACTCCTTACCTCCTGTGTTAGGTGGAGGTCCTGAATACAGGTTAAGAACCTATGTGAGCGGCTAGATCTAGCTGACTGTTCTTTCCAACATATGTCTGGGTAGTTAAGGTCCCCCATGACTACCATATCTCTAGACTGCACAGCCTCTGAGAGGTGCCTGGAAAATTCCCCGTCTACCTCGTCCTCCTGGTGTAGAAGCCTGTAGTAGACTCCCACCACCAGCTCCCTTTCCCCTGGACCCCCTTGGATCCTAAACCACAGAGTCTCCGCTTGTCCATCCTCTGATCCCAAACTGATTAGGGAAGATGTGTTCTGTTCTTTGAAATAGAGAGCAACACCCCCTCCTTTTTCCCTCCTCTATCAAGTTGTTGGAAAGTAGGTTTAGATTGGACATCTGTAAGAACTACTTCACGGTTAGGGTGGCTAGGATCTGGAACCAACTTCCAAGGGAAGTGATGCTGGCTCCTACCCTGGGGGTCTTTAAGAGGAGGCTTGACGCCTACCTAGCTGGGATCATCTGAGCCCAGTTTTTTCTCCTGCCCAGGCAGGGGGTCGCACTTGAATATCTACAAGGTCCCTTCCAACCCTACTTCAATGATTCTATCTCTCCTATACAACCTATAGCCTTCTATTCCTATCACCCAGTCATGAGTAGAGTCCCACCAGCTTTTAGTTAGTCCCACTAGGTCAAAGTTATTGCTCGCAAGCAAGAGTTCTAAATCCTCCTGCTTGTTTCCCATGCTCCTGGCATTTGTATATATACACTTAATTTCCCTGCTGACTGCCCCTGGAACCCCCTTATACTGCTGTCTAATAGGTTCTTTGATACTTACCTGGGCTGATCTTTTGGGTATCTCATGGTTCAGTGTTCTATGGGTCCTCCCCTTCCCCTGATGAACCTAATTTAAAGCCCACCAGAGGAGATCAGCTAACCTGAAAGAGAACACATGCTTACCTTTGGGGGAGAGATGAAGCCTATCCCACCCGAGCATGTCTCTTGTTCAGAAGTATGGGTTGTGGTCCACAAAGCCGAAGCCCACCTTGTAACACCAACTCTGAAGCTGCAAGTTGACCCCCCTGATGCAGGTTTCATGGCTTTTCACAGGCATGGTCAGCTCCCAGACTACTGCACCAGGCAGCACAGTTTGGGCAGAATGTGAGCTGCCTTCAGTGGTGAAATAGCAAGTTAGGGACTATTTAGAAAAGCTGGACATGTACAAGTCTATGGGGCTGCATGCAATGCATCCAAAGGTGCTGAGGGAGTTGGCTTATGTGATGGCAGAGCTGCTGGCCATTATCTCTGAAAACTTGTGGCAATTGGGGGATGTCCCGGATGACTGGAAAAAGAGCAAATAATAGCGCCCATCTTTAAGAAAGGGAAAAAGGAGAATCCAGGGAACTACAGACCAGTCAGCTCCACTTCAGTAATCTGGAAAAATAATGGAGAAGGTCCTCAAGAAATCCATTTCTAAGCACTCAGAGGAGAAGAAAGTCATCACGGACAGTCAGCATGGATTCACCAGGGGCAAGTCATGCCTGACCAACCTGATTGCCTTCTATGACAAGGTGACTGACTCTGTGAATGCAGGGAGACCAGTGGACATAATATACCTTGACTTTAGCAAGGCTTTTGATACCGTCTCCCACAACATTCTTGCAGGCAAGCTGAGGAAATATAGTCTGGATAAATGGTTTGTAAATTGGATAGAAAGCTGGCTGGATTGTCAGGCTCAACAGGTAGCAATCAATGGCTCAATGGGAGCTGGTATCAAGTGGAGTACACCATGGGTCAGTCCTGGGGCCAGTTTTGTTCAATATCTTTATTAATGATCTCGAAGATGGGATAGATTGCACCCTCAGCAAATTTGTGGATGACAGCAAGCTGGGGGGAATGGCAGATACACTGGAGGGTAGGTCTATGATTCAGAGTGACCTTGAAAAATTGGATGACTGGGCCAAAAGAAATCTCATGTGGTTCAACAAGGAAAAGTGCAAATTCCTGCACCTACAACAGAAGAATCCCATGCAGCGCTACAGGCTTGGGACCATCTGGCTAAGCAGCAGCTCGGCAGAAAAGGACCTGAGAGTTAGAGTGGACAGTAAGACAAATATGAGACAACACTATGGTCTTCTTGCGAAGAAGGCTAATGGCTTACTGAGCATTGCCAGCAGTGAGGGAAGTGATTACTCCCTCTCTATTTGGCACTGGTGAGGCTACATCCTCGTCAATTAGTAAGGAGTCAAGGGAGGGGCACTCT
>NW_017729034.1:67404503-67407021 GCF_001723915.1 Gavialis gangeticus
CTGTGTCCAGTTTTGGGCCACCCACTATAGAAAGGATGTGGGCAAGTTGGAGAAAATCCAGCAGAGGTCAACGAAAGTGGTGAGGGGGCTGGGGCGCATGACTTTTGTGGAGAGGCTGAGGGAACTGGGCTTATTTAGTTGGCATAAAAGAACTACCTTTAACTACCTGAAGGGGGATTCCAAAGAGGATGGAGCTGGACTGTTCTCAGTGGTGACAGATGACAGAACAAGGAGCAATGGTCTCAAGTTGCATCTAGGGAAGTTTAGGTTAAATATTAGGAAAAACTCTCTCACTAGGAGGGTGGTGAAACACTGGAACAGGTTACCTAGAGATGGTGGAATCTCCATCCTCAGAAGTTAAGGCCCCACTTGACAAAGCCCTGGCTGGAATCATCTAGTTGGGGATGGTCTTGCTTTGAGCAGGGGGATGGACTAGATGGCCTCCTGAGGTCCTTTCCAACCCAACATTTCTATTATTCTATTAACGTGCTTACCTCGTTGTAGAGGGGCTGGGCAGTGGGGGTGGGGGGAAGATCAACCAGGCATGGACAGGGCTGAGCCTGCACCTCTTTGCTTGCTTCCTCACACGTCACAGCACCCTTCAAAGGATTTTGCAGCACCCCAGAGTGCCACAACACCCTGGTTGAGAATCACTGCTCCAATAGTTAGAAATTGTCTTCTAATTTCCAATCTAAATGTATCTGTATACAATTTGAAACTATTTGATCTTGTGATGGTACTATTTTTCTACCTAAAAAGCTCTGCATTTCATAATATTCACCCCACAAATGTAGTTATAAACAGTGATCATACCCCCTCTCAATCTCTATTTTGCTAAAGTGAACAAGCCAAGCTTCTTTAACCATCTTTCATAAAAAACCATCTCCATTCCCCTGACAAGTTTAGTGACCATCCTTTGGATTTGTTCCAGTTTAAATTAATCTTTGAACATCAGTGAGCAGAACTACACACAGTATTCTAGATGGGTTCTTAACAATGCCTTGTACAATGGTATTAGCACCTCATTGTCTCTATGGCATATACTCCAATTACTAACATAAGACCGCACAACCTTTTTCATAGTACCAGCACACTGGTAGCTCATGTTCATCCTATGGGCTACAAATATACCCTGGTCCTTCTCTTTCTCATTGGCTTAGTTCTATATATGCCAGTTTTATATAGCTGACACCCTTCTTATTGGTCTCTAAGTACATGGCTTTGTATTTCATGCTGTTAAACTTCATTCTGTTTTTTATCCTCCATTCCACAAGCTTACCTAGTTTTTCCTGTATAATAACCATATGTTCCACATTGGCAATACTCCCCAGTTTACTGTCATCTGCAAATTCCCTGAGGACACTTCTAACTCCAGTACCTAGGTACCTCCTTATCCACATCTCATGAGGCATGGTATCAAAAGCTTTGCTTATAGCTAGATAAATTACACCCAATGCATTATTTTTATCCAAGAAATATGTACTCTTATGATACACAACCACGAACACACACTCATCAGCAGGGATCCTGGTTTTCTCTGTTTAAAAATCACAAATTCTAATAAAAATAGCAAATTCCCTGATTAAAACCCCCAAAAATCTGTGATTAAAATGGAACATCACTATATATAAAGGTATCAATTGAATACGATGTTTTATTGACATATTTACAATTTTAAAGGAATTGACACAAGCAATGAGACCAGTGTCTCAATCACTATAATAAAATAAATTCTAAATACCTGTACATTTTGGCATTTGATTTTGGGGTTTTTATCATGGAAAATCAGAGCCTCCCTGCCCTCTTAGTTCACCAAGACACAGGTCCAGGCCTCTCACTCCCTACCCACAGTCCTGTGGGCCCTTCTCATACCCCTTACTCCCCACCCACAGCCCCTCCACCCCTCAGCCATGCTGGAGGGCATCCCTAGCTGCCAGGGCTACAGGGCCAAGGACAGAGGTCCGCAGCCTCCTGCCCCCTGCAGCAGCACCCAAGCCCTGCTGCCACCCATGGGAGACAGCAGCTGCTGCAGTGGAGCAGAGTGCAGGGCCTGGCTCTCCCGCATGGGTGTCATGGCTGGAGCAGAGCCCATGGGAGGGTGCGGGTGAGGGTCAGGGGGGCTGCCCTCACCCTGGGGCCTCCACAGCCCAGCTGGTGCAACCTGGTGTGGCAGGGCAGAGTGGGGCCAGGCAGGAAAGCTCATGTCGCCACTGAGATCCCCGTATCACCATAGCAAGGTGCCCCCTCCCCACCTGGCAGCAACAAGGGACACAACTCTGTGCCACCACCCCTGCTGCTGCCAGACAAGCACGGAGCACCTTGCGAGGGCAGCATGGTACTTGCAGCAGTAAGGAGCTTCCGCACCCGGTCCCACTCTCCCTGCCACTCTGGTCCCACCTGCTGGGTGGCAGAGACCCCAGGGGGAGGGCAACAGGGTGGGGAGCCTCAGCCCGCAGCAGCCAGCCTGCACCCACCCCTGCCCCATGCACACATCTGCAGGGCATGGGCCCCCCCTATC
>NW_017729034.1:67412021-67430729 GCF_001723915.1 Gavialis gangeticus
AGCCCGCAGCAGCCAGCCTGCACCCACCCCTGCCCCATGCACACATCTGCAGGGCATGGGCCCCCCCTGTCTCCCTGGGAGTGTGCACTGCAGCGTAGAGCCAGCCCCTCACACCCTTGGATGAGCTGCTCACAGCCCCATCCCACTCCCCACCTGGGCCCTGAGTCTGTGCATTCTGGCCCAGGGTCGCATGCACAGCCCTGGCTGGACAGCAGCCAGCCCCAACCCTGCCCAAATGCTTCCCTCCCTATGAGGGTCTTAGTCTTCCCCGCCTCCCCCCCCCGCCAGATCTATCTGCAGGAACTACTTTCCAGCCTGCCTGGCAGCCATGTGCATGTGTACGTGTGCACATGGTGCCCTCTGCCTGATCGCCTGCTTCATGCTCCCTCAGGTCTTTGCAAAAGTGGAAAATCTACATTTCTCTGTTAAAATGAAAAATCTGCATTTTTCTCAGTTAAAAGGGAATCTGCATTTTTTCCATTTTCTCCTGGGAAACTGAAAACCCAGATCCCTGCTCACCAGTCTGACACACGGTCATCTTTTGATACATTGTATTTTGTCCCATTTTATGTTTCTTTCTATGTCTTTAACTATTTTTTCCTTCAGTATCTGTACTAAGATCTTATCTACCATTCACAACAAGCTAACAGGCCTGTAAGTGACTGGATCACTTTGGAAGCAATTTGAAAGCCTACCAGTGTCTCAATCACTATCATAAAATAAATTCTAAATACCTATACATTTTCTAAATACCATTCTAAATACCTATAACCCCCCACTTTTTTTTTGAAAGTAGGTACTACATTTGCCATTTTAGAGTCATAGGGTAATATCCCTGAGTTGACAGATGCAGTGAAGAATCTAGTATTCCATATATGAAGTCATTCAATATTCTAGGATGGAGATTAGCTGCCAGTGTCTTCCCTCCCCTTCCCCTGCATTTTGTAAAAAGAAGCAATCCAACCTTTGCTTCCATTTCATACAAGGTGATTTCTATACTAATTTCTTATTGCCTTGTAGCATGCCACCAATATCCACAGTTACCTCTTGCTCCTAATTAAAAACCAAGGTAAAGTATTCATTCAGTTCTCTACATCATCCTTGACCTCCACTCTTCCTTTAGCAAATAGGGCCCCCAGTTCTTCCCTGATGGTTCTTTTTATTACATGACCAGAGGAACGGGCCTCCTCTGCATTACTTACAGGCTAGCTTGGGCAGTTCCCAATTGTGAATGTTGGTGAATCCTTTTCTTAGACACCAACTTGCATGGTACAGACCCCAAGACTCCTTTAGAAGTATATTGAATGCTACTAGTCAGCGGAGTATTGCAATGCTCCCACCTGCATCTGCCTTGTGAATCTAACCCCGTGAATAATGGACAGAAACAATTATTATCCATGGATATTTCCTAGTCAATGTCTTGCATTGATAGTATAATGACTATTTGACTTTCTCCTCATGAACTCATGTTCTTCCAGGTTAAATTCCTTAAGCCATTTGTTGTGAAAACATCCACTTCTTCCAAGAGAATCAGTCTTCCTTCTCTTTGATGTCAGCCAGACATCTCACTTTGAGGTCACTCCTGTCTTGATGTTCTTTCTTCTGGGTCAAAGCTATATAGTGTTACTAGAGGGCTCAGAACTGAAAAGCACAACATTCCATTAACCATCTTCCTCCAAAGTAATCTGTATCTATTTACCATCATGCCTGGTCTCTAAAACCACTCTAAGCGTTTACACAGTCAGTCCCATGCCTTCTTGCCTTACATTATTGAATGAAAGACTAACATGAATCAAAAGCCTTATTGAAGTCCAGGCATGCTACACCTTATTCCTCTATCCCTGTCAGATCCTATTTTCTCCTGTTCAATAAAGTTAAAAACAGCTTTGTCATCTATGCCCATTTTCCCTCTAAGATATTCATGTCTAGAATCTTTTCTCATACCACCCCATTTTTCTCCATTGATCCCTATTTAACAGCAGTGTATTGTTGTCTCTATTTTAGCTCCTCTCTATTGTTTCCAGTAGAGAATTAAAAATTTGCCCACTGGTTTAATCCATTTGACATGTCTTTTTGAATTTGAATTCTGGGAGATAGCTCACCTCTTCCTGAGTTAGGCTGTGTTTTCAACAGCTTTAATAATTTGCTTTATTTTTACCCATTCTGTGATAGCCTTTATTTTTAGCAAGTGTTCATTTTCTGCCCCTGGAAAATGTATCAAGACTTCTGGCAGATGTTCCCCACTCTCCCTGCTGAATACTGAGGCAAAAGTAGTAATTCACTTTCCCAGCAATATCCACCTCTTCTGTCAAGTTAGCCTTGCCATCCCTCAAGAAGAGGACTGCCGTCTCACTCACTGACCTTTTGCTTCTTATATGCCAAATTTATAAAATCTTGTATTGTGTTCATAGCTTTTCCTATCTTCTTTTCCAGGCTTAGCTTTTTGGGTCATTTTCTTGCATTTTTCTTTCACTATAGGCTTCTGTACCAATTCCTGCTGCACTGACCCTGCTGATTTATAGGTCTCATATATTCTTCTTTTTTCTTCTATTGCTCTTTGTATTTCCCTGGTCATCCACATTGGTCATTTCCACTCTGAGTACATTTATTTCTCAATGGTATACAGATTTGTTGAACTCCCAGCAATATACCTTTGAATACCTACTATTTTCTTGATGTGACCTCCTTGGTCACTTCAGTTTCCCAGTCTTTTAGCTCAGAAATATCTATGCTTTTCCTACGGCTGTTTTATGCATATTTAATGTATTGGTACTTCTAGTTTTGGGGGTCACCACATCCTAATTAAGTTTTGCTTCATATTTCTTATATACATCTCTGCTTGCATGCCTGCATGAAAAATGCTCCTTAACCAGATTTGTGACTTCTCATCAAGCAAGTTCACAGCTTTAATTCTACGTGTATAGTCTTTTCAATAGTTCCCATCACTGTAGTATCCAAGTATCTCGCAAATAATGAGTGTGTCTTTAAATTATGCCTGTGAGGTATAGAAGTATTATCTCTGTTTTACAGAAGAGAAAATTGAGGCACAGGGATTAAAGCCGTCATTTTTAAAGGTATTTAGGCAGTCAACTTGGGATGGAAATCTACCTAACAATGGATATCACGCACCTGAGTACCTTTAAAAATATGGGCCCATGTTGCTTGCTGTTTAAAAAATTGTCCATTTAAGAAAAAAATCTGGGATGCTTTTACATCCATTCTTTTTGCTCTCAGAATTGTTGTTTCCACTATAGGAAGGATTTCCAAATAACCACTGCTCCTCTTTTGCTTGTCCCAAATAATCCCCTGTCACTCACACTTTGCCCTATGACCTTTCACCTCCAAATAAAAAGAGCAAAATTTACATGCCAAATTAGGACGAGGTTGCAAAATGCATCACTTTCTGTGTAGCACCTTGTGTATATTACACTCTTTTCATGTTCTTTGCATAAAACAATGGACCATATTAACTTTCCAGATTTGTTTAAGTATCAAATCCCTCCACAAAACAAGGAGTCACTCATCAGAATTTGCTTTCAACAGAAATAAGAGGTAAATCTATACATGGATTTATGCACATATCTATCATTTTAGGTGCATAAATCCAAACTTCGCAAGTCTCAAAATTCCCATTCAGCTCCCATTAAATCTTAGAAATTTGCTGATAAGCTAGCTGTTGAAATTTTCATTACAGAAGATCCATAGGCACCTAAGGACATTTTGCACTGATATTTAGAATTAACCTTGAGGTCATCCTCAACCAACCTGGGTCAAGTGAGCTGGCCTTCCCCAGCCTGCACAGACCTCATAGCCAGCACTATCCACATTGTGCTTCTTATTTGTAAAGTGGAATCCTTATAGATTGGTCACTGGTCTCCCTTCTCCTAGGCTTGTCTAGCTAGAGACAGGTGAGACAGAAAATGGGGTGCAAAAAGCCTGGAAATCAGAAACAGGGCATTACAAGATTCCTGCTGGTGGACTTCCTATACTTGGGGCTTGCATACCCAAGTGAATTATTCCAAGCATGCTGCTGAGGGGAAAGGGCTTCACTTCTGTCAGGAGGCAAGCTTAGAGGTTTACAGTGTAGATAGCAAATGTAGGCCTAAAGACAACGTAAAGCTAACCCTAACTATTAGTTTAGACATCACTTACATTTCTGCCAATGAGCACATGCAAAAACATCTCAGTCTTAATGATGTTAAGATGCTCAGTACCTAAACCCTTTCAGGACTCGAAAAGCTAAGCACTGCTCATCTCCAGTAGATTGTCAGTGGATAGTGGATTTCTATCCAGTTTGTGTTCATAACACAGCTAGCCTTCACAAAACAGGTAGAAACAACAGGTGAGAGGGACCAAGACCAGGTGAGAGGGAACAGTAAAATATTCTGATGGGGATGTCAACATTTTCTCTATTGACACCAGCCATTGTGGTTAAGCACAGTCAAAAAGCCCAAGGCTGAATCAATTCAGTCTTTGCAGGTTAGTCTAAACTGCAGAGACTAAACTGAAACAACGGGACACACATTTACCTTTGATTCAGAACGTGCATGCCTGCAGTGGCTCAGGCCAGAAGCCAAGGGTGCTAGAGCACAGCTCTCTGGCACATATCCAGCCTAGGCTGTGTGTTCACTTCCTCTTTCTGCTGTCCCCAAGGTCTTTGGGGTTTCCAGTACAGACTCACAGTAGCAGGACTCTTCCTGCTTCCAGGTGCCTCTGGCATTTTTAGTCCACAGTCCCAGCCACCAGTAAGTTTATGTGGGGAAAGGGGTGTTTAACCCCCTTCCCTGGCCCTAGACCCCAGCCGGGGTTTGCTTGGGGGGCAGGGGGTGGACAAGGCAGCCCCTGTGTCTCCCTCCCTCCTCGACCCTTGTCTGCTGGAGCAGACAAAACAGCCAATGCTGGGATGCTGGGGGACTGTGCTTTAACTTGAACCAGGAAGGGGTCTGGGACAGTAGTTTCATAAACTGGTTTAACCCAAATCAGTTAAGTCTGATACTACATTCAACCAAGTTTATCTTAAACTAGTTTCAGCCATTTTGAAACTGGTTTATGTGCACTGAACATATGTTCTGTTACAAGTTTAAATCATTTTCTGATGCCCTAAACCTGTTTGTGTGTAATTTCTGTCCCTGAACTGTATGTCTTTTCACATACAGTTTGGATGACACTGTATCTTATTAGGCATTTTTTTAATAATATGGTAAATACAGAGTCACTACATCTTTATTCAGCAAATGATCATTTGAGTAGTTTATGAGGCTGGTTGGTTTGCTGTTACTGCAAAATGCTGATACTGTCAATAACTAGTTATGGCTATTATAAAATACCCACTACTATAAAATAAATAGGGGCTAAATCCTGCATAACAACACTTCTTGGGCAAAATCTTCCCACTGAAGTCAGTGACAGTTTTGCAGGGCAAGAACTGTAGGACTTCAAAATGCATTGTCTTTATTTTTCCATTTGGAAGCACAACAGTGCCTCAAATGAGGATGTATTTTGTTCAGGAGGTTACAGTCCACCAGGGTTACTGAGTAAAGAAATTGTCTATCAAGACAAAAAGGTCTCGTTAGATAGAGGCGGGAAGTCAGGAGACGTTCGTTCTATTCCTGGTACTGTCACTGACTGACTGTCCAACCTTGGACAAGTCACTTCATATTCTTTAATTCAGTAACTCCATGTTGCAGACAGGGAGTGGTATAACATAGGTAATTAACCCACTTCTACACAGTCCTGTGGGATCAGTGAATGCAAAGTGCAATATGAAGGCCACAAAGTATTATTGCTGAATGATTTTATTCTTGATATCTGTTTTTATAAACACGGCCCGGATGTGGCAAACATATGTAAAACACAACACATTAAAATAAGGCCTGCTGTCACAGATTATGAAGTGAAATCTTGAGAAAAAGAGAAACTGGAGAATACAAAGCTACAGATAGAAAAGAACAATGATAAAAATGAAAAATAATCAAATGCTGCTATTTATTTCCTCTCAAATGACACCTCTTATCAGCTGGCTTGTGTCAAAGGAAAAAACTTCTCCAAGGCTAAATCCTGCACAGGCTTTTAATCTGTTAGATTTTGCTAAATTGCTGCCAGTATGTTGAGCTGGAGCTGCAATTCAAATCCCAACTAATAGTCCTTATTGTTATCTGTGAAATTATACTCACAGACATTGACCGAATGAGTCACAAGGAGTGAGACACTGCTTCAAAATAAAAAAGAAAGGTTTCTAAAATAGGAGTGAATTATTGTGTGAGCATTTGGCAAGGGATGACACTGAGCAGTGAAATCCTAGTCATGCATCTCTCCATTGCATAACTTGAAGTTGTTGACAGTGAAGTAGTTAGCTGCATTAGTCTGAAGCAAGTCATTGCAATCCACAAGGTGCTGGGGTTTACTACAGAGTATTTATATTTTATGGCTGTTAACAAGAAAGAAGCCCTACACAATTGTGCAGTTACAAGCTCAAAAGGCTTTGTGAGATATTTTCTCTGAGGGCTCATTAAGGTGGTCTTTTAATGGAGTACTTGCATATCTGAATCCTTAACTGTGACTATAAATAGAGTTTATAAGTACTTGACAGTGTGTGGCAAAGCTGGGTTAGCAGCGTTTACCATTCTTCTCTGCAAGTTCCATTTGTAAGGATCTTTAAGAAGTGGAACTTACGCTTCCGACAACATAAACCTGCATGCACCCTAACATTACTGCACTTTTAATTTGCTTTTCATCTGAGCACTCCAAAAATGCTTTAACATACCTTCAAATAATTGAGCCTCCATGCATTGAAGAGCTACTTTTCCCCTCCATTTCACAGGTGGCAAAAATCAGGAAACAGAGATGGTGAGATGTGTCAAATGTCACCCAGCAAATCATTGGCAGAGCTGAAGAAAGTACCAAAGAACTCAAATAGCCTGTCTCATTAAATGCATACGGCATGCATTAATTCTGCTGTATTTTACTATTGTACCAACACAGAATAACTCCCTAGAAACAAATCAGATTACCTTGGATTATGTTAGTTTAATGGACAATATGTTTTTCACCTCTTGCTTCCATATACTGAAATTTTCTTCTACAAAATGTCCCATTCTGAACCGACAACAATGAATGGCCTCAACTTTGTTGTTATTCTGAGCAAGCCCACATTTTCTGTTCACTCGCCAATACGAAGCAAACTAAATATACTTCCACCAGCCCCAGTGAAGAACCACAGAATTGCTCATCTTAATATACTCTACAGGGGTGGTGTATGTTTTATGATGATATAGTAAGAGTTGTTGAAGGATCATATCTTTTAATAAATCAACATATGGTATTATCCATAAAAACGTGCAGTTTCTCTACACAACAGAACCTGTGACACATCTCTTCTCTGGCCTGTGGGAAGCCCACCCAGTCAATATACCTACTATATATAAGCATTTTTTCATGTCTTTTTGGTGAAGGTGGTGATACATACAGGTGGTAAGACATCAGTAACCTAAACAATGATATTTCAGAATATCTAATGAATCCTCAAGAAGCAAATTTCCTCCCCCCCAACTGTAATCAGGACTTCTATCAGCCTCTCATCCATTTAAAGAGGTTCTAGAAACTTTTTTAGGCTTCCATGCAACAACTCTATGGCTCAGTTGGTAGGGAAGTACAGGCAGGTCTGTATATCTAAGAGTCACCAGTGCATTACTTTAATGTTAGTATAATCCCATTAAAATTAAAACTGGCACAGAATTGGAGTGACACAGCAGTGTATCAAACCCCCATATGTCTACCTAGAGGGAAATGCACTGTGAAATATATCCTGAAATTTCACAGGAAAAATAATTGTATATCTAACTCAAATATATATATATATTAGGAATCCTTTAAAACTTCTTTGGCCCAACATGGAGCCTGTTGTTAAAAGACGTTTGGTAGGGTGCCAGGCCTGAACACATTGATGACACCCCTTTAAACACAGGAAAAAAAAGTGTGCTTTTCTCTGGCTGACATTTATTTTAGGTCATTATTAGGATTTTACGCTAGTGATTCTGAATGCTTCCATTTTTGGCTCATCTCTGATGCGAGTGCAATCGAGTTTTCTGCCTGCATACATCCCAAATTTATTTTAACTACATTCATCGTTTAGAAAGTAAGTGAGGAGGCTATTAGCCACTAGCCTAGGCAACTGAATGATCACTTATTACATTCGGAGTGCTTTGGTTTGGATGTGTAAGAGAATGTGTTAGTCTGTATTGAGATTATCCTGGGGTGTGTTGTATGAGGAGGCTTCTAAACAGATGGCTACCTTTATCTACTAACAGAGATCAACCAGAATAATTTATAACTCTTAAAATGCTGATTTCTGTGAGCATGTGCAAGGTATCCTGACTTCATAAATACATTGTAAACCAAAACATGATGAATATTTAAGTGCTGTTTCTCTCTCCCAGAGCAGTAGGTCTCCCTCATACCTGAAATAATTTTATGCAGTTAGTGCTTTTAGGGTCACAGTGGCAGAGTGGTTAAGATATCTCACAGTAGGTCCAAAAATATGAGGTCAAGCCCTGTTCTGGGTGTATGCTGAAAGCTCATTTTGTCAACCCAGCTGTAAATAGGTACCTGCTTGCAGCAGCAGATCCAGGGTGATGAAAATGGGAGTGCAGTGATGAAATGCTCATTGCACATGCATCCACCAGCTGAGATCAGAAATCTTGGGGGAGAGCCAGCAGTGAAGGGAGATGTGACCACACCACATACACCCCATCCCTTGCTTGATAGTCCAGACTGTGAACTATTCAAAATTGGCTGGCCACATCACTCTTGGGTGCGCCCGGGACAGCAAAACTGCCATGTTGGTCTGATGGAAAAATGAGTTTGACTGACCTTTGATCTTTTGCATAAAAAGCTTTTTACTACCCTTATGTTTGTAGCTGTGAGATTATGAATTTCAACTGCCATAGGAAAAGACACTGAGAGCCAAAAACGATGCAATAACAGCCACTTTCGACTGCTTAGAGCCTGCAGAGAAAAGACAGTAAAAGTAAGAGTTATGACTCTGCTCTAGATTCACTCCTAATGTTCACCAGTCCAATGGATGGTCATCATTCATTACCTCTTTTTTCCTCTCAATTCTATTTATGTTTTGCTGTTCCTCCAACTCAGCCTCCCTTGAGACCACATTCTTCCCTTGGGTCTCCCTCTCACCCACAATACTCCCCTCCCATGTCACTAGCTTCCTCTCTGTGCTTCCTGAGTTCCTGTGCTCTTATTCATCAATCTGTTCTATCTCACTCTTAACACATGCCCTGCAAACCCTTTCAGTCTTCTGAGCCTATGGTGTCTAGAGCTCCTTATTATGCTCCCATACTGCCAGGTCAGGGCTTGCCCTTCATTTGAAAGATGCTTAGCTCCAGTCCTTCTATACTGTGACTTTGACTCTGCCCCAAACATTTCAGAACACATTTTGAAAGCAAGGGAAAAGCCTGCCAGGATTACTGCTCTGACCTGCTTTCCCCTCCTCACGGTGTAATTCTCCTTCGGAGCACTTATTTCTACTGCTGTCTCAGGAACCTGCTTTCTCAATTATTGAGAAATGATGGATGGGGGATCTTTAGCCAGCTCCAGTTAGAACAGCATGAATTCAATGCATGCTTCTCTTCTGGTGACATGGGGTTGGATGTGAGCACATTTTCTGCATCTGAAGTCCAGGACACCAAACTGAGGACAACATTTGGTATCTAGGTACTAGTTGGTTCCATAGCTGTGCCTATATTTATTAATTTCTTGTTGATTCACTGTGCCGCCTTCTGGCTGTGGATCAGCAATTGACTTCCTTAGAAATTGTCCCAGCTGACTGAACATGGAGCACCCTCTTGACAGAAACTGAATTAATCGCAGCCATATATATTGTGGTACTAGGAAACAAGGCTCAGTAACATGAGGCCTGATTCTGCTCTCATGTTGGTGTAAAGAACCTGGTACCATGAAATGTTATTGATTTCAAACTAGAAGAAGTGAGAATAAAATGGGGTTTTGTATTTCCTCCAGAATATATCACTGCTCCCCTGCCCCACAACCCTCACTGCATAGCAGCTGATAGAGGAGGAGGAGGACTGGGGTCCAGCACAGGCATCACCATGGTCCCCAGAGCTAGAGAAGAGACCTGGTCAGACTGCGTCCTCTACAATGCTTGGGGCAAACATAACAGGTGCATTTGTTCTGATGCCACCTTGCATCAATACTAAAGAGTGATGGTAAAAGGTACCCTATAGCATTGCCCTTTGCTGGTGCCCCAAGGTGGGGACTAAGGGGTTTGACAAAAAATTTACCCAGGCTAACTTCTACCCTGAAGTTCTTGTGGGGAACACTCTGGAGGAATCACTGAGAGCAGGCTTTGCTTTAAATAGTTCCTGTAAATAGTTTCATAAGCAGGATACCTAAATGCCCTTTTCCTTCCAGGGGCAGAGGGCAGTCTAGACCTGACAGCAGGCAGCAGAGGCTGCTCCCCAGTTGGTTCCCTGTGACATTACATTTCATCGTATTGAATGAGTGTTGTGTTCCCATGTCCTCTCTCCCTTAGTTAATACCATAGTCTTGTAATTGTTTTGTTGCAAGAGATGGGGCTGCTTGGGCCTGAAGAGAAAGAATGAAGCCCCAAGAGAGCTGGGGAGAGAAAACGTAGTCCTGGGAGGACAGAGCTGGAGAGAAAAGAATAATCCACAGGGAGGACAGAACAGAATTTGAGGAAGGACAGAGGGAACTTGGAATGGTACAATAGAGACTGCTTATTTTAAATCAGACTCTGCTGTGATGTCTGGGACATTGGCACTCTGACCCTCTGCTCTTCTCCCCTGAAAAGGGAAACACCCTTTTCCTGGGAGCTGATCAAAAGGGAGCTCTCAGAGGTAAGGCTGCTACAGATCACCGGAGAACCCAGGTCCAGGGAAGAGCCAGGGTCTCAAAGCCAGATGTACAACACTCCTAGAGGAGAGGCAGGGGAGTGAGAATGCCTGGAGTGGGTGGTAATTAAGTTCTGGGGTATTGGGGGGGAAATTTGATCTGTTAAAGTATCTTATTTTAATATTTTATGTTTTTATAAGTTATTTTGACTTTTATTAAAAGCTGCTCCGAGCCTTTTCTGAGGAAGGCATCACAGAAATCTAATAAATAAATATCTGAAAAGTCAGGAGGTCCCAGCCTCTGGTGCTGGACTCTCTGGCAAGTCATGTTTTCTGCTACCAAGAATCTGGCTTTCAGAAGACAGGAAGATTTATTATTTCTTGTGGTATGCAGTGTGCATGCCAGTGAAAGCAACAATATGCCTGCATGAGAGCTGTGCTTTGCCATACCTCAGCAAGGGTGCCTCGCCTAGTTAAAGATAAGTAGTTTCCATTTGCTTGCACTTCAAAACAGGTATCCCTAAGAGAACCGTCTTGTTCTAGGTGTGGCGAGAGTGCACGGGATGTGCTGCTATAGAAGTAATTTGTAATATGCAGGGCACATCAACACATGTGCTTTAATGCACAGTAGACTATTTTACTGTGCATTCAAGTGTCACATAAAAAACCGTGACATTATGCTAGTGCACAGTAAAATAGTCTACTGTGCATTAAGCATCACTAAAAAAGTGTGCAGATGTGCTACAGCATTTGCACAGCATAATGCACATTAATTTAGTACTTCACACTGGAGGTACTACATTTAATGCACATTAGAAAAGGCACACTAAGACATGTGTAAACACACCCACAGCTTGCTGGCACCCACCTCTGCCTGTCATTTGGGCATCAGTCATTGCACAAACCTGAGCTCAGATGGCCCTAGACCTTCTCATCTTCCCTGATAAAGTTCTCCATCTTGATGGGAGCACATCTCTGGGACAGTTTCTTCAGAGGTTTTCTCAGCTAGACATTGCTCACTAGACCTGAGAAGAAATGCTCAGCTGAGCTCTATGGCATGTGCAGTGCTATTTGTACAGGTAAGCTACATATAGCCTTTTTGTCCAACAAGCAAAGTGGTCAGGTCACCTAACCAGTGACCAATGCACAATGGGGTGGGAGAAGGAGGATTTAGCTGCACCGCTGAATGCAGTTACCTCTATCATGCTGGCAATTCTGAGAGTGGACTGTGAACAGCCTTGCTTTAATGCCGGGCTAATCTAAGTGATTGTTGCAGAGCACCCCTGCTGTTGACAGTACTTTATAACAGGCCCCCTGAAGGATCGCATGGTAATTTCCTATAGAAAGACATGGGGTTCCACATTAATATGAACTGAAGGTAGTACAGAGTAGCTTGTTCAGCAAGATATATCATCTGCCTGCAGGATGCTGGAGCTCAGATCTATTATGACTGTCCATTAACTTCTGGGTCAGCTTTCTGGGATGGGATTTGACCCGTAACATCTTAAAAGGTTTGGGACTTGTTTATTTAGGAGACTGCTTTTCTACTCCATGGGCTGCTCCTTGCTGCAGTTACCATCAACAGAGAGGCTCAAGCTGATGGGCCCTCCTTGCCTTGAAAGGCAAATCATTGCTTTCAGAGTGTCCTCAGCTTCAGTCCAAAATAGCCCACTGCTGTTAACCTTCATGGGCAAAACCTCCACTCATCCCTCCCCCTTCCCTCTCTTTTAGGCAAGTAGTGAGCGAAGGGATATTTTTAGTCAGCAATAGGTTAGCAGGTTTATTCATGTCACATGCAGATTTGCCATTGAACTTGTTTTTATTACATGACTTGTTTTAAATAACTGTGGTAGGCACCAAGCTTTGGGGACAGATGTGTACTGTTCTTTTATAGCTCCAAGTACATTTTAGCAGTGTACAGAGCTCTTCCCTCCAGAGCTTGGCAGAACCTGTTGGTCCAGAAGAGAGGGGCCCTGGCTGACCTGTCAGACCACACAGAGTCACAGCATGCAAGTTAATTGGCTATTCTTTAAGGCTAGGTACAGTCATTCAAATCAATCTAAGTTATGCAGGTTTTCTATAAGCAGCATAGTTTAGATCAGTACTGAACAGAACACACATTTGCCCTTTGGGGTGGCAAATCTTAGACTGGGTTCTACAATTTTAAACCAGTCTGTGTTTGCCAAACTTCTGGTCTGTTACAAGTATAGACCAGTTTCCGATCACTTACACCGGTAAAAATGTAATGTCTGTGCTTGGCCTAAAATCAGGAAAGCTTTAGAGGTTTTCACTTCAGTGAGTAGAACCTGTCTCACACCGAATCAGCGTCCCAGTATCTCTACACACATACCAGAAAAACCCCCTTCTTTCCACCTATTGTTTACTTTCACTGAATTTCAACATGCAAGACCCTGCCAGGAGGTCTGAAAGGAAGTACTGGAATCGTCTGAAGTGATTATACTAGGAAACTGCTGTAGAAGAAACCAGGACTTCTGAATTGGGTTCCTTGTTTGTTTTCCTGTCTATGCAAAGATGATTTCATTTACTCCTTGTAGCATTCAGTAAAATATATTTGGTGACACTAGCAGAGTGTCTAGTCTCATCATAGATGCCTGTTACACTTGGCTGATGAGGCAAGTTGATTTTCATCTGGTTTCATCTCTATTCAGCTCTCAATAGCTTGTTTTCTGTTTCTTAAACCCGATTTCAGAGGGAAAAAGATTAAACAGATTTTAAAGCATTTTTTAAACAACTTCAGTTGCCTGTTCATCAATTTTTATGTTTGTTTTTGATAGAAGCGCTTTCAGTATAAAGGCATTTTCTTCTAATGTATTTGAATTTTGTGTGCGCTTTTGTGCGTTTAATCCCAGTTTGAAGGAGCATTAAGAAAATACAGATAGTTGCAATCCCAAAGTTTTTTTTTTGTGATGTTGGATATTTTGCTCTTGTACATTGCATTCGCTGAAACATGTGAAGAAATAGAAAGTTCATAATAATAAGAGAAATGTCTTTCACTACTTACATCATGATTCTTAGTGTTGCCCAATGATAGCTCCAAACCAACCCCTAAACACAGATTACCCCACTAATTTTAATTTAACCGTACTAATTTTTATTTATTTTAACAAAATGTTATCCTGCCTTTATACAAAATCATGAATAACATAGAAAGGAAGCCTCTCCAATCTAATATTTGCAGGAGAAAGTAATTTAGGCATTAAGGAAATGAAAAAGTGATACTAAGTGAAAAGAAAGGGGGAGGGATAGAAGGAAAACCAAGGGAAAACATAGAAACAGGGTGAGATCAGCGGCCAGATGAAGACTGTAAAATATAAACACAATCCTTCCAAAAGTGCTTCTGAAAGTAGAAAAAAGCAAGAACACACAGCCTGTTACACAGTAACAAAGGTTTAAAGATAGGGTCAAGGATCAGTTCCTGCTCTCCTTTTCCTACACAAATAGTCCCTTTGGCTTCACTAAAACAGGTCACAAGGAAAATAGCAAGATTTAGCTGCAAACATTACTTTGTAACTACAACAAGTTCTGTACAATGTGAACTAAAACCGGAAAAGTCATATGGAATCACTTCCCTATTTTATTCTCATTGATTGAGAACTGTGAATGAGTATTGACCTTACAGAAGGATTCAACAGTCCTTCAAGCAAGAGACTGGCTTTTATCTCCTGCTCCAACACACACTTAACATGTGACTTCACTTTACTCAACTGTAAGGAGGAATAACACCACCTTCTTTTGCTGGAGTGTTATGAGGCTTAGCTGATTAGTGCGAGTAAAGGTTTTGAATGCTCAGACAGAAGGAGCTGTAGAAATACAAATTAATGATTAAAATTTAGGAAAGTGAAGCAGAATTTGGGCTTCAGGAGGGCATTGGAAGTGGGTAGACACAGACATCCCACATTTTCTTGTCTTTACACAGTTCCTATTCTTACCTTGAGCAAAGCTGGTTACCTTGAGTGAAAGCCTGCTACAGGGCTCCAGCAAAACATCCCTCTGTGTTCAAACTGCTATTGCTCTGTTTTCCACTTCTCCCATGCCCTGTATCCAGTTTTCCGGCCTAATTTAACCTAGGTTGTTTTTCCTCAAATTTCCCACCCTTCTTACCACCAGCGATGCTAGGAGCAGGAACATTAGCATAGACAGGGTGCTGGCAGCACTATAAATGCTGTATTATGTAGTCGTGCTCTGAGCAAGGTTGGAGGTCAGAGTGCTTGTTAGTGCTACCACGGGAGTTAGGAACGGTTAGAAATTTGGGCTGGGGGGTGAAAGGAAAAGCAAACAAACAGAAGAGACGAGTGCCTGTGTCCTTCCCTTACCCCAAATACATTATTCTGTTGTGAAGAACATGAGTGTTGCTTGTCACTCAAAAATCATTGCTCTCAGCATATTCCAAATGGCTTTGGATGTTCCTCTGGTCTGTTGTGTCTACCCTAAACTAGATGGGTTCATACTACTGAAGGGGCAGATGCAACAGACTGGGGGCTGCATCATTCACACTATGAGAGTTATTTATAGCCGAAGTCAGCAATGAGTGTAGTTGAAATGGTGCTGGGTGGCTTAGCTGCCAGTGTCAAGGACAAGCCCTGTTTAACACCATTCCAAAAGCTGGGGGTAAAATCTGCTCTGAGCAACAAGGCTGATGCCTGCTCTGCTTCCAAAACGGCACTTAGTTTGTCCTAGCTGTGACTGCAGTCCCAGACTCTAGGGAAGACAATTAAAAGGTCCACTTCTGTTGATGTCAGTTCAGGTGAACCCATATAAGAAACACTGGGAACATTGGTCAGAGGCATAGCAAGATGTTTCAGCACCTGGGGCAGAGGTGTGCGAGTGTATGGGGGGGACAAGGGGGGATTATGGTGACTGCTGGAGAGCAGCAGGGGGAGGGGGAGTGCACTTTTACCCACTCTCTGTGCTTGGGCAGCAGCTGCTGCAGCTCCTGCTATAGCAGCATGAGCTGATGCAACTGAGAGACAGACTTGCTGCACACTGGCACAGCAGCCTGGCCAGCTGGCACAGCCCCATGGGGCCACTCCCAGTGAACTGTCTGCTCCTCCTTTCCCCTCCACCCCAGACATGCTTCTGGGTGCAGGGCTGAGCCTCCTGCAGCAAAGCCTTGAATGGGGGGCACATTTCACTCACCTCCCTCCCCTACAGATAGACTATGGGACCTGGGGCTGTGCCTGCCTGGCTCCTATGGCCATGCTGCCCCTACCGTGGAAGACTCCTGTGGGGGCGGGAGCTATACTGGTGCCCCCTCCAGGTCAGCTCATGGGGCTAGTGCCCCGCTCATCCTGTCCTAGCTGACCTGTGTGTGGACACTTCTCAGCACCGTGCTCAGCCAGACTCAGACAACCCCACCAGTTTGCTGCTGACAATGGGTGATGGCAGCCTGCAGGCTCCCAGTGGTGCCAGCACCCAGTCAGAAATGGTCGTTGTGCAGATCAAGTGATAGTTAAACTGCTGAACTCGGCATAGCAGTCGACCGTTAACAGTGGCTCATTCCTCTAGCTCAGATGAGGCCGGAGACGGCCATTTCACTGCATTTGAAATAAACCTGCCTTGAGACACTGAAGCGATCCTCCTATACACTTCCTACACAGGGGACTTGAGCTGCGAGTTGTTTATCCCCACCCATGGAAAAGGGAAGGAACTCGAATTCAACAAAATAGCCACATTTCCAGACCCTCCTATTTTTTTTCAGCTGCAGTTATAATGGGCTTAATCTGAAACACAAAGGCAAAGAGCTTTGGAGGTTCTGGGGTCTTTCATGCATCTGTTTGCTTTATGTGTGGGAATAGGAGGGCAATTCAGACCACAAGTTTAGATTTGGTTAGGTGCTTGTGACATTTTAGCAAAACCTATTATCTGGGTGCATGGCCAAGTTACCTTCACCCAAAATTCCAGATAAATCTTCTCCTCCGCCCTGTCAGCATTAAACTCAAAAGGCTCTTGGGACTTACTCTGGGTATTTTGAACATCTCTGGGAAGGTCCTTGGACCCCTTCTTTGTTTTTATTTCTTAAGTTTCCCATAGCCTTTTCGCTTCTACTCAGCTAGCTCAGGTCTATGCCCCTACGCCAGAGTGCTTCCCCCCTCTCCAAGAGTGGGGAAGTCTCAGATTCATCTAACATCCCACCCTGAGTGCAGCAGAAAGAAACATGCCTCAGATGAACAAACAGTCCACTCTCCTGGGGTTGAAAATCTAGACAAAAGTGATTTGAGAAATCTCAGGCAAAGCAAATGAAGCTGCTCTGTATAATTTAAAAGAAATATTTAAATTTTCATGAGAAACTGAAAATGATAAGTAAAATTAAACACGATTCAGGACACAGCCAGGGCTATCCCTCACCTTCATCTCTTTATGTAGCTCCCTGGAAATTAAAAAGCAGTGTTTGTACAACTGCCTTCTATTGATCTGGTTATAAAAACCGTGAGTGACTGAAAGCCCCAGGAAAAAAAAAAAGGGAAAACTAATATAGTTAGGGGAAGATGTGAAAAGGCAGCCAGACACTACATGCTGGTAATAAAAAGTTAGAAATATTTGTGGGCATGAAGGGGAATTGGTGAGCAGAGGAGATAGAAACAACTTCTAGAGAACTAAACAATACCTGTAAATAAAGGCTTAAAAATAGGTTGAAAATAACGGATACACTGTTTGGATTTACTACAAAAAGAACCTCATATTTGTGTTTTACTTATAGGCATGGGTGCAGCACAGATCACTAAAAGCAATACTGTACCTGCTGAAAAGGAAAACTACTGGTAAGAAAGTGTCCTGACTAACATATTTAGGTCCTGATCTTGTCTCCTATTGACTTCAGGGAGTAGGATCTGGCTCTGAGAAAAGGCCCAAGTCCACTCAAAGATGGGGTTTTATATACTTAGGATTTAAAAGCAAACAGCTAGAATTTAGTGGGTTAGTTTCCTTTTTTGCAATGAGGATTTATTTTTTCCTTCTACTGATAAGGGAGAAACCTTATTAATGAAGCCTCAGTGGTAGTTACACTCGTTGCTTTTGCACTATAAGAGATGTACACATTTTTTTTTCCAAAGAGGGTTTAACTGCTTTGTAGATCCATAAAGATATTTCACAGAGAAAGCTTTATTCAACTGGAGCTCTTAAACCTCCTTTGTGAAATGTTGTGGTATTTTGTGAGCTATGTGGCCTTTGCTATGCACGTGACACTGTTAGGCTTCTAAGTATGCAAGTCCAAGAGCTTTATTTTCCAGATATTTTCAATCAATTAAGCTGGTTGGCAATATTCGATGCACTTTAGAGAGACAGAAAAAATAAAAACAAAACTACCCAGCTGCCCCCATTTCCTTTGCATCCAGCTTGACTTTCTGCCACTCTCCAAGTCAAGGAACCACCACAACACAAGGTTTTGCTTTTCTTTTTAGAGGTTCACAGTTTTAAAATGTTTTTCAGTGGGTTTGCCTTACTAATTGGAAACATTCTTTAAATGTGGAGGATTCCTACCACAACTGTAATAACCCTGCAAATACAACTTACTTCTCTGGTGTTGAAATTTTTCTAGTACAAAAAGTACCCCTGCGTCAATAGCATTCTTCATGGCTTTTTTCCCCCCTTAATGTTGCATTTTTATACGTTGGTACACCAAAGACATATGGGGGCGCTGACAATAGCCCTTTTAAAGACAATTGCTTAGAATACTGCTATTGTGTCTGTAATTACATCAAGATACATGTGGGCTTGATTGTGTACGGACATAGTTTTAGCTGTAGGTTGGTTTTAGCTAAGCCACACATATTTTAGGCCAAAGCAATGTAGAAAGACCAAGGGAAGG
>NW_017729034.1:67435729-67460368 GCF_001723915.1 Gavialis gangeticus
GTGGGCTTGATTGTGTACGGACATAGTTTTAGCTGTAGGTTGGTTTTAGCTAAGCCACACATATTTTAGGCCAAAGCAATGTAGAAAGACCAAGGGAAGGGGATGGGGCGTGGGGTGCTTAATTTAGTCACATTACTCTGGTACATAATAATGCATAGCAAGCAATAATTGGATGCAAGAACTTTACAGTAGATGTTCCCTTTACTTTGATTCTTGAAGCAGTGCAGTAGCAGTTTCTCCTTTTGTAGCAGACATACATAAATGATTCAGTGTTAATAAAAAAAAAAGTTTCAAGCATAAAGTTCTCAGAGTGACTAGGTAAGGAATAAAATGAATGCTATGAAATATTGTATTGAACAAGAAACTTCCACTTTTTTTATCAAAGAGTACTTTAGAAGAGATTTTTGTTTTACCAGGAATTTTGCAATAATTGATTTAGGCTTTATTTTCCTTAGGCACACCTGTTACTCATTTTCTGTTTGGTGAAACATGTTAGTTATTTTTCTGAAAGGAAGGGGAAAATGTAAGCCTTCTTATTATTCCTAGAGGCAGTATTAAAATCATTAGCTGACCATTCCCACTGCATATTGGAGAATATCATGGATGATTCTTTAGGAGGCTCCACAGACTCCATGTTCCAGAATTGTTGCCCGCTGCACAGATTGCTGAGGCTGGAGATGACAACTCCAGTTTATAAATATTTCTCTTTAGCTTAAAAAAAGAAGAAAGTGAGGGGCATCAAAGTCAAAGGTAATTGACAGCAAGGTCAGTGGAGAGTAAAAGCCCTCCAAAAGGAAAAAATGATGTTTTGTGTTATAAAAAACAGTCATCATTATTAGCTTTGTGCATTGGCCTGTGCTTAACTTCCTGGTATATTGCCATTTGCTGTTTTTCTATCTGCAACATGGTAACTTTTGAATGCTGCATCTGATCAATTGCAGGGAATGCTCTAGGCTGATGATGCTCAATTTCTGGCCCTTGGAGACATGTAATTTGACCCATGGGACTCCCCATGGGTCCAGAAATTTGGCAACAAGGGAAATGGTGGCAGCATAAGTTGCTGTTCCCCTGATGCCAAATTTCTGGACCTGATGGGGGTTCTGTAAGCCAGATAATGTGTCCCTGCCTACACAGCCAGATCTGGGCTTGAGAGGGTTGGGCCACCACATGGGATCCACACCAACCCTACGTGGGATCCCGCCTGTACCACTCATCTGGTCCTGGGGCTGGAAGGTTGGGCACCACTGTTCTTGTTATCAGTGGGAAGAAAATTACTGATTTTGGTGAAAACCAAAGGATTAAAAAAGGGATATGCTCAGACCAACTTGAATCTGGTTAGTGCAGCCAGTAGCTCCATCCACCTCTGTCAAAGAACCAGCTGATGACACTTATTAACTCCGTTCAGCAAAACAGGACCCCTCATGTTAGCTCTGCTTATCCTCCCAATACAGGTTAACAAGTTGATACCCTGATTGACTTGGCTCCCTGGCAGAGAGAAAAGAAATAATACCATTGTGGGAGAGGAGGGGCATAAGGAAGGCCCTGGAGGAATTTCAGGGAGTTGTTGAAACAGTGGGGAACCCAGGGGGCTTATGATGGGGAAAACACAGAGAAAGAAGACAAGCTCTCTGCCTAAAGAAGCAAAGTATTCAGCACTCTGATTTACCTGTTATGTGTATTGTAATGTAGGATATGAAGTGCATATTACTCACTATTAAAATATACCCATTAAAAACAGTTATTGAGGACACTTTTTATAGACCCTTTGCTGATACTGAATGTTTTTATAATATCATGCAGTTATAAACCTTGCTCCATGAACAGAAAGGAGAACTCCCTACATGCTAAATGGTAACTAAGACATACTTAAAAAACAACATACTTCATGCTAAAGTGGAAATCTAGCCACTAAAGCGAGGAAGGCGTGAGAGCAGAAACCCTAACATCCAAAGAACATTTAGGCTAGGGACAGACATTCAAAAAGCCTGAGCCTGAATTGATTCAATCATTGCAGATTAGTCTAAACTGGCTAGGCTGAACCAGTTTGTAACCGCACAGTCATCCTAGACATGCAGGCACATGCCTACAGTGTCTCAGGCTAGAAGCAGGGGGCGCTAGAGCAGCCCTCCTGTCCCTTCCACAGTGCTGAGCTGAGGGCGGGGCATGGCCAGCACCTGGCAGGATGCTGCAATTAGGGAGGGGTCCCCTCCCCTGCTCCTGACTGGCCCAGCAGGGAATTGATAACACAGTGTTTATCACCCCATTAAGAAAACAACAGAGAGACATTACCAGCTATCTCTTGATTCTGCCTTTGTCTCATCTGCTGCAGCATGGACTGGAGCCAGCATGTGGCCTGCTAGCTAATGCTGAGAGGTGTCTGTGTAAAGCAGAGGGGAGGGGGCAATTCCTGCTTAGCAGGGGGAAGCCAGGCAGATGTCTGCAGTTTGACAGAGCTGTAGCCAGAGAGCAAAGAGGAGGGGCCAGCCCTGCTGTGGAGCAGAGCGCCCCACCAGCCTAGAGAGCTTGCTGGGATGTTGGCAGAGTCTGATTTAACTTAAACCAGCAAGGGGTCTGGGACAGACATTGCATAAACCGGTTTGACCGAAATCAGTTAAGTCTGATACTACATTCAACCAGGTTTATCTTAAAGCAGTTTCAGCCATTTTGAACTGGTTTATGTGCACTGAACATTTGTTCTGTAATAGTTTTTAACCACTTTCTGATCACTTAAACCAGTTTATGTGTAATGTCTGTCCCTTGCCTTATGGGGTGAAGAAAAGACAGAGAAGAAAACTGAATAAGAAAGCAGCAATACATGAACACAAGGGACTAAACGCATAAAGTCTCATTCAACTCTCGCTGCTTCAGACCACATGATTAGAGTCAACTATATGCTCCATAGATATTATCCCATCATGAGGAAAAGTCAGCATAACATGATGTTGGTGGTATCCAAAGCTTGACCATAATATTGTGGAAGGATATATTATTGGCTGGAGAACATTACGTAAGGGGCAATTCTACAGTAGGAGAAGACAGATAATAATTTTTAAAGTGGAAAGTGAAACTCTTGCCAACACCCAAATGCCATGCTTATACGTTGGGATGGTGCCCACTAAGGAGGCCCTGGGTTTGAGACTTAGAACCACAAAAGGTCCAAGGTGCATCAGAAACAACTTCTCCAGGCCTATGATGCTTGGCGGTTACTGTAGAGTGCTTCCCATCTCTTCATATCTATTCCAGTTCCCCCAATTCCAGCTACTACTTCTCAGGTTAGAGAGACAGCAGAGAATCAGACAGGAGCAGACAGACACACAGTGAGCATGTCTATACATGCACTTTACTGTGCAGTTAACTAATTTACTGTGCAGTAAAGTGTCACCATCTACACGTGCGTAGCAATTAGGCCAGTATAGACTAATTTACTGTACCATCAGATAGTCCCATCTGACAGAAGTACTATCTGATGGCACAATAAATTACTATGCTTAAATACACATGTAGATGCTCACAGGGCTAGCTGGGACATGAGGGTACTTCAGCATGCAGTTAGCCAGCAGGCAGCCCCTGCACTGAAGCACCCTTGTGCCCCAGCTAGCTCCTCTGCAGTACATGGAACAGCCCTGGGCTGGCAGGCTGACCCCCTAGGTACCCTGCCAGCCCAGGCTACTCTCATGGGGCATCATGTGCTGCACATGAATAAACTCTGGAGCTAATTGCTCCATTTGTTTGCTCCTGGGGCGTACATACCAACAGTGTGCCCAGGAGCAAAAAACTCCAGAGCAATAAGCTCCCACATTAATTCACACACATTAATTGCATGTGTAGACATGCTCAGTGGGTATCACTTAACAGGGAGATGTGGAGAAGCAGGAAAGTACCAACTACTTTTAGTCCTGGGGACAAGAGAACACGTTGCTCTGGAAACAATGTTTATTGGAAGAGGAAGGGGCGGCACTAACAAGTTATTCACAGAGAAAAGAGAAATTGGAAGTTGCTCTGTGGCTAGGAGTTTAAGAGCCTTTCCCACAAATTTAAAGGAAGTGCCACTCCTGATCAATACTACATTTTTATGCAAGTTAGGTTGGGGTTTCCTGGGAACATGAAAAAGGTGGCACTTTTGTGCAATATCACCATCTGCTCATAGCATTCAGGGTTGTGTAAGGTTCAGGGTGTATATACTTTCTTTGCAGGGTTGCTGATGACTTTGCTGATTCCTCATCACTGCTGCATTACAAACCATTCTCAGGACTTTTTTTGATAGGCCTAGTCTACACTTTTTTTGTCTCTGTTCATGCCCTACCATTAGAGGAGTGATTTTATACCAGTATAATCAAATCAATCTACTGCCTACAAGGGAAGGATATATGTCCTGATGATGCTTGTACTGGTATAGTTTATTCCCACAAACTTGTAGGAATAAGCTATACCAATATCAGCAGTTTTGCACCAATACCTCTCCATTCACACTTAGAGAAGCTGCACCAATTTTCCTATATTAGTTTCCATGTCAAGATGATCACAGCAGCACAAAACTAGTGCCTAGACAAGTTTTGAGAAGGATGTGCTGCATCAGTGCCAGGGAAGGAAGTATGGCAAGGGGACATTGTGGCTTGCAGTAGTTACCTTTTCTATCTGTCATTGCCATGTTCTTCCACTTGCATCACAGACCATCTTACAAATCCCACGTAGGCAACTCAGCATATTTTAAAATTTGAATTACCCAGTCCAGCCTGTGTCACTCAAAACACCATCAAATTTTATGTTGTTTCACACAGGGCAAGAAATGTGAGCTTGAGACTCACTAGGCGCATCTACACCAGATATTTACTGCAGAGCAAACTAATTAGTTCCATAGTAAACATCTTGCATCTACACGTGCAGGGCTATTAGGCTGCAGGCAACTAATAACTTGGCAGTAGGACAGTACTTGCATTTACAAGTACTATCCTGCTGCAGATTTTATTTACTGCACAGCAAGACACATATAGGCGCCAACCCCAGTAAATTGCACCCAGTCAGCCCAGCCAGCAACTGCAGGAGACTCATGGCCCAACAAGCTCCTCTGCCATCTGATGCAGCCACCCATAGCCTAGGCCTGACCCCCAGTGCCCCCTGCCAGCCCAGGGCTGTCCTCTAGACTGAAGGACACACTGTTGTCACCAGCTGGAGCCTGGGGCTAATGCCTATGTTCCCTGCCAGCCTGGGGAAGCTGTGACCAGAGTTTGGAGCTTCCCCTGGCTGCTGCAGGGCAGAGCCCTAGCCTAAGCTACTTCTCCCCAGTGCAATTTGCTGCTGTCCCAGGTGCACATGTAGATGCTGCACCCAGGAGTAGTATACTGCAGAGCAAATTATTCCACTGTTTATTCAGTCATTTTAAGTGTGAATGTAGCTGTGCCCAGTGTGGTTTATAATCTGATTAGAGGCGCACACATTTTGCTCTTTTGCATATGACCGTGTGAACCCATTTCCTCTGTACATTTAATCCTTACCTACTTATGTGCTTTCTCTGAAACACAGTAAGAAGGTTTTGTTCTAAGTTTCCCATCAGTGTTTGTAAGTCCCAGGATCAGTTCTCACTCTACAGATTTTATTATTTGTTCTAACAGTTCAGGGTCAGGTAGGCCACAACCTTGTGAGGCCTCAAGAGTTCTCCTGTTTGTGTGTGTTCCAGATGGGCCCCCTTGGAAAACTGCAGCACGAAGGGTGGGTCCTAAAGAATGTTTATTGCCTTAGCCACGCCAGCAGTGCTCCAATAGTTTACAGTTCCTCTCCCATGAAAGCTCTGATTCTTCTGTGACTTGAGGGCTTTAGTATATGTGAGGCCTTCTGTTGTTGCAAATAAAGGGAGAGAGAAAGAAACAGGAATTGAAGGCTAAGTAGACCTGCAAGGATCACAGTTTGAGCTGACTGAGATCAGACACTTCCGTTTAGAATGGGGAAGTGCATGGCTCTCTGACCCTGCTTTATGCTCTAAATACCAACTCTGTTTTCTTTTTGAAGTGTACAGGGTGCAGACAGTGCTGCGAGCAGGATCCTTAAGAACTGCGTAGTCTGAACAGTATGTCGGCTGCCTAACTTGCTCCTAGGGGATTGGGAAAAAGAAAATTAACTACCTGTAGGCTTGTTTGCTAAGTGTGCAAATTGGAATCCCTGAGAGGGACATTCAGCTATAGCAGGTTTCAAATTTATTTCAGAACACACTTTATTATTATTATTCTCCAATACAAGGAGTGCTCCAGCAGGAGAATGCTCAAGCAACCAAAAAGCCTCACAGGGAAGTTTTTACGGCTAGGTACAGACATTCAAAAAGCCCAAGGTGGAATCAATCTAAGCTGCAGTTTCCTGTAAGCAGCATAGTTTAGATCAGTAGCGAACAGAACACACATTTGCCCTTTGGCGGTGGGGGGGAGGCAGAGCAACACACATCTTAGACCAGGTTCCACCATTTTAAAACCAATCTGTGCGCTAATTTCTGTTCTGCTATGGGTATAGACCAGTTTTTGATCACTTATACTGGTAAAAGTGTAATGTCTGTACTTGGCCTATGTCTTAGAGCTATTGCTTCAGGTTGTTTGCAGGCTCAGACATTTGGATCTCCACAGGTCACATGTGGGTTGCTGCTTACAAGCATGAAAGGCAGAAACATACCTGTTTAGTAGAATCAAGGCTGGAACTGTTATAGAGGATCACAGGACTTGAGGAGATAGGCCTTAAACATGGTCCAATAAGCCCAGTGATGGATTAAAGCTCAAGCCCAATGGTGGATTAAACCATGAGCCCTTTCTGTTTCAGTACTTTCCTTGAACATAGAACAGTCATTTATCCCGAACATGTTGGAACAGCAATGCTTGTTTTCAGTATCTGGTATACACATCTTGTTGGCCTCTCACCAAATTGCTGTCAGGGGAGCCAGTCAATAATGCCCAGCACATTTGAAACCTAGGCCTAGTCAGTCAAGGCACTGTTCTTCAGCTCAGAGGCTTTGTTCACACAGTCAAGGTATACATCTTTTTATCTAGTGTTCTTTCCCAAGAAAAGCTATACTACAAGTGCCTGTCTCCAAATCTCATTCTTAATGTCTCAGGTGCCTACCATAGCTGAGCACACACCTCTTCTCAGAAACTCACCAGCCATTTGCAATGTGAATCTTCAGGGACATACAGTAAATTTAAGCAAGTGTACATGTATTTTTGCACAGAATTTCTAGCTACACCCTTGCTCTTACTCAAAAGATAACACAAGGGACAGACAAATAGAAAACACAAAGTTTTGGGGGGCAACCCCCCTCAGTTAAGCTCACCATTGCATCATAATTCCCTTGGAATCCATCTGAGTTTAAGGAAGTAAGCAGCTTCAGGTTTATTTCCTTTGATTCTGCTGAGTCCTACAGAGACATCAGACCATCTCTGCAGTAAACATACAAACACTTTTCCTTCCTACTTAAAGCTTTGCACATGTCTCTCTTTATCTTATTCTTGGCAAGATCTTTTAAGCCTTCCCTTGCTACCTTCTGTCCACCTACAGCAACAGAATATTATCAGCAACGAGATGGATCCCAGCCCTCTACAGACAGAGTGGGTCAAACTGGTTTGCCCAGGTCTCAGCTAGCTCATTGTTCCCAGCTGTCTCCAGTTGTCCATTAATCACTGATCATTGTCCCTGCCTGCTAGGAATATGGCCTATCTCTGCCAGCCCACCCATACACATAGCCAGAGGCATTGGATGACTCAACTGAGCTCAACAGAGCTGTTTGCTTACATCACCTGAGGATCTGGCCCAAAATGTTGTACATTAATTACCCAGAAATTATAGATCGGTTACTGGTAATATCAGAAACCACATCTCCAGAACTGGTAAATGTGAAGGACAGTTTTCTCCTTTTTTAATGTATCTATTTAATTTCTTTATAAGAGTAAAACAAGCCACCAGTGTGTTTTAAAGGATATATTATTATTCGAGTGCTTTAAGTTAATTGGTCCTTGATCTTGTAACTTTGTAAATTATGCTGAGTTATGTGTAAATTGCCCAGAAATATACTGCCTGTCACGCTTAAAGGGACATATTCAAGGTGGTAGCCCCACACTTTGACTTACCTTACTAAACTGATTTTCCAGAATAGTCTTATTTTCAGTTATTATTTAAGTTCCTGCATCAATGACTTGTGATGTTATTGACAGTCTTGCAATATTTGATTATTTTTTCTCACATCCCCAAGTCCCTGAATTTATGGGATTAAGAAAGAATCTCAGCTTTCATTAAAAAAGTAAATTTCTGGCCTTTCTGGTTCCAGACAAAAGCTTGAAAATGTGACCAAGACACACCCTAAAAGCTCAGAAACCAGAAGACAAATAAAATGAGTCTGAAGTCTGTAATGTTTAAAATCTCATGACCTGTGATGTTTTGAGCCTGACTCATGATATTTGAACATTTAGATGTAGCAATACTGAAGTTCATGTAACTTGTTATAAGTGTAGGTTTACAAAATCAAAACAACTAAATTCCAATGGCCACACTTTTATGCAAGGCTATGCTAATAATCTATTGTTGGTGTGCAAGGGAGAGAACAACTCATTTAGCTAGAAACCTCCAGGGGATTACTATAAACAACAACAAAAACCCACAAAAGAGATTTTTAGAGTTATGAAAAATGCCCAGTGTCCATTTAAATAAAAGCTACGCAACATTTGGCTAATATAACACTCCACTTGGGGACTGATGCATTGCATACATGCCATATCCCAGCTGATAAATTAGAGAGTTTCTTTTACTACTTTCACATTTTAGATTTTCATAAATAGGAACCCAAGCTCAATAAAAAGGCAAACACCTGGAAACCCAGATCATGACTGTGGAAGAAACATTAATTAATTTTATGGCAGAGCTTTATAATGGGCTGTATAAAATTTCCTACTGTAATTGGTATATACATTCAACGGTTTTATTGTATGTCAGAGCACATTATTCTGCACAGCTGCTAGAGAAGCATTGCTGAACTGGTGTTTCTCTTCCATGACAAACACCTATTAAGCAGTCAGCATAAACTCTTCTTGTTACAACCTCTGACATCACCCCCAGGGCAAGCGGACACAGAACTGCAATTGCTGAACTGCGTATGAAAATTATAGTTTTATTGTCTACTCAACTGAAGGTTTAACTCTGACTCCTGTTCCAGTCAGCTCAGCTATAAAGAAGTAATTCTTTCATAGAACAAATAAGCACAGTAGACCATTGTAGTCCAAGGAACAGGCACTATTTATGTATTGGAAAGACTTGTTCACAATAGTGCTAACAATCTACTGGTCCAGAAGCCACTATTTTAGCAGCTGTAGAGAAAAAAAGCACAACTAACAAGATACTATACAGAATTGAATATAGCCTTTTAGAACACAAATGGAATAATCTTTTTCGATGCTACTATCTGCTAGTTTAATATGCATGATTGATAAGTAGGGACCATGTATTTAATGTTTATATAGGCGTCTTCTCCCCCATAGCGTTCAAAGACTTCCAGTGTCTCTTGAATCAGATCTCCAATGTTTTCACGCTTGTGCTGACTGTAGTCAATACCATCTCCTGAATTAACTGGATAATAAAAACAAATGCAAAAGTTATGTCAGAGTTTTCCCTGTAACTTTCTGAAAACAGGACACAACAGCAGTGAAATAACAGCTAAATAGAATTGCTTGTCAGTAACAGGGACTTCACTTAATTTTTATCCGGTGACATACAAAGTTGAAAGATTTGAATAAAAAAAATCTTAGGTATCTCTGATACCTGCTCCTGCTTCCATTTGAAATTAGCAACATGTCTTAAAGATATTTTTAATGTAGCCATTACCGACTAGCTACAAATCCAGATTTAAATATCACAGAAAACATATTTTATTAACATGCAGAGGCTTCATCTGTGGACAGTGTCATATAGATAGTCAGGAATATCTTGAGACTATTTTTGCTTCATTTCATAGCATTGCTTATTTAGGATAAAATTCTATTGCCATACTTATAAATGCTTATCTATGAAATGTGATTTAAGCTAGGCCTATTGTGGTATGAAATCCTTAATGGATAATGTTTTGGGATTGTTCCATGCTAGACAACAGATCCACATGCCTACAGTGTTTCAGATAGTGGAGCTCAAAGAGGGAGAGTGTCACTTGGCCTAAATGAGACATTTGGAGCATTACATGGCACTCACTCAATTTCTGCTTCCTGAAAAATGTGTTAAATTAAGTCAATGTCAAAAGGACAAATTATTCTAGTCCTTAGATGGAATAATATTTGTTGCAGCCTTCTTTAGTATGGAGCAGGTTGGAGACTGGCTAGTAACAAGCATTTGAACAGATATGGCATAGTTATTAATGTAACTTATTAACATAAGAATCCCAGCACAATTTTCTTTGTGGCAACTTAAAAAGTGTAACAGAGTGCCAGATAATCCTTGCTTGTGGTGGTTTCACAAGGTTTAAGTGGAGAAATGTTCTGCAGTTGCTTCAAAACAGTAATCTGAAATCTCCACAGATACAAAAACAAGCATGAACATGCTTCAAAAAATATCTCCAAAGTGTTTTGGCAAGGACCTTATGGGCTCTATTGTAGCCAGGATATGTAATGCCTGGGAGTGGTTACAATCAGATGCTTGTCTGGTGGCCTACCTAAAACTACTTGGTGACCTTACTCCAGCTAGTGGTGGATAAATGCCCACATCATAAAGGTAGCACCCCAAATAACATCATGTAGCTATTTTGCTGACAGATTTAGCAGACAGGCCAAAGGTACAACTGTCAAAGAGGCCAAACCAAATTCTCATTGCTAGTGATGGTGGTACCTTTCAGGTTGGGATTATAGGTTGGGATTGGCACATCATAGTCTACTGCATGGCAGGTCGTACTCAGCAGAATACGTACATGTGCAAAGTTAAACCCATGCTTAAATGCTTTACTAAGTCAGGGCCTAAATAGGATCTGGGGTGGTGTGGGTGCTGAGGCGCACAGTTGACAGCTCAGAGTATTGCAAGTTTGAGGCTAAAGAAGCACTCATGGCATGGCCTGTCAGATTCCAACAAATCTGCAAGTTCTACTAAATACCTTGCCTTAAGGAAAAGACTTAAACAATCCGGGGTGTAGCTATCTGTACCTCTTACAGAGAGAAACTGGTATAAGCTTTGCAACCTTGCTCATATGCAAAACATCAAGTGAATGCTGGTGTAAAAATTATCCTTTCACTGGATTTTTTTCTGTGAAATAACTACTCACATGCTCAGTTAATACATGGGAGTTTTCAATACCCTGATATGTTTTTATGCATTGTTTATTTTCTATTTGCAAAATATGGTGTATAAACATATAGTAGTTAATGATGGGGATACTCAGTTGAAAGGTGTTAGTTTGTTCTGATATCTTCCTTTTGAAACCACTTTTATACATGGATACACACACAGATGCACATGCGCACCCCACCCCCCCCCAAGTGTAAGTGGACATATGTAAATATCCAGTTACTTTGAAGGATTTTAGGGTCCAATGTCTGTGGCATCAAAATTTATTGTGGAAATGCCTATAATGTCAGAAATAATTGATTATCACATCACACACAAGACAGCAAGCTGATATTAAATGGGACAGTATTTACACAAAACAGCTTGTCAATCAGCAGTTGAAAGAAAGAACAGCATTAAAAATGAATTACATTTTCATTAACTATGCTTTTACCTTAAAAAAACAACACTTGATACTCATTGTGGCATTGTAAAGCCAACACTCCTGACAGCATTCAAACGCTTCTAATTTCACCAGTGCGGAAGTGAAAGCCCTGAACCCTGAACTTAGGTCTTGGCAGGTAAGTAAATGAATTACTCATTTTCAAAGCTTTTGCTAAAATCTTTGATCTGTCATTTTTAAGGCCACACTCATGCTCTGTTAATAAGATGAAAAAGCTTTCATAGCTCTTTAAAAAATCCCTTAAAAATTCTATACTTGTGAAATAACAGTGATATATTACAAACTGGGAGGTTGGAGTTCAGTCTATAGAGGGTGAATATCCTCTGTAGTTTTGGTGGTGGCACAACATATGTTCCAGAAGAATTTTTAGATGCTTTTAATACTTGGACAAAAATTGTAAAATAATTGCTGTGAGGAATGACAGCTTGGAGGCTTGATTAAAAGATACCCGAGAGGGTCAGGCAATTATTAGGGACATAGTATGCAAAGGATAACTTACGTGATGTGCAGACTATCATTACAAAAAATATTTTGACAGGCTGTGTGCACGATGTGCAAGGTCCATATCCTCAAGACCGTCATGTTCCACCCTAATTTTATGACCTCGGTTACAGCTGCCAGTACTGGAAAGGTTATCCCTACACTGAAAACACCTGCTAAGTACCACAGTAGCTACTGTCCACAGTTATAAGAATTAGCAAATCTTTCAGAAGAATAAGGTAATGATTAACCCGCTAGGAGAGTAGCTACTCCAGCATTTGCCAGCACAAGATGGATAAGTCAGATTGATTTCCTCAGCACACATAAGGTTGACTATCTAGTCATAATAAGGATGAATGTTTGGGGGGGGAAATGCAGTTGAAGAGTGGTGGTGTCAGCCTGCCTGTGTCTGCTTTAATTTTATTTCCATATTAGTTTGTCTGTGAAGCAAATTGTCAGCCACAAAAACGCATATGCAATGTGTGAACATGGATGTGATTCCAGTTCTTTATGACACTGTCCTTTGTAAGGGCGAATTGTCAACTTAAAATATGTTAGAAAGCACATTTGCTTGCTCATGTTCTAAGTGAAATATCTGACAGATTCAGCATGCACCAAGGACTCTTGTTCTCAGGGCAAATGGTATTACTGTATAATAGAACAAATTTATGGAAGCATTACTAGGACTTCAGATCTAGAGGAATGGAATTGGGATAATATTTTACATTCCTTTCCTGGGTGAAAAAGTTAGTTCTCTGCCTCCTAAATGCTGCATAAAATTTTTTATGCTATTTAAAAGAGAACTAAGAAGCTGTTTGCCTGTCAAAACCTGCTTTAGCTGATGAAATCATGAGCACATGTGTAGGAGTGGCATTCTTTACCCTGCTGTAAGTGTTAGTGATGCCACCTACTGTAGCAGAGGAAACAGAAAGCTGAGGGCCTGAACTCAGGTCTTGGCAGGGGCATGAAGAAGGATCTACATTTTCTTGAGATTTGAGTCCAGACATGTTTCTGTTCATGACTCAGGATATTGAAGAGATTTTAGAATAATTTGTTTTCCATTTCAGTCAATTTTAAAGTTCCACAGAGCTACTTCTTCACGTACTAATATTACAATCACAACCTTTTAAAGAAGCATAAGCAATTTTTTTCTTTAAGTGTTAACATTTAGTAAATGGGGGCAGTCATTATATCTTGTGGCAAGCCAGCTTGTAAGATAGTTTTTTTTAATAATCTCAAAGTGTACTAGGTATTCTTTCAGCTCATTGGATTTCTCTTTGAGACGGAGCAGGTCTTGAATCAATGGTAGTAACTAAAGTGTGCCCTTGATTATGCCTGTTTCCAGGCTCCTACTTCAGGTATGACATGAATTAAACTGGAATGGCTGTACAAATGTACAGGCAGAAAAGTCATAACATTTGACATAATAGAACTATGCAACATTTTAAATACTTCAAGTTGGCTCAGGTCTTTTTTATTAAGAATGAGATTCAAAGAGATATCTGAAGTGACTTTGAAGAAAGCCCTTGACCCACTGTTTAAACATTTTTTTAATAACAAAAATGTAAAAGTGGGATCAATGGCCACTCAACAATTTAAATGCTAAGCACCCCCAGCCCCCTCACTCCCAAATATATTTTTTTCTTGGGACATGCTGGCCCCAGCAGCCATTTTAAACTACTATTAATTAGGAATATATAGGTTTTAGATAATAGCTTTTCATCTGCAATCCAAAGCACTTTGTTATAGCAGTGTCATTCTCACATTTTTAGATCTTGGGAAACTGAAACACAGGAAGAGGTCAGTAAGAAGTCACACTTTTTTGATTTCCTTATCCTAGACAACAAAAATACTATTTGTGAACTATGATAAACATTTTCTTAAAGTGGTTAATGAAGTTCTTCAGGGTCAAAACAGCTAACTATATCAGCCCTTAAAAATACTACAATAATCCCAACACAATAAACACTTCATTGAATAACAGTTATACTTTTATTAACAAATGAAGGTACTGCAAATGAGCTGCTGATTATGAAATCATATTTTTACCGGAAAGCTGATCACAAAAGAAAATATAACATTAAGGAATATTATCCAATGTCAGCCAAGATACAATATTATAAAATATTTTTGGGCAATACTCAGGATTAATTCCATCCTGGACAGCAGAAACAGGAACAAGCTGAAGGCTGATGTTAGATATAAAGACATATACACATAATAGGACTCAGGTAACTCATTGACAAAGTGACCATTCTGAGCTAAACTTCCTATAAATATTTACTTCTTTTAAGTATTTATTTTTAAAAGTGAATGCAATACTTATTAAGGATGCCAGCTTGCTGATATGAGAAGCAAGTGAAGGACAGGAAGTATAAACTTCTTCACATAGCTCATGTCACTTTTTCTCAAAGTTATCTGTTGTGGGATGACCAAAGTTAGTAATGCTTGTTTGGTCTTCAAGTTCATGTAGCCCTGGTAGAACCTAATGGATAGACACTACTTTTTCCATTCATTCAGGAACTCTCATCTTTAGGCTACAGTTTTTAGTCCCAACTAGCCAGGCCAGATTTAGGTGATAAAATGACAAGTGAAAAGCTATATATCCCATCCCATGTCCTCTACAACCATGTAGATCGGGGTGGGCAATTATTTCAGGTGCAGGGCCACTTCACAAGGTTTGATGAGCTTTCAAGGGCCACTTGACAGTTGCCCCACCCCCTGGTCACTATCTTGGGACCAGAAGTCCCACCCCTAACACCTGACCTTTGCTACTGGAAGCCCGTCCCCTTGCCTCCCAGAAATACTCCTTTGGTGGGGGAAGGCTGCCATCGTAGAAACAGAAAAAACCAAATCATACACTAAAAGTCAAACACCTACTATAACATATTTTAATTTTATTACAAAAAATATTTTGTCATGATTTGTGTACTGTATATAGAGGGGATTGCATAATAACTAAAAAATAAATTCTTAGTCTTTTATATTGTGGGGGAGTGTGTGGTTGGGGGGTGTGTGTTTGTTTGCTGGGGTGTGTGTGTTTATGTATGGTGAAGTGTGTGTGTATGGTGGGTGTGTGAGTGTGTATGGTGGTGTGTGGGAGGTGTGTGGGGGGTGTGGGAATGTGTATGGTGGTATGTGTGTGTATGGTGGAGTATGGGGTGTGTGTATGGTGGGTGTGAGGAGGTCTGGGGGGGTTGTAAGGGGATGTGGCTGTATGGGGGGTGTAGGGTATGCTGGGGAAGTTATATGGCATTTGTGGGGTGTGGGTGTGTGACTCTGGAACACACTGGTTTCTGGAACACACTATTCTCTCCTGCAGTCAATGCAGGCAACACTGTGGTGTGGGTGTGTGGCATTTGTGGGGTGTGAGGGACCCATCCCATGCTCCCTTCATGGCACAACAGCAAGTGGGGTGCTTGGGTTGCTGGTGCCCAGCTCTGGCCAGCACTGCATATCGTGAGGAGTGCAGCCCCCCGCCGGGCAGTCTCTATCGCCGGCACTCCCCACACATGTGCAGAATGGGCAGGAAGCCCCAGGTGCTAGAGCTGCTGCCTTCCCTGCCCCAGCTGGCTTCAGTGCCTGGGGATTCCCATCTGCACCATGCCAGTGCAAGAAGCTCCAGAAATACAGATGGCCTGGCAGGAGGCTGTGCTTCTCACTGTGAAGCACAGTGCTGGCCAGAGCCAGGCAGCTGTACCCCAAGTGCCCCCATCTGCTGCTGCTGCTGCCCCCAGTGCCTGCCAGGGCTGTGTACCATGGGGGTGTGGTGGGAGGGGTCCCCACACCTCCCACCCTCCCTCACACCCACACCCTGCCCAGCCAAGCACTGCCGACCTGGGTGTGGGTTCCACGCTACCACCAGCCCCAGGCCCACGCTCCATGCTCCTGCCCAGCAGGTCTCCCCCACCGTCCCCCACTTCCCTACCTTCTGCCCAAAGGAAGTGGGATGCCAGGAAAGCCTGCAGCAGCAGCTCTGCTTGGTGCTGATGGGGCCGGGCCTTCTGTCCATGAGGGTGGGAGTGAGGCATAATAGGGTATGTTGGAGGTGGGTGTAGGCGCCTTGCTCCCACCCTTATGGGCGGAAGGGCTGGTGGGATACAATTTGTTGGTGGGTGCCGCAGGCTGGATGAAAGTGCCTGGTAGGCCGCATCTGGCCCTGTGGGCCGTATTTTGCCTGCCCCTAATGTAGACTCAGATTCTCTCAAAGTCTTAGACATCTAATTGTTCCATTGACACTTGGACACCTAAATGCCTTGGCATATCTGAACCATAGTTCCTAAAAGATCAATTGTTTTTCAAAACATTGCAGTTTATAGCATTATTATTAATGAAGCAAAGGGAAAAAAACAATTAGAAATCCCATTTGAGATTTGGGTTTTGCTGTGTTTGGCACTGTTCAAGCACAAACAGAAGAGAGCTGCCTGCCCTGAAGAGTTTACAGACTAATTCAGACCAGATTAAAATAATTTTAACTGGTAATATAAATTATTCTAATATCTAAGATAATCAGTGTCTGACTAATGAACTGAATCACACTTCTCACATCAAATACATTTTGCAGCATTTTGCCACTAATTTACTTTTCTTCACCACTTGCTGGGTGGAGGGTGGTGGGGACAGGACTGCAGAATATGGGTAAGTGTTCTCAGAGATCCCCATACTGGCCCTAAATGCACTGGCTGGGGTACAAGAAGCAGTATGACTGCTTTACTGTAGCACTGTCCTTTAGCTAATTAGCATTGCTGAGATGCTAGATATATGAGACACAGGCTCAAATGCTGCACTAATGGGGCAATACTGCTTCTAGTAGGCAAAATGGCTCATTCAGAGCTAGCGTGGGTATCTCTACACAGTACTGCACTGTGCCATGTAGACATACTTGGTGCCTCTTGTCACTTCCACTTCAAATGCAATGAAGAGGGCTGAGTTGAAACTAGGTGGCTTGTGGCTTTGCTTGCTTTAAAGGACCTTTGTGTAGCTGTATATATAGATCCCTTCACGTCTTAGGAACCTCATATCAAGATGTTTTTTCTAAATTAATGCAAGACCAAAATAAACAATTCCACTGACAGACAGACTTAAACCTTGATTGCATAAACTGACTTTGGAAGCTACTGCATAGATCCAAATAACAAGCGTAATGTACCTGGAAAGTTAAAAAGTATACATTCTTTATTATTACTCAGAAGGAGACCCTGAAAAGGACACAGGTTGCGTTTTGTTATAAAAAAAAGTATTGTTTTACTTGACCTTTTCAAAATATCTTTAATCATTTTAGTATTATTTATTTAACTAATAGGCCTACCAGGCCAAATCTTACCCTTGAAAATTCACACAACTTCCACTGATTTCACCATGACTAAGAGTTATGTATCCAAAGGTAGAAATTTACTGCTTATTTTACCTTTCATCAGATCGGGGTTGTTGATAATGTTTTATAATGGTACGGTGTTTAGGCTGCAAACACCTATGCAAACATATGTGGAATTCATCACTGAAACATTTCTGTTCAATTGAGTTTTGGGGAGTCTATATTAACTTAATAGTTTCTCTATTTTAATGTGGTCCCTTAAAAGGTCTTCATTGTTTTCATGGGTAGCCTGTTTTAACCAGATAAAGAACCTATATTTCACGTTGCCTTCTACATGTAGCTAGATTTTAGTTTATTTAATAAATTAACATTTATTTTTAAAAACCTATTGTTTCTAAAAATACAGTTCTGATTGTTTACAGCCCAGGGAAAGAATGGAAGAAATGATCTGATTGGAAAGGAAACATTTGACTGACTTGTGATGTTTTTAGTAATGATGCAAGCCTATTGGAAATAGTTTTAACTACTTGTAAATTGCTGCTTTAAAAAGTCTTGAAAATGAGCCAAGATAGCAGCTGTTATCAGTTTTCTATTTCCAAGAAACATTAGCAACATCAGACGCAATCCATTCTAAGTCCAGACTTTTGTTTTACTGAGGCACTAAAATGAAAGAAAATCACAGATTTTTCTGACAAATGGTATTAGCAAACATATGCAACCAATGGGGTGAAAAAAGATATTTATTAAATTATTTATCTTTGTAAGTACTTACATAGCTCTAATTACTTCAACTTTGAAGTCTGCCCATGTTTGGACTAGTGATCAATATCAGACAAAGCAGCGTTAAATAATCTTAGATAAACAGGCATGCACAACAGGGGACAGGAACATGAAGGAGAAACCTCAGTGGCCTTGATGCACTGTTTACTGTTGCAAAATAATAAATTAGGTCACAAATCATGTTTAAAGTGCAAAAAGGGGTTGCACCACTTGTGCAGATCAGTTGTTTTCCCAATTATTTCGGATATATATGAGCTTGTACAAATTATTTGTTGATTGCAAGCTGAAAACTGTTTATATGAGCAAAATAGAGTGGATTTCCTAACTATGACCTGAAAATATGTTTGCATGTTATGCAATGCTAACTTCTTTCCCAATTCTAGCTTATTTAGCAGGGAATTAATGCAAACAATGAATAAATACATAGAATAACCATTATTTATTTCACACACTAATGTAAAGTGGCAAAGCAGAAAGTCCAAACATATTTTAAGGATAATTGATATTTATATAAAACATGATAACACAGGAATCGGTTTTAATAATAAGTTCATTAATACTTAAAATCAAGACGCCTAACAATCCCTCTTTTTTCTCCTGTAAGAAAGCCTTTGATCGTTCAGGCAAACTGCTGAGGCGAGCAGGCCCCTAAGCCTTTACAAGGGGATAGATCTCTAATGGAATATATTTTAATTCAATTTTTAAAAAAACATTTTAAAAATGATTAATTTTTATGGGCCCCATTTTGTATAACTTGCATACTCAAAAGCTCTTTTGCTTACAGTCAGAACTCTGACTGCAGGAATGGGCCCAGTATTGTCATTGTAACATCTCCATATGGAAAATAAGTCAACTATATGGAATATAAGAATTACTACCTGAGCTGTATTCTGATCTAGAGTGACAAAAAAAGAGTGTGCCTAAGTTTCCTATTTATTCTTTTTTTACTGGCACTTAAAGAAACTCAAACAGAAATTAGGACTTTGTACAGACATTCAGTTCTCCTGAATAAACCCCCTCCCTACTCCCTTTGCCTTTGGGGGTCATGCCAGGTAGGCATCTGGCCACACCCCCATGTTTTGAGCAGGGAGGGACCCTGACAAGGGCTGCTGTGCTCTAGCCGGGCAGATCCTGGCTGGGTTCCTGAAGGGAGGGAGGAATAAACCCCTTCCCTGTCCCCTGCACCTCAGGGGGCCATGCTGGGCCAGCGTCTGGCCACATCACTGCCCCTGCTCTGGCTGCTCTGGAGGAATAAACCCCCTTCCTCCTCTCTTTTCCCCCACCCCCTGGGGGACCCCAGCTGGTGTCTGCCTGGCCAGGGGGGAACACCCTCTGTCAGGGTCCCTCCCCACTTGCTGCTCCAAGCATGGGGGCATGGCCAGACACTGGCTGGCATGGCCCCCTAAGGCAAAGAGGGCAGGAAGGGGGTTTATTTCCACCTCTGTCCTCTCTTCCCCTGGGGGACTCCAGCCGGGTTCTGCTAGTCCAAGCTGCTACCTCTGCCACTAACCCCCAGCCAGGCAGATCCTGGCTGGGGTCCCCCTGGGGGAATACACCCACTCCTTGCTCCCTTCACCTCAGGAGGCCATGCTGGCTGGCGTCTGGCCATACCTCTGCCCCTGGAGTAGTGAGGTGGGAGGGACGCTGACAGGGGCAGCAGCAGCCTGTCATGGTGCTCTGGGGAGTGCAAGCTTCTTCCCAGTAGTGGGGCTGTGCTGTGGGTGGCAGCGAGGTGGGCAGAGCTGCCTCAGCCTGAGCAGGGCAAGTGGTGGTGGTGCTAGGGGTACCTTGGAGGGCTATGGCCACTCCAAAATTCAGCTTACCCCCAGTAGCCAGCCTTCTGAACCTTGCTGTTGCTGCTTGTCCTGCACAGGCTGCAGCAGCACTGCCTGTCCCACTCCTGCATACAGCACAGCACCCCCACCAGCAAGAGGCTTACACTTCCTGGGACACCATGACAGGGGCTGCTGTCCTTGTTAGGTCCCTTTCCCTTTTGATGTTCCAGCAACATGGGTTGGAGCATGGCCAGACAGCAGCAGGCATGACCCCCTGAGGTAAAGGGGGCAGGGAGGGGGTTTATTCCCTTCTCCCTTTGCTTACCCCTCAGGAGAGTTCAGCTGGGGACTGCCTGGCCAGGGGTGAATGGCAGAGGCAGTGGCAAGGGCTGGCAGACTGGGCCCAGCTGGAGTCCCTGGGAGGAGAGGGGATAGTGGTGGGAATAAACCCCCTCCCTGCCCACATCATCTCAGGGAGCCATGCCAGCCAGTGTCTGGCCATGCCCCCACCTTCGGTGGGGAGGGGGGAGTGACCCTGACAGGGGCTGCTTTACCTTGGCCAGGCAGACCCTGGCTGGGGTCCTCTGGGGGGGGCAGGTTTTGGCCACACTACTTCCCCCCCACAAAGTCTGGCAAGAGCTGCTTCCCCCTCTTTCTCCAGGCACACCCTGGCTGGGGTCCCTGCAGGCCAGGGTGGGGGGTTAAACATCTCCCCAATCATCTTCAGGTCTGCTGGGGCCTGACCATGCCTCACCCATCAGCTCAGCTTCCCTCAGCCATTGAAGAAGGGAAGAGAGGGCTTGCTTTAGTGTCCCAGGCTTCTGGCCTGAGCCATTTCAGGCATGTGGCTACATTTGTGGATTCAAAAGTGAATGTCTATTCACTTGCTTGCTGGTTTAAACTATGCAGGTTAGACTAACCAGTAAAGATTGAATCAATTCAGGCTCTGGCTTTTTGAATGTCTGTACTTAGCTTTCTGCACCTGCAGGGAACAGAACACACCTGCTTCACAATTCCCACACTGGTCTGAGTCTGTCAATCAGGGCTGTCCTATGTGCTGCTGCCATCTTTTGCCAGTGTTAGGAGAGCTTGCAGAGCACCTTGTGATATTTGCACAAGCCCCCCACTGCCTCCCCCACCCCATCCCGGCTGCCCAGTGTTAGCACTTCAAGCTCTCCATTGTTCCAGACCTAAGCATTCAAATGTCAGTGCATGCAGCTATGGGTGAATGTGTCTACATTTTCATTAATGCAACGTAATTATGGTGCATTCAGTTTAGTACTTGTAATAACAGATACTAACTTAATGTGCTATAATCAGCGCTACTGCACATTAACACAGATGAACACTTTTTTTGTGATGTTAATGTGCATTAGACTAAGTTTACTGAGCATTAGCTCATTACCCTGGTTTTTGCCGGCTGCACTAATGTATAGCAGAATTAGTCTAATGTGCATTAAACATCTCATGTAGATGAACCCAGAAAGTTTCTTTACCAATGGAACAAACCTGGGAGAATTCTTCCAAATTATTTGAATGTATGTATGTAGACTAGCTTGGGCAAGAGTGATTTAAAACCCCTGCTGACACTAGGCAGGGAGGTGGTTATGGAGTATGGTGCAAACTCTTCAAGATATAGTTTGAGGATATACAGAATTAGGCTTAACACCTATAGTGATGAAAGCTAAAGACCTACAGCACTGGAAACTTGAGTTTGTTCATGTATATTCAAGCCAGGTATATACAGACAATTGTATTATATGACCTTCTTAAAATCCATAACAATAGCCTGGTTTCTCTTAGGCTAAAATATATTTCCTTCTGGTATCTATTTTAAACAGATATATTCAAATTGTGTCAACCATTTACAGTTTCCTTTTATTATTTTCTTTGAACCATGTACATTAAGGATTTAAAAGTTTGTGATCTTCCCATGATTTGAATTTGCACTCATTTTAGGAACAGAATGGGAGTTACAATAAAGGAATGCTCATTAAAAGCCAGTTAACAAATATTCATTTTTTAGAAGAAAAAGCTTCCATCTGAATTGGTGGCAAAACCAAAACCAAACAAAATAGGAAATGTGCATACATTTTTACACTGTTGGCACTAAGCCAACTGTACACCAAAATGACATTTTATAACACTGTAATCTTTATTTACAAGGGAAGATATGACACAGCTAAAAGATGCAAGGAAAGTTATTCACTTGAAATTAGGATGCTTTGAATACATTGCCTCTGCTGTGGCACAGTTTTTTGATTATGAGACCTGAAACCTTTTGAAAGCAGCACAAGGGCAGCGCATGTGCTGGATCAGAATGGAACTTTGTATGTGAAACTTTAAGAGTCCTTTTCTCAAACTGCTCCTCTAATTATTCTGGAATAACTTGAAGAAGCAAAGTGACAACAGAGAAACAGAAGAAAATTCACTGATAATGCCAGGAGGGCAACTTTCATTTCTCCTTTAATATTCCACCCTGAGCCTGGTAACTTACCAGCTTTTCACAAACCTTCACATAGTGCATGCATAAGACCATGAGTATCAAATACTGTTAGTGTTGTGAAAAAGGCCATTTTCATGTCCACAGCATTATCTTTTGGAAAGAAAGCTGCAGGAACCAAGGTGGGTATTCAAATTCCTAAGTAATGGAATTCTCCTGGATTATGTGGCAGGCAAGACTGCTGAAGGGGAAGGAGACTGTATGAAGTAATACTTGAGCAGACTATATCATGATATATATTTTCCATTCTCCATCTTGGAGGTTTTCAAAACCTGGCTAGATAAAGCTTGGGATGGGATGATCTATTGGGGATGGCCCTGCTTGGATCAGGAGGTTGGACTAGATGACCTCCTGAGGTCCCTTCCAACCCTAACTTTCTATGATTCTATGATATGCTTGTATAAAGTGAGGGGCTACTACCACTGATTAATTTTGCCAAGATGAAAGGGACAAAGAAAGGCCCTTTAGCCAAATTAAAAGGAAACACAGGGCATGTCTACATTGCAGGGCACTGTGTGGTGATGGTACTGTGCAGTGGTATCGAGCTGTACAGTAGCATAAAAAAAAAGGTGCAGTGACTGTACTGCGCAGTAATGATGGTTACATGCTTATGTAAATACTAAATGATTGTGCAGTAACAACTGTGCAGTCCATTGCTCATGTAGACGCAGCCACAGTGTATTGGTGATGGCCATTCCCATCTTTAAGTCTTAGGCCTTCCTGGGTGTGTCTACATGAAACTAATTTAATGGGCAGTAAAGCATCACCTTCTACATGTGTGCAGTAGTTACTGTGCAGTACATAAATGTGCCATTTTCTAATACCTGTAGATACAGGACCAAAAAAGGGTGCATTAACTAATGCACTGTATCGCACCTGTAGACACTGTATCGCACCTATGTGACATTGGTCAGGCTGAAGCTGGAGTACTGCATCCAGTTCTGGGTGCCGCACATCAGGAGGGATGTGGACAACATAGAGAGGGTCCAGAGGAGGGCCACCCACATGATCAGGGGTCAGTAGGGCAGGCCTGATGAGGAGAGGCTAAGGGACCTGAACCTGTTCAGCCTCCACAAGAGAAGGCTGAGATGGGATCTAGTGGCCATTTACAAACTGGTCAGAGGGGACCAGCAGACATTGGGGTTCCCTGAGCACTACCAGGAGTGACAAGAAATAAGTCACAAGCTAGCAGAGGGTAGATTCAGGCTAGACATCAGGAGGCGCTACTTCACTGTCGGGGTGGCTAGGATCTGGAACCAACTTCCAAGAGAAGTGGTGCTGGCTCCTACCCTCGGGGCCTTTAAGAGGAGGCTAGATGAACACCTTGCTCAGGTCATTTGACCCCAGTACTCTTTCCTGCCATGGCAGGGAGTTGGACTAGATGATTTGCTTAGGTCACTTCTGACCCCCAACTATGAAACTATGAAAATATGACACGGAGCAAACTGCTGGCCCCGTGAGCAGATTACTCCTGATCCGCCTAGACAGCAGAGGGCCACAGGGGGTGGGGAGTGCAGTCCTGGCTGCTGCGTACCAGCCACGTAGAGATCAGGCCCCCCCTGATCTCCATGTAGCTGAAAGAGCTATCCCAGCTGGCAGGCAATGGGTCCCAATTTCCATGTGGTTGGGAGGCAGCTACCCATCCATTCAGGACAGTCCTTCCCCCCCACTTGGGGTCAGTCTGATCTCCCTCAGTTGGTACAGAGCTGGCCCCTGAGCCAGGGCAGCTGCCCCACACTACACCTTCCAGAGCTCAGGGCTAAGCTGGTGTGCCTGCTCTAGCTTGGGACTGGCACCTGGGGGTGCCTGGAGCTCCACCTGGCTACTGAAGGGGGCAGAGCAGAGCAGGAGCAGTTCTGGATTGGGTAGCTATGGATTCCCTAAAAAGTGTGAACAGGTTCTACTGTGATTTAGGGCAGCCTAATGCACATTAATTTATTACTTCGCATTGGAGGTACTAAATTTAATGCGGATTAGGAAAAGTGCATGAATACGTGTGTAGATGTGCCCACTGATTTAGTACTGGATTAGGCCTCCTTTTAAAAATTGGGATATTACGTATTAG
>NW_017729034.1:67465368-67472360 GCF_001723915.1 Gavialis gangeticus
TTTAGTACTGGATTAGGCCTCCTTTTAAAAATTGGGATATTACATATTAGATAGATACAGATTAGAGGTTACATATAAAACCTCTAGCATCCAAGAAGACTTTGGCATTTATTGCTGTGAATTGGATCAAGGAATGGCTGTTAGAGTTAAACAATTTCTCAAGAGAAAAATCACTGAAAGGCAGCTTGGGTGGTAGCATGTTGTGAAACTGCATTGCATAACCATCCTCAAGAATTGCTAATATACAACAATCTTAAAACTAGTCTAGTTGTTTAGTTCCCCATCAAAATTGTTTCAGGAGCTGGATAGGTAGCCTATGATGATGGTGAGAAGGGTAGTTAATCGTGTTAGTCTGAAGTCAAGACTCAGAAGTCTAGACCCTAGAATAGACTCCCTCCAGAGGTGGTGCAAGCACCTACTCTGGACTCCTTTAAGAAATGTTTGGATGCTTATCTTGCTGGGATCCTTTGACCCTAGCTGACTTCCTGCCCTTGGGGCAGGGGGCTGGACTCGATCTTCCGAGGTCCCTTCCAGCCCTAATGTCTATGACATCTATGAAATCTATGAAGTCAGTCAGAAGGCAGGGTAGACATGTACCTTTACAGACTAACTAAATCAGCTATATGTATAGAACACAAGCTTTCACAAGCCCAAGTTCAGTCCATCAGATGCTGTGAACTTGGGTTCATGGAAGCTTGTGTTCTCAAATAGACACACAATCTGACAACATATAGGAAAGGCCTTTTTTCCCCTGAATATTGATGCAGTTTTTATGTTATTATTTCCATTGTGACTCAAAATAAAATCATGTTGTAATTTGTGCCCTCTCCATAATGGGTACAATACTTTATAGAACTAGCTTTTAAAATTGTGCTCCTAAGATTTCCAGAAAGGGGCTTCAATGAAACATTATTAAGTCTTAATTGCCTCCACTTACCTGTCACACTGCCTAAAATTTGGTACCCACTAGGCTTCAGAGTTCTACTGTCTTGTCTGCTTTCTGCCTGGCCACATCATTCTTACTCTTGGCTGCCCAGTGGACCAACTTCTATAGCAGTGCACTCCCATTCAGTCTACTCCAGTGATTCTCAACCAATGTGCTGTGGCACCCTGGGGTGTTTTGAGATCCTTTCAAAGGTGTCATAAGGTGCCATGCAATGCACTGTTAGGTGGGCAAACATGATTCATAAGGCAAACCCAGAGATTTCAAACAGGAATCCAGAGTGTTAAAAGACATTCTAACCTGCTGTGATCATTTGAGTTCTTTGTAACAGAAACATTGCTCTATTCTTTTTCTGTAATCAAAAAATGAGTGGAAACTCAGCTGGCATTTCCTGAGGGGAGTCTTGAATCCAATGAGGTGTGTCTTAAATCTAAAAAGGTTGAGAACTACTTGTCTACTGCAGTGGTGACAATCCCATGCTGGATTGGGCCCATGGACCAATCCTGTGCACTAGACCCAGCTTGCAGAATGACCCCACACCAGTCATCTAGTTCACAGCCCAGAAAGGTTGAGCATCACTGGTCTAGTAAATACTCTTGGGGTCCATATGCTCTCCTGCACGATGTGGGTTTGAATCCCTCATGATGCCTAAAACCCCAAGCTATTCCTTCTCTATTTTTTTATTGAGCTGCACATAATTGGTCAGTATACTTAGACCTCACCCATGGAAATGGGGACTTAGGGGGCATTTAGGTGCCTTCCAGCACCAATTTGAATCACAGTAGAGTTTAGTCAAGAGTGAGGCATGTAAGTAGTTGGTATGGATTGCTTCTGAGCATCCTAGAGATCTTTACAGGGCAAAGTACAAGCACTTCATGAATCCAGATGTTTGCAGTGGTCACTGGATCTCTGTGGATCACTCTTCATGGTTTATATTTAAATTCTGCCTAAGTCATGCTAATAGGTGCCTATACATGAGCCTGGAAGCTCCTTTAACATGCTGTAATTACAGTGTGCTGGAGCAAACTCAGTTAACCATTTTCATTAACATTTAATAGATTAACTGAGTCTGCTGGAATGTGGTAATTACTGCGCTCCAGCCAGCCTTCATGCCTTGTGTATCAGCATCCCTGCACTTCAAAATGGTAGTGGAGATGCTTTATTTAAAGCTGGTTTGATGAGCTTTAGATAAAGTGCCCCTGTTGCCATTTTGAAGTATGGGGGTGCTAGTACATGAGATGCTCTGGGTTCTTTAATTACAGCAGCTCTCGGAGCCACTCTAATTAAAGCTCCCTCCACCCCCACTCCTGGAAAAACACAAAGCCAATCTGGATCTATCTCTTAATCTTTGTGAGACTTAAATGCAATGATATGTAATGTAACAAATAAAGAAAAATGTAAATAGTAGGCACTAAGATTAGAAATTCCTAATGTTTTCTTCTGACACATTAACATATTAATGTTAATATAGTTTTTGACATGGGGGGATACTTCCATATAAGCATGTATAATTATCCTACTTATTTTGTGAACTATTGCATTATTTGTGCTCATTATTTCAAGACAATAATACTGTTCTAATAAGAATGTCAATATATTCTTCCCTGCATTTAAAATACTATTTTTGGAAAAAATTAGTAATGGGGCCTACTTAGAGATGTCAGAATAAAGAATGGAGTAACTGCTCTCCTGTATCTGTGATATTATTCTATTGTTGGCATGTACAAGTACAGCACAAAGTTGTAATTTTTATATTAGTATAATTGGCCTAATCTATATAGTCTCTCTTATTGTGATATCTGATTTCCACATCCAATGAAGTGGGTCTTTTAACTTCATTTATTTTTGATGCTGCCTATAGAAATAAAATTCTACTGCTCTTCTTTTGAATAGGTCATATAACACATAATGGGGCAAACTTTGCCCTTATTTGCACTAGTGGTGCCTCACTAAATGATACAGAGCTGCATGGGTATTCCAAAATGTAAAATCTAAAAGTGCAACACTCCTGGTACTGCTCTGTATTAATTTCATGTGCTTTTTCTAGAGATTGACTCCAAGCCCAACTTTGGGTCTAAATATCCCAAAGGTTTAGGAAAAGTCAGATCTGCTTCTCAGCTTAGCTGCTTAGGTTTGTCTGCATTTTGGTTTAATTCCCATCATACAACTCCTGCAGAAAGTGATGCCAGTTGTGCAGCGGTTACCGCAGCTGGAATCTACTCATGGCAGTTCAAGGTGAGTCTGGAGGAAGAACTTGGGGGGACATATACAACCAACCCTTAAGGAGGAGAAGTGTGCCTGTTAGCTGACTAGAGTTTTAAACCATAATTTCAAGGGTAGGGGGTCATGCATAACTTCTCCCTACACTGTTTACTGTATTTATTTATTTATTTAATCATTAGATTTACATGCCCTCCTTTACAAAGAAGGGTCAGGGCAGCTTACCATAAAACCTGGAGTACAGAACAAAAACAGACTCCCCACATAACCCAAAGCCTGAAAAATTCAGTCCCATCCCAATCAGCACTATATATTCTGACATTTTGCTGTGACAGAACTGACAGGGTCAGAAACTCTTCATGCATCACTCTGCATATCCACACATGATAAAGCAGCTTAGGACCCTTTGTATTTTGAAAGGAATATTAAATAAGTGCAAAGTTTATTAAATTTGTTTTTACAATTTCAACCTGCGATTCATTGCCCTCAGGGTCTATTTCTGCCACATCTGCTGCTTAGAGAAGCCTGAGTCTGTTTAGACTGAAGATGAAGTTTCATTCACACAAATGTGCATGGGTAGGAGAGATGAGAGAAAAGGAGTGACATGGCTGGGTGCTCCATGTCAATTCAGCCTAGTTTAGAGATTTGTTACTAACAGCCAGAAAAACAACTACATAGCTCTGCTGTGCACAGCCTGTCTGATACTTGTCACTTTGCATTTTCTTATGTTATAATGAAGAACAAAAGTAAAAAGCTGTCAAGACAAATCTTTCCTGGTGACTAAAAATATACCTCCTTGCACTCTGATCCTCAAGTGTATATGTATGTGTTTGCATTAGATTAGCTTTACCTAAGAAACAATGAAATAACCATTTCCTTGAACACGGAGGTTTTTTGTTAATATATGTTACTACAGAGTAGTTCACAAAGGCAAAGAAGGCTTGAAAGAGGAGAATGATTAACATCTAAAAGAGAAATCATTTATAAGTTAAAACCTCTTACACTTTTTGCTGAAATGCTTACTCTTCACTCCTTCACTTTGAGTACATTCAACTTTCCAGTGAAATGCAGAATGTGTTCAATTCAATCAGTTGAAGCCTAGCTAATTAAAGTGGTTAGACATTCAACTGGTTGAAACCTGTATAAATGTATGACTTTCTGCATGCTCTGTGGACTGCAATGCTAAAAGCACCCAGCCAGAGGAACTAAAAGCACGTGCCTTGCCAGCTCCACTGTCTGCCTGGAAATAGGTGACAGCAGTCCAGGCCACCAGTCAGGGCAGATTGACTAGTGCTCACAAGGGACCACTTCTCCCTCACCCTCACAGCTTTCAGACAGCAGCCCCAGAGTGGGTCTCTTGCCTCAGTGAGGATGCTTTGTCCACACACAGCTGGGGCTGCAACCCTGTCCTTGTGGTTGCAGCTTGGGGGAAGGGGGGTAGTTTTTCCATAGGCAGTGGGGACTGTGCCCCTGCCACCATGGCTGTGTCCACACAAGCATGGACAATTGTTTCCCTGGGGACAAGAGGCAGCAGCACACCATCTGTCGTTGCTACTTGTTTCTGGAGAATGCCTATGCCACATGGCCTGCGGTGCATGGCAGGTTACCCCAGGTGGGTAACCACTGTGCTGGCCTCAGCAGCCTGTCCTGGGGTCCCGAGGGAGCTGCAGCTGCAGCAATCCTGCCACTCAGCATGGCCGGCAGCTGGAGTGTGGCTCGGGCCAGCCAGGCTCTAGTTTTGGGCAGTGTGCACTGCCCCCCATGCACTGCCCTGTTTTTTTGTGCGGGTTTTTTTGACCCTGGGGTCTCCCAGGGTCAAAAAAACCCCAAACTCTGTGCTGCTACCTTGTAGTGTGGAGAACACCCAAATGTGTGGTGTGTGGCACGCGGCCAAGCTCATCTGGACACAGCGCATGGTGCTGCTGGGGTTTTGGCTGCAGGAAGTCACACTGCCATCTACCTCTAATTACACAACTACACTTCTGAATTTCCCCTCCTAGGATGTCCCTTCTTTGAAATTACCTGGGCCAGTAATGGATTCCACTAGCAATCTGTAGCTGGTTTGATGATATCCTCATTACCTGGAAGCATAATTTTCCCTCTCTGCTTAGTCTTCAAGATGCTGAGGAGTCAATGAGTCATCTCAGGAACACATTATCAGATCCTGTGCCTCAGCCATCTGTCTCAACAGTTCCTGAAACTGCTGGCAGTGTCCCTGTGATTGAATCCTCAGGAGACATGGAAGAAATCACTCCAATATTAATAGGTTTATCTGCATCTCTTCACTGTTGCCATACACCAGTCACCAATAGATCAGACTGGCCTAAACAGGGCAAAAATTCCACATCAGGGAGAGAGGGAAGTAGAAGAAGATGAGATAATGACCAAGGTCATCAGAATAAGAGGAATAAGTGGAATAAAGAAGCCAAATATTTGGTGGCCTCCTATTTCAGTCTGGCCGCAAGCAGCGGTAGGGACTTCTGGATTTCAGCTGGACTTAGGTGGTTTGTTTCCTGTGTGAAACAAAAAGAGACATCAGAGGAAAAACCCAACTGCTCAGTGTCTGAGAGGCTCTGGCACTGGTTCTTCTGGATACTACTCTGGCACATCTGTTGGAGCTGACTTCTACCGGAGCAGAGGTGGAGGCTGTGGCTGGAGCATGAATGCGCTCTATGGCCAAGGCTGGAGTGGAGCCAGAGCTGGGACAAAGAAAAAGTCGGGGGACAGGCAGGGAGGCAGAGGCTGCAGGAGGGAGAAACCAGGGGAAGAGGGGGCAGGGCATTCAAGGTTTGAGGGGAACCTGCCCCCCACCTCTCTACCACCTTCCCTTACTGCCTGCCGCCCTACTGCCTCTCCCACTGTTTTCTGTGCTGCAGTGGTGGCGAGAATGGATTTAAGATGACCCTCCAATAATTAGACTCCAGACATGGACACTTATAACAAATGTCTAGAATCTAATTATTGGGATGTTGTCTTAAATTTAGGGTTGTCTTAGATTTGGGTATATAAGGTAATAGCTCACTCATTTTTAAAAGAAACTTTTAAACTTTGCAGCTGTATGTGTGGGTCACAGGTGAGAAGTCAGGATGGTGACTCACTAAAAAGTATTTGTATATGATGCATCATTATGTCAGAAAGGCATCAAGAACTTCATATGCTTATTCCTGAAATTAAAAGACTGGGTTTATAAAGTACTTTATGTTACAGAATACAAATCAAAACTTAGCATGGGAGCTGACAAATTAAATTGTATATAGATAAGATACATTACAGAAATAAGCATTCAAAATTCACAATAGCCATAGGAATCTGGTAATTATGGATTTAATTAATTGATTATTCAATATATGTTGTTGGAGTGAAACTGTTTTTTAATAATAGACCCCTAGTGTAGAAATTTAAATTCTGAAACAAATGATGTTGTTTTGAGGTAATAATGACATTATGCTGCATCATATTGAAGAGGCTTCAAATCTTATATTAAACTGGACAGTTAGGTCTATCACTCTGCCAAGTTTAATGATTTTAATATTAACTCCACAATTCTGACACCTAGGGGTGTCTTTATATGTGTCCTGCAGTGGGGAAGGGGGGAGCTTTAATTAGAGCAGCTCTTGAGAGCTGTTCCAATTAAGGTGCCCACAGTGTCTTGTGTATTCAGCGTCCTGCACTTGAAAATGGTGGCAGGGGTTCTTTATCTAAAGCTTTTTCAACAAACTTTAATTTAAGCACCTCCACCACCATTTTGAAGCATGGGGATGCTGGATACACGTGATGCTGAGGCTCCTGGAGGACTGTATAAAAACTTTGATTGTCAGGTCATACCTGC
>NW_017729034.1:67477360-67488475 GCF_001723915.1 Gavialis gangeticus
TCCAATTAAGGTGCCCACAGTGTCTTGTGTATTCAGCGTCCTGCACTTGAAAATGGTGGCAGGGGTTCTTTATCTAAAGCTTTTTCAACAAACTTTAATTTAAGCACCTCCACCACCATTTTGAAGCATGGGGATGCTGGATACACGTGATGCTGAGGCTCCTGGAGGACTGTATAAAAACTTTGATTGTCAGGTCATATCTGCCACTTGAAATAGTTATCTTTTGTCTTCTATTTTCTCCTTTTAGACTGTATGCTCTTTGGGGCAGGTTTTCTACCACTGTTTCTTTTTATACAGTTCATGTGAGTGCTACTGGAACCCACCCCCACTAATGGTCATAAAAACCATAATAAGACCAAGAAAGAGAACTCAGCCCAGCTATGGTCAAAGAGAAACGTTCACATCTTTCTTTTTAAATAAAAATGTCAGTGTTAATAACAAATTAGGTGTAAAAGAAGCCAATTCATGAATTTAGACCTACTTTTGGTGTCCATAGTTAAGTAGCTAAATACATTAAGGCAGTGATATAAGCAGGCTAATTTTCTGCTTCCCACAACTCACCAAACCAGAGGTACAGCTGCTTAGAACTTCTGTATATTAGGCCATTGCTTAGTAGGGTTGCAGGATGGTCAAGGAAATGTATGAGGCAAGGATTTTTTATTATATATTTTATTGAACCAACTGTATAGTTGGGGGCACTGTTGAACAAACTTTTGGGCATCAAGTATTATTCATCAGATGACCTGAGGAAGGGTATTTGATGCCTGAAAGCTTGTCCAACAGCTCTCCCAACTATACAGTTAACCATTGACTTAGATGTTTAGAGGCCTAACTGTGGAATTATATGCATGTACATATATATAACTTTAGTCATCAAAGTTTGAAATGTTCTGCCTTAAACCATCTGTCAACAGTTAGATTGTCTGACTTCTATTTTTGTTTATTCATAGCTGGTTTTATTTATCTACAAAATTAAGAAGCTAAGGAACACCTACAAAAGTTCTTTTTCTTGTTATGACTTACTTGCACTATACAAATACCTAAAGGCCCTGCTATGTAAGGCACTCTACAGAGAAAAAATGATGGTTCATCTGCCAGAAAGCTTATCCTTTAAATAAGACAATATCATTAGATAATCCAGTATATATAATGAAAAAAGGCAGTAACCATGTTGCCAAATGAACAGCAAACTTAACCTTTGTCTATGAAGTTCTCAGCTTAAAAATAGAAGAAATGTGCTATAATAGTAATAATATTAATAATAAAACTCTTAAAGACAAAGTGTAAAAATGGATAGACTAAAGAAAAGAAAGAGAGAATGTCTTACTATTGTCAGAAGCCTCAGAAAACAAAATTAATCAAATTCATCTTCAAAAAATGAAGTTGCTCAATTCTACATTAAATGTACCCATAAGTCAAATATCTCCTATAGGTTCTGACTGAGCAAATATTTGTATGTGTATGTGAGTTTCAAAATCAGAGCCATAGTCTGTTTATCTTATATCTAATCATTTCTTAATTAAAGAGATAGTAAGGCAATCATGTATCAGTTAGCAGGAAATAAGAGGCTAAATACTGCTCTGAGTTTTACTGAAACAACTCCTTGGAAGTCAGTGAATTGCAGAAGTGTAAACAAGAGAACTTAACTCCTCCTATGTTGTTAATTATCTCATTATCAGAATGAAAAAGAATGATCACATTCTTATTCTTCATCCCCTTTACAGTACTTTGGGTTCAGGAATGTCATAAAGGTCCAGTACCATCATAACTGGAGAAGGCGCATTTTCAATTGCAGAATTCCACCAGTGTTTTATACAGAGTAACACAGAGATAAATACTAGCTGTTTCAAGCACATCTGCTTTTAAACTGCCATTATTTTACACGCTGGGTTTGCTTATCACATTCAGAAGGAAGGGAAGGTCTACATTAGTTATTTTATTCTCCCTACTTGCCAGCTAAATATGCAATACATGGCATTAACTGACGTAATGAGAAGAGGAGCCAGAAAATGATAGTTACAGCAACAGAATGCTGCAAATGCTCAGTGTACACCTGGATGTATGCTGAAACACTAGTACATTTATGGCAAGTAAACAGATCTAGAATTAAAGTGAAGGAATTTCCCTCATTGAATGAAAAACCTGGTTTATTTCCAAAAACCAAATAATTTTTTCAGGTAACATGAACTCTAAGAATTATTGATGTAGAACAGTTTTTATCACATCAGCTGCAGAGCTCCACTGGGGAAAACAGAAAGAAGAAACCCTTAGGCCATATTTTGTGTGACCTAATTCTTTCAAGGGTACGTTTCTGAAAATTTTTAGAAAGTGACAATGTAAATGAACTATAGCTCCCACTGTGATGTTTTCATGGAATCTCTGCATAACCCCCAAACAGTGCACATACTGCATCGAGACTACAGTACATAGTTTTCTTGTATAGTTTAATTACTTTTGAATGTAAATGAGTAGAAAAACAATTATCACACATCCAGCAGGAGAAATGGCTATGCTTCTGTGAATTTGCTGGTATTCTAGTGCTGAGATTGTCAAGTTTGAGTTTTAAAGAAGCTGTAATATACACTGCAAGCCAGTTAATGATTAGTTTATTAGATTTTGGTGGAACTGCACTCAAGTCAAGGCAAATGAATAAAAATATTAAAAATCAACTACTATTAAGTCCTGATGAGAGCTGCAGGGACAGAGCTAGCTGTGAGCTAGCTTCTGTTCCCATTGAAGCCAACACACTGGGTGCTTATACATAGGCTCGAGAGTAGGGAGGGGTCATTTTAATTAGAGTGGTTTCCTGACAGCTGCTATAATTAGAACGGCTCACTGTCACGTGTATTAAGCCCCCACATTTTAAAATAGCTACAAGGATGCTTTAACTAAAGATCATTCGACAAGCTTTAGTTAAAGTGCCCCCATGGCCATTTTAATATGTGGAGGAGTCTTAATACATGTGATGGTGAGGCAACTCATTCATGTTCTAATTAGAACATGGAGCAGACTTGATTAATATGCTCAATTAATTGAGTCTTCTCATTCGCATTCTAATTAGAATATGAATGAGCACATCTATAGGCAGCCACTGAGTTCAATGTGAGCAGGATCAGGCCCTGTGATTATACTCAGCACTTGGTTTTCCTACCTGGAATGTTAATAAGAATGTACATTCACTTTTCTAATGATAGGAAATGTTTTATGTTAATGCAAAGCAGAGTATTCCTGTTTTTCCAGATAAGACTAAATGAAGAAATAAAAAACTTTAAGAAAAATAAGTTCTATATTCTTTATTTTAATGGAAGTCACGTCTTTCTTGTATGGAACATTTCCCTTCTCCTCCTCCTGAATAATCAGACTCTAGCAACACTGAGTAGCAGTGCTACAGCAGTTTGGATTCACAGGGCCAGATTGATGTGGCATCAAAGGAAGCAGAAATTGTTTGCATCCCCCTAGCGGAAGTAGAGCTTGTACAGTATGAGTGTGTTTCTAGGATGGAGCGAGGCATGTAGTGTTCTGGTTTTTCACAGCCACAGATACTCCTTTGGATGCTGTTGTTTGCTGGTGTAGGTTAGAGCACCAAGGAGAGTCTAATGTATGTCTGGGCTAAGGCACAGCTAAGGCTATAGCCAACTTTATACGTCACCCTTATCCATTTCTCCACCAAGCAGCTCTTTGCTGTAGTAAAAAAGCCCTGGCTATTATTGTTTTAAATGAAAGTGACAGTTTTGCTCTTTTCATTCACATGGTTCTTACTCCAAATGTGTGTTCATAGCTCAGATGAATGTGCTTTCATTTAACAATGGCTCAAAGTGTGTAGGCTGTTACAGCATATCAAAAATATGTCAAATTTCAAAAACCAAAATTTCTTATATCTGGATCCTTTATGAAGTGAGGATAAACTATCAATACTATGGAATTGAAATAAATACTGTATGTCTTGATGTTAAAATATTTTTTATTTTTTTGTACTCTAAAGCATCACAATATTGCACCAAAATAACTATTTATAGGTAATTCACATCATTCTCGTATCCATATTTATTCCCATGGATATGGATTCCTCATTCTGTCTGGAAGACTTTATAAAACGCTGAGTGATGAACTCAAATACAGTGAGATAGATATTAACCATAAAGCTAGTATTACCTGTCCATAAATACATATGGTGATGAAATGTTATGCAGGAGGATATTCACCCCTTCAACCACAGTTATTTAAAATGGAAAGGCTCTAAAAGATACATAATTTATATATGGCAGAATACCATTTAAAAATAAATTAAAAATAAATCCAATGCCAGAATCATGGATTTACCGTGTAAAATTGCACACCATCTTTATTTTTTGCTTTCTGTAGATAAAGCAATTGAGTGTTTAAGCATTTTATATGGTGTTTTACGCATATTATATGTAGCATATAGGCGTTCTTAAATGTTTAGTATAACTGTTACAAACCAGTGGTGGAATTCTGTAGATATATTTCAAACATTCAAAATGCAGTTCATAAATGTGGTCTGGACATCAGTTTTCCTTTAATTAATTCCTTCTTTCCTACTGCCTAATCACTGTGGTATCTAGACATCAAATTTCATAACTGATTTCTGGGATAACCATAATTTTCTACTTCTGTTACATAAAGAAAGAGCTAAGGACCCGATGCGATGTCAATGTAGATTTTTTCCTTTAAATTCCACTGTTAAAAACAAAATTTAATAGAATAAAAACTTTGAGAAACACTAAAATTAATAGAAAAACTTTTGTTGGGAGAATTTAGAAAAGCTGGATGTGTACAAGTCTATGGGACCCGATGTGATGCACCCAAGGGTGCTGAGGGAGCTGGCCGATGTGTTTTCAGAGCTGCTGGCCATTATCTCTGAAATCTTGTGGCAATTATGAGAGGTCCCAGATGATTGGGAAAGAGCAAATAAAGTGCCCATTTTTAAAAAAGGGAAGAAGGAGGATCCAGGGAACTACAGACATTGCAGTCAGCCTCATGTCTGTCCCTGGAAAAATTATGGAGCAGGTCATTAAGGAGTTCATTTCTAAGCACTTGGCAAAGAAGAAGGTGATTAGGAACAATCAGCATGGATTCACCAAGCACAAGTCATGCCTGACCAACCTGATTGCCTAGTATGACAAGGTGACTAGTACTGTGGATTTGGGGAGAGCAGTGGATGTGATATGTGATGTATCTTGACTTTAGCAAGGCTTTTGATACAGTCTCCTACAACATTCTCGTGAGCAAGGTAAGGAAGTATGGGATGGATGAATGGACTCTAAGGGGGATAGAAAACTAGGTAGATTGTTGGACTCAAAGTGTAGTAATCAATGGCTTGATGTCTAGTTGGTATCTAGTATCAATTGGAGTGCCCCAGGGGTTGGTTGGTCCTGGGGCCAATTTTGTTCAATATCTTTATCCACAACCTGGGAGATGGGATTGAGCGTACCCTCAGCAATTTTGCAGATGACACCAAGCTGTGGGGAGTAATAAATAGCCTGGAGGGTAGGGCTAGGATTCAGAGAGAGCTAGACATTGGAGGATTGGACTAAAAGAAATCTCATGAGGTTCAATCACGAGAAGTGCAAAGTCCTGCACTTAGGATGGAACAATCCCAGGCACCAATACAGATTGGGGACTGACTGGCTAAGCAGCAGCTCATACTGGGCTGCATTGGAGGAGTGTTGCCAGCAGATCTTGGCACTGGTGAGGCCACATCTGGAGCACTGTGTCCAGTTTTGCACCCTCCCCCCCCCGTGTCCCACTACAGAAAGGATGTGGACAAATTGGAAAGCAATTAAAATGGTTAGGGGGCTGAGGCACATAATTTCTGAGGAGATGGTGAGGGAGCTGGGCTTATTTAGCTGGAAGAAAACAAGACTGAGAGGGGATTTAATAGCAGCTTTCAACTACCTAAAGGGTGGTTCCAAAGGAGTTAGACTGTTCTCAGTGGTGGCAGATGACAGAACAAGGAGCAATGGTCTCAAATTGCAGCAAGATAGATATTAGGAGAATTTTTCTTATGAGGAGGGCAGTAAAGCACTGGAACAGGTTACCCAGAGAAGTTGTGGAATCTCCATCCTTGGAGGTTTTTAAGACTCAGCAATACAACGCCTCAGCTGGGATGGTCTAGCTGGGGATAGTCCTGCTTTGGGCAGTGAGTTGGACTAGATGACTTCCTGAGATCCCTTCCAACTCTAATGTTCTATGATTCTATGATTTTGTGAAAACCTATAGTGTCAAACACCAGCAATATATAGGAGACTAGGTCAATGTCTGGCTGAGGTTAAGATCTGGGCAATAAAAAATAGGCTAAGTATGAACGAAGGCAAAATTGAGGTGAAAACACTCTGAAGAGCTAGCATCCTCCATACTGTCACTGTATATTAGCAGAGTCAACCCACACATCATAACAACCATGGGGATTTTATGGATTCCTCAGTGTTGCTGAATGCTTTAATATCGACAGTCAGAAACATATCTTTTTCTACCTAAGCCTGGCCAGAAGACAGTGCTACAAACTGTTGGACTACAACTTGGCCATGATACACTTCCAGGCTGAATTATTGCACCTCACTTTATGTAGGTATGCTGCTAACACATTTTAAATACTTTTGATTACTGGGTTTCTTGCAGAACTCCAGACCAAATATACAGTCTTAGCCCTAATTGTCACTGCCATCACAGAGTTGTTTCCAGGTAACTTAAAGACCATTTTCCTTTCTGTGGAGACAATCTTCCTCAATTGCTGCCATCCTATCAATTGCAAAGGTGAAGATCATGATAGCAGGAGAAAGGGCTCTTTTAGTAACAGAGCAAAGACTTTGGAACTCCTTGCCAGAGGACATTAGAATGTCCACAAATCTCACAGCTTTCAGAACAAATTATAGCCACGACTAAAAAGTACAATGAAGAAATTAAAGAAGGTAAAGATTGAGAGATAAATAGACCTGTGGCCTATGGTGATTTGGGTGATTTATTGGTTGGGCAGTTCACACACACGAGAGACATATGTGTATTACAGACATACACGCACATACCCATGCATGCACACACAAATATATATAGCTGTACATGTGTATGTAGGTAATATAGAAGAGGGAGAGACAGCTAGACAGACAGAGAATGTGCAGAGAGAGAAATATTTTACCATGGAAAACATTTTTATTGGGAAATATTGGTTCAATGAAAAACTACATAGTTTTTCCGTTTTCAGATTTACATTAAATAACTGACGTTAAGGATAAATGTTGTGTGGTTGTTACCATAATCACAATTGATTGCTTGGTTGCAATGGTTTCTAAAAATGGAAATGCTGAAAGTTAGGAAAATGTGCTGTTTAAAATGCATGCATATAGTACTTTGTATTTGTAATAAGATATGGATTATAACTGTGTAATTGACTGACATTCAATTAAAAAGCTTGAAATTAAGTGAAGTTGGCTGGTTATTGAACTGTTGCATTTTAGTGTGGTTTTGTTGGCAAATTAAGAGATCTCCCTTGAACTGTGACCTAGAGGATGTGGAATCATAAGTGGAGGAGTAGAGTCTATAATCAGTATACTTATCTGTCCCTCAGTTCTGTTATCTTAAGTGATGCACATTTATTTTCCATTTTTGAATAAACAAAATTTATGAGAAAATGTCAGAACTAACTTTTAAAATGTTCTTCACAAAATGAAAGGCCCAGAATCTTCAAATATTCTATCTCTAATTATTAACAACCAAAAGACAACCAAAAGTCCCTACCAGACCTTGCTACATTTTCTGAAACCATAAAGTATATCTTCCTGGTGGCATCTCACAAAAGTGAAAGAAAAACAGGCAGGAAGCATGAAATCTTGGAGGATGAACAGCAAGGACAAATGTATAGAAGAGGATTAAAAATCCAGCGTTCATTTACACGGGGCTTGTTGACTTAGCAACCGAGTAACATTGTTTATTAGGAAACGTCAGAACTGCTAATGTGTCATATTCAGTTTGGCTTCTGAGAGAAGAAAGAATAAGGGTATTGGTATAAGGGGAAAAAAGGAACTTTTCAGACAGACAGATTGTGACTGGAATGAGGGGTGTAAAAAAGAAGCCCACAGTTTGATGCTATGAGCCTCCCTACAGCAAAATATAAAGCAACGGCAATTTATTCTCAATGGGCCTGATTCTACATGTCTTACTGACATTGAGGTGCACTTACAAATGCAAGGCATCCCATGCAAATAACAGGACTACTCATGAGAGTAATAACAAGGGCCATAGTAAGCATATGGCCTGTAGGGATGCTAAGGATAATAATGAGAAGAAATCCTGCTCTTGTGCAGGGAGCTGAAATAAATGACTAAGGAAGAGGTCCCTTCTAGCCCTAAGATCTAAGGTCAAAGTCAGCTCATGAATACATGCATAATACTACCATTATAGTCAGGGGGAGGTGCACACACATCCACAACTAGAATCTATAATACAGCGGTTAATTTTTCTAAATAAATGCTATACTTTATTTAATGGCATATACCTATTAAACTGACTTCAGCGGAATATGCACATTTGGATCTAAGCACAGGCTTTGGTCATTAGAGTGAAAATAATTATTTATAATGTAGTCATATGTTTTATTGTCTCTTTGGCTTAACTCTGTTAAATGTGGTAGTGCACTAGTTAGACACACCATAGTTTATGAGTAAAGAAAAATGAAAAATCATGTCACACTTTGTTCATCTTGAAGAGAAATCATAGATATTCTTAGTAAGCAAGAAAGACAAAACTAGCCCAAAGTATCCTTTTGTTCACAGAGATGTTATCTGCAGCAGACATGCCTTTTAAGTGCTCCAGCAGAACTTGATGTAATTTTTGTCAGGATGGTACCCATCATTGCTTTATGCTGAACAATTAAACTGATTAAATACATTGGTTCTCTGTGTAGAAGGAAATGAAAAGTACACTATCAGCATGTTTGTTAGATTTAATTGAATTTAGAAGGCATACTAGAAATGAGGTCTCATTTCTTTCTCTAAATTAGTAGATCATAAGGTTAGGTTAAGCACAGCCTAACTTTCATACAGTACTTGGATTATTGCCATGACTTTTGAATATCTCCTTATACTTGGATTTTACATGTATAGAGTGTTTATCAGCATTTAAAAATGCTTTTTTCCTGCTCAGTGCTGGGTTTTTTTTTAATGTCTCCTTCCTTAGATTGCAAATTTTTGGAGTCTCAGTTATATATGATCTTTACATGGGACTGCAAAAAATCATACATATTCTGTGCATTTCCAACATTTCTCATCTCATACGAATGCTAGAAATGGGCTCAGACCAGAATTCCAGATTTGAATTGTTCTGAAGTCCTCTGAAATTCAGATCCATATTTAACCTCTGGAATGGGCTGGGCTAAATCTTAGGATCTAATTGGGTTATTTCTTATAAATGCACAGATGGCCTAATATTGCATCTATAAATAGATTCTGTACCTATATCCTGTATCTATCTCTGTTTTTGCCTTCCTCTGAATTGGGAGTTCAGACTTCCATTCTCCAAGCTGCACCTGTTAGATGCTGTAAAATTTTTATACCCACACATTTTATACATCTATCTATTGATATAAATAGATATATATATTTGTGTTTATACCACATGCTTATCCTTTGCTCCATTACTGAGGAACTGTTTAATTAGCTCCACAGTAAAGTCTCAGCATCTACACATGTGGCTCTATTGGGCTGCAGGAAACTAATGAACTTTGCTGTAGGTTTTTACTTGTAAACACAAGTACTATCCTACGGTAGTATTCTTTGGTGCGCAGCAATGCATGTGTAGATGCTGACAGAGCTGGCTAGGGCGTAAGGGTGCTTCAGTGTGGGGGCTGCCTGCTGGCTAGCCCTGCACTGGAGCACCCTCATGCCCCAGCCAGCCTCCCAGCAGCAAGCTGAGCCAGGATGGAGCAGCCCTGGGCTGGCAGGCTGACCCCCCAAATCCCCTGCCAGTTGGGGTTGGTTTGACCTAGCTCAATGTGCTGTGGTCCCAGGCACATGTGTAAACATGGCATCCAGGGGCAATAAACTCTAGTATGGTATGTACTGTGTTTATTGGATTAATTTCACATGTAGATGCACCCACATACATATACATATATATGTATATATATAGTCACATAGATACATATGTGTATATATAATACAGAGAGAATGTAGGGTAGAAATGTACCTTATAGACTAACAATACATACATACAAATCTTTGTAAATAAATACAATAAATAATATATAAATATACATCCATATGTAATCAATTGTGTTCTGTTATTTTTTTAATTATATAGCACCACACATGCATATAGGTCATTCCTTTATCTACACTACACTAAACTCTTAAGGTAAAGGTGCAGGCTATATGCAAGAAAATATGGTATTCAGTAGCCCTTATATGTTCACTATTTGGGAGCTGGAAAATTTGGTTGCAAGTGTTGATTGGTATGTACATATACATTGATTGGTATAGCCCATATCAACATGTCTGCTTTGATTTTTTTCTATACCTAGGGTTCTGTATCTGTTGACGCTGACTCAAAGACTCAGAGAAATCTGAAGCAAAAGGCCAAGTAAAAAGCATCTCTAAAATCATTCAGTCCAAAAGGAGAATAATCTTTAAGCATTTCTCTCTTTCAGAAGAAGCTATGGAGGTTAATAAAACACACAAAAATGAGTCAGTAACAAGATTGCTCAACTAACCCTGAAGATTTCCAAAAGACACAAGATGAAAATCATCCAAGTTTACTCTGCAACCACATATCACCCATATGATGAAATCAGCGGCCTGTAAGAAAAGTTAAATCAACTTCTGGATGAAGGAAAAACATGGTTCAACAAGATTATAGAAGACTTTCATACTTAAATTGGTATGAAGACAATGTTGAGAGAAGAGAATGTAGGTAATAGATGGAGATGATGCATTAACTAGCCTTTCACCCCTGCGATGTTAGTTCAAATTCTATAAATTAAATACATTTGCTACTGCCATTCTTGTCCCCCTTTGTTCACTTCACAGCATCAACACACAATTTTCCCCTATCTACCATGATTGTCAGTTCATGGCACTAAGCTAGTGTATGAACATCACTTTTAGA
>NW_017729034.1:67493475-67499216 GCF_001723915.1 Gavialis gangeticus
ATTAAATACATTTGCTACTGCCATTCTTGTCCCCCTTTGTTCACTTCACAGCATCAACACACAATTTTCCCCTATCTACCATGATTGTCAGTTCATGGCACTAAGCTAGTGTATGAACATCACTTTTAGATTATAAAATCCGTAAAACTACCACAGAAAGGGAAGATTGAATAACACAAGCCTGTATTATGTTTCTTTCAAGACGCATGTTCATAATCATCTTTCATTTTTATAAGCACCAAATACATTCACAAAACAAGAATTTCTAAAGTATGCTGTCCAAATTCGCTGATGACACAAAGATGTAGGGAGAAGTGGGCACACTGGAGGGGAGGGACAGAATCCAGCTAGATCTAGACAGGTTACAGGGGTAAGCAGATGAGAATAGAATGGAATTCAGTGCAGACAAGTGCAAGGTGCTGCATCTAGGGAGAAGGAACCAGCAACACACCTATAGGCTGGGGAACACGCTTCGAAACAACATGGTGGCTGAAAGGGATCTTGAAGTCATTGTTGACTCCAGGATGGACATAAGCTGCCAATGCAAGGAAGCAGTCAGTAAGGCTAACTGCACCTTGTCATGCATCTACAGATGCACCACAAGCAGGTCCAGGGAGGTGATCCTTCCCCTCTATGTGTTGCTGGTCAGGCTGCAGTTGGAGTACTACATCCTGTTCTGTGCGCCGCACTTCAAGAGAGATGTGGCTAACCTTGAGAGGGTCCACAGGAGGGCCACTTGCATGGTCAAGGGGGCAGCAGGCCAGGCCCAACAAAGACTAAAGGGCCTGAATCTATTCAGCCTCCACAAGAGAAGACTGAGAGAGGATCTGGTGGCCATCTATAAACTTACCAGGGGGGACCAGCAGAAAATAGGCGAGGTTCTGTTCCTCTGGGCATCATCTGGGATAGCAAGGAATAATGGCCACAAATTGATTGAGAGTAGGTTCAGGCTTGATATCAGGAGGCATTACTTTATGGTTAGGGCTGCCAGGCTCTGGAATGGGCTCCCAAAGGAGGTGGTGCCCTCCCCTACCTTGGGGGTCTTCAAGAGGAGGTTGGATAGATATCTGGCTGGGGTATTATGATCCCAGCACTCGTTCCTGCCCTGGGCAGGGGGTCAGACTTGATGATCTGTTCAGGTCCCTTCCGACCCTAGAAACTATGAAACTATGCAACAAGAAAAATATAATTAATAATGAAAAGACAAATGAAAGAGCAGAGAGAAGACTGGGATGGGACAAAGCACCAGGAATATACAAAGTTTTTTGGAGCTTGTTGAAGGTAGAGGAACATTGAGAATATGTTAACATGAAATAATTACAAGAGATGAAAATGTAAAAGTCCACAGACTGAGATTTACTGGACTTTATGATGGATGTAAAACATTCTTCTGTTAGCCTCCTGCAATGCCTTGGCAGGACCCAAATCAAACATGAAACAGGCAATTAGCTTCAGCTTTCAGTCTTCTACTGCTCCTTACCTTCTCTCCTGCTTTACCTCTTATAGCACACCTGATGTGAGAACAGACCCACAAAGTGATAATATAGGGGCCATCCTACTGATGACTTAAGACAGAGATGATTATAGATCTTTAAAAATGTTACGGGATTTTCAGGAAAATCCAGGACAGCTGGGAATGCTTTGTTTGCATTAACCTCTCAAGCCCCTCCCCTGCCCCACACATTATATCTGTTGTTCAATCACCTTGTTAATTAGGCAATAAATCTAGACTGGCTACACATACAATTAACTATCACACCTTAAAAAGGTCCAATCAGCTATAAAGCTATTGCTGAAAACTTTATCCAGCTTTAATTGTCATGTGTAGGCAGTCTGCAGCTCGGAGATCACAACTGTTGTAGTTTCCCAGCCATTGTGAACTCCCAGCTGCAGGGTGCTCCATGCATTCCCACAGTTGGGAGACTGCAGCAGCACCCCATGGCTGCGGAGGCCGAGAATCCTGCAGCCATATGCACAGCTGGGGCTGTGAATCCCCACACCTGATGGGGCTCTCAGTCCTAGCTGTGCACGTGGTGTAGCCGGGACTAAGAGCCCCGTTAGGTGCAGGGATTCTCAGTCCTGCCTGTGTGTGTGGTGCAGCCAGGACCTTAGCTCCCATACCCCACTCTCTCCCCCCTGCACCTTTCCTGCAGCAGCTCCCACTCTGGCTCCAGCTGTGGGAAGGACAGAGCAGCAGCAGCAGCACATGGTGCAGAAGCAGTGGCAAAAGTTTGCTGTTGAGGGAAGTAATGTCACCTCACCAAATATGGAGGTGACATCTACCCCCACAGTCGCTATGCCTGCACTGTGCCCCTCCACTGCCCAAGGCAGTGGGCTAGCCAGTTATGCTTCAATAACTATGCTGTAAAATTTGGCAAAGACATGAGGGTTGGATGCCTAGCTTGAGAATAACTTGTTTATTTTTTTGTTGGCACTGTGGGGTCAATTGAGGCTCATTGGACTAGACTGGAGGCTCATGTCCCTCTCCATTTTGGGCAAAGAAGAGCTACCTTTAAATTGGGTAAAGCCAATGAGACCGAATTCCTTGTTCCCCACCCCAGTGCTCTTGAAACCAGATCGTTGTCCCACTATACCTCATCCTGCTGTCTGCCATTCCAGCCAGTAATGATGGAGAATTGTTACTTTGGCTTTAGACCAGCCCCCAAATACCAAAACAGCATAAGAAAGACTCTTCTCATGGCATTTCCCTTCTGCCCCAAGCCAGGAAGGACTGGAAATCTCATTTAAGGGACAAAAAAAGGGAGATTTCAGGCCCATTTTCCACTCTGAAGGAGCTCGGATAAGTATTAAATAAATATCCAAACCAAACTGACCTCTGAATTTCATGAGTTTCACATAGTGCTGCTGCTGGTGCTGGCAGTCCCTTAACATCAACATTTGCAGCCTTTTAAATCACCTAGATGCAGCTAAGCAGCAAGTTTATTTGACTGAAAATGTTTTCATCAAAGACAACGATTAAATCAATTAAAACCCAAACAATTCTAATAAGACTTAGCATGTTGTTCTTTTCCCATGTGAAGATAATTAGAAAAATGATAACAGAGCATTTTTTATGCTAAGTAATGAAAAGACAAAGCAGTGCCCATTTAAATTTATGAATTCAAATGACTGTCCAGAAGTCAAATGGGAACTAATTGAAAAAGTACATTATTAAACTTTAAGGGCCTGCTTCACGGAAATACTGAAGAACTTAGTGAAGTCCATTCTGGTTTAGGAATTTATGTAAGTATTAGCTTAACTTTAAGTGGGACATAAGCATGTGGTTTAATTCTCTGCTGGAGAGAGAGACTTTCCTAAATCATGCCCTGAATCGCCAAAATTCAGAATTCAGGAACAGTTTGTCACACTGAACTGCAAATTTTAACTCATTTTAATATCTGAGTTCATTCAGCATTACCACCTGTAATTTATTTTTATATGTTAGTATTCTGTCACATTTTAGATACATTCTGTCTGAATAGCAGCAAAGTGAAACTAAGGGTGTAGACACGTGGCACAACTATTACAGAGTAATTATTTGCCTCATATTCTTTTCTGTAGAAAACTCACTCTGTAGTAAAGGTTGGATACAACCTGCTTGCCCAATTACTTACCTTCTATAGGCACTTTTACTGTGTCTGGTCAAGAGACAAGACCAACATATGGCATAATACAGTTTAGTTATCATACACATCCAATATTTTGCAATTTTCTCATGCCATAAAATGTTCTATTTTTTGGTAATCTAGTTTCCTGGTCACAGTATGCAGGACTTGATGTTTGGTTCAGCTGTAAAATGACATGATCTTTGGCTTGTGCATATTATCTTCTGGGAAACATTGTTTGGGATAACCAATTATACAACCATAGTTCGGGTGAACACAGTGACATAGGGTGCATCTACACATGCACTTTACTGTAGAGTTAACTAATTAACTAAGCATCACAGTCTACACGTGCACTAGTATTAGGGTGCAGTAAATGAATTAACTCCAGCAGAGGATAGTAGTGTTGAGGACAGTACTATCCTATGGTGGAGTAAATAACTATGATAAAACACTTGTGTAGACAGGGGCCACTGGCAGAAATTGTACCTAGTAAGCCTGGGCATCAGGGAGCCATCCCCCTGTCTGCTGCCTAGCCACATGGCTCTACATGTTTGGCACTCTCATGCCCCAGCTAGCTCCTCTGCTGCCTGCTGCCATGACCCAGAGCCCAGGGCTGACCTCTGGAGCCCACTGCCAGCCTGGGCCTGCTCTGCCCCAGCTCAAAAGTGCTGCTGTGCTTGGTGCACATGTAGATGCTATGCCTGGGAGCATTTAACTCCACTGCAAACTACTCTGGTGTTTATTGCTTCACCTGAATTGCACGTGTAGATGCTCACACTGTTTTTTCAGCAAAAACATTAATGTGCCATTTAGGTTGCTTTAGCCCCACATTGTTTGACTATGATCTATGTTTGCAGATGGAACAAGGTGCCTTAAAATAAGAACAAGTAAATAAAATATAACTGGTGATACAGGACTCATACATTTGAAAAGCAAATGTAATATTTTAATGGATTACAAATCCAGTGACGAATAATGAAATGCACCTTTCTATTTCACCTGTGCCATTAGAAAATGTACCGCCTCTGGGAAACTATTCCATTAAATACACCTGGTTTTCTGTAAGCTAGGAGAGATCTAGGTCCTGATCCTGAAAACATTTACCCATGTGAGTGGGTTTTTTTAGTTAAATGGAACACCTCACATGAATCACTGTTTGCAAGACTAGGCCTTTACATTTACACAGGTCAATATTCCAACCTCTGCATCTGAATGCTATACAGAGAAAACACAGGTTATTATTAAAATCCAAACTAACAGAAGTTAAAAAATAGTCAATTTTTAAGAAAAACAAAGATTATAGAATAATTGCTATACCATTAGTAGTGAACAAAGTTAAAACACCTCCAAGACATCATTATAAAAACCATTCACTCATTCTGTCTACTGAGTTAAAGATACATTTTTTTTATCTGTACAAAGATAGGCAGAATGTACAATCCTACCCAGTGCCGCACAAAAAAACAACCAACATTAGGAAAATTAAATCACAGTAAAGCTGTAAAACAGTAAAATAATTAAAATTTATGGGCTACAAGTCATGGCTTGCAATTCTTCTGTCAAAATAGTTCCTAGATTTTATTTTTGAATAAAAGTTTGGAAAACCTCAAAGCTTCTACCTCCTTCGCTTAGAAGCCTGAGGTCTTTCAGAAGTCAGCAATCCACTACCATGTGATTTTTTAAATTGGTTTGGCTGACCCTTGTCTTCATGACATGTAAAAGAATAGTATTTCTGATGGGAGAACATGACACTTGCTAAGCCAGATCTTCACTTGATGTAAATTAACTTTAATGGAGCAGTGCCAATTTATACCAGCTCAGGATTGGGACCTCTGTATGCCCAGGTAGAGACATTACACTTTTAGTGGTAAAAGTAATTGGAAACTGGTGTATACCCAGAAGAGAAGAGAAGAGAAGTTCAGCACATACAGACTGGTTTACAAATGGCAGAACCCGGTCTAAGATTTCTCTTCCCCCCGCTCCTCACCAAAGGGTGAATGTCTGTTTTGTTTGCAACCAGTCTCAACTATGCTGCTTACAGAAAACCATATAACTTAGATTGATTCTCCTTCAGGCTTTTTGAATGTATGCACCTAGCCTATGAAACAGCAAAAAGTTGGGAGCCAGCGGAAA
>NW_017729034.1:67504216-67509200 GCF_001723915.1 Gavialis gangeticus
AAAACCATATAACTTAGATTGATTCTCCTTCAGGCTTTTTGAATGTATGCACCTAGCCTATGAAACAGCAAAAAGTTGGGAGCTAGCGGAAAAGGTTTTACATTAAATTTTCATTATAAATGAGCCACTGATTTTGAAACAGATCTGGTCAAATATTTTCTTTCAAAACTTTTTAGAATAAAAAATGGCCTTTTCATCCAAATCTAAATTTCCTTGAGAAATTTCCTTTTTAAAATTAGTTTCCCCCCTTTTTAATGAAAAATGACCCCAAAATTTCTGGATAATAACTGAACCTTAACATTTATAGAAAAACATTGATGACTATGAACAAATGTGAAGTTTTTTATGACTTTCTGTGAGGGGGAAAAGATTTTCTTACCAGCTGTAATGATGAATATAATATTAGATTCAAACTCTCCAAAAATTCTTAATATATATAACTTTACTCATGAGAGTAGTCCTGTTCAATCCTAGGCTCTAATCACACAGTGAAGTGTGAAGTGAAGTTATGTATCTTTGTAAATATTTGCATATACATTGAAGCATTGGTGTCTGACAATTCTAAAGTGATCTCAATGTTAAAAGATGATAATCAAAAGTATAGTACATGGCATGCTGAGCATGTGACCAACCGGAGGAGACATGTTACAAAGGAACACCAATTGTACAGAGCAGATTTCTCTTCTGAAGAAGCAGAAAAATATTCCCTGTGGCCATATCTATGAGACGTTGACTGCACAGTAGCTCATTACTACTGCACAGTAGCATTGCGCATCACAAAGCGTGACATGATGCTACTGCGTACCATGCAAGTACTAAACTACTGTGCAGTAATAACTGCGCAGTTAGCGTCTCATGTAGAGGCGGCCAGAGGCTCAGAAATAAATGGCTGCAAACTATGGAAACCTAAATCCAAAGCACCTTAGTTGTTCAAACTATGAATTCCTGTAGTACAGCATAGCACGCCACTGCACTGGAAAAGAACAAGAACTTTCTCATCTAGTCTACTCCTTAAAGTCTTTAATTGCTTGGAAGATTAATTTAGTATCTTGGTTTCTGTTTTCTTTCTCCTCTACCTGTTTTCAAACTGCCATTACTTGTTCCATATGCTAAATCACAGGATCATAGGAAAGTAGGGCTGCAAAGGATTTCACAAGATCAACTAGACCAGCCCTCTGATCAAGGATTGTCCCAGACTAAACCATCACAAAAAATGTCATAACAATTCTACATGAATCCCACATAAATGCTTGTAAATACTAGTATCCAGGTCATTACCAAGCCTTTTGAGGAAACTATTTTTTAAACCTTTATTCCTTTTAAATTTAGTAGCTAGAACTATTCATGTACTTCAATTTAAGCATTTGTTAAACTTCTGTTGGATCATAGCCAGAGTGCTCAACACTTTCTAGGATTCTGCCCTGTGACTTACAATAGACTGAAAACCAGTTAACTTGTTCTCCAGTTCAGGACCTGGAGACTGAATTGCTAGGCATCATATGCAATAAAGAATTACATTAATTTTCCTAAAAAAATAGCCAAGTCAACTCCCTGGGATCTAAACAGCCCTCTGAAGAAAAGAGCATTTCAAAATTCAGATCTGGATCAGGTATTTCACAGTTGGACATCTCTAACACTGACCTTGCTAGCAATCCAGAATATAGGATTCCTACAAATCTGCATGTTGGATCTACAGCTGAGAGAGAGACAGGGAAAGAAAGAGAGAGACAGAGACAGAAAGAGGGAAGAAAGATATGGCCAATACTTGCCTATTTTTTTCTAAACTGTTTTTAAACATCTGAATTGCTGGAAAGTATCTTAGCCTATCCTTGAATCTGTCTCTAAAACTGCCAGAACTGAATCTTTTTTTCCCCTGGACTTTCAAGAACTGCATTTCTCTAGGTTCATATTTTAGTGTTCATAAATTCATCATAAATTGATTTGTACCCTTCTGACAACATGTTTATTTTACTGTTAACATTACCTCTTTTTCTAGGTATGTTTCCAGCTCTTACAATTTCTTGTTGGACAGAACCTACATTGTCTTAGTGGGTTAAAAAATCTGCAAACAGCTCGCTCAGACAGAAGTGTTTTTATTTTCAGTTTCTTCATTTGGCTGCACTGATGCTGCTTCCCTCCCTTGCTCCACTAAGCATATTTTGGTTTTTTAGTCCCTTCAATTCTCTGTGTCATGTCTGTAAGTATCTTTGACTCATAAATGTTCTATCTGCACCTTTTGTGACTAATAAAAATTCTTTTCAAAGCAGTAGTCTGGAAAATGGATGGGAAATTGCCAATTTTTACATTAAACTTAGAAATCTTTCCTCACAAATTAGGTTAGAAGTACAAGAATCACTAGTCCATAAGAATTCTTATTTAAGAGTTCTAATGTCTTTGGGACTGTAGCCCAATTTTTAAAGGACTTTTAATTACTATTAAAATGCTCTCATCCTATTTCTTTCCATTATTATCTTCCCCTGAGGCTTTCATTACGATCGTTTCTATTTACAATGGTGCCAACACTTGCAAATGAAACACCAGTAGTGGTGTAGTACTGTTACACTTTGTAACAATCTGTTTTAACCTCATGAGTCATAACAGATAATAGCTTCTTAGTATTTACATATATCTTTTGCCTGAAAGGACCCCAAAGTATTTTACTAATTTAAATATCTTCATTACCTTCTGAAATTTAGTCAAAGTTTAAAAGTGCATAGAAACTCAACATCACAATTGAAATGAAAAAATGCTTTAATAAAATACTGTATTCTTTCAAGTTATGAAGCTAAGTTATGTAGGCAACTATTACTATCCTGACTGAAATATGATCACAACATTAGACATAATAACATCCTTACTCTTCTGAGAGACAGCACCTGTAAGTGCCAAAGTAAAAATTTTAGTCCAGTGCTTATTCAAAGCACCTATTTAATCATTTATACCAACTGCAGCATGTGAGTTTTCTTTCCTCTCTAAACACCGACATTTATGCTGACCAGGGTTAGTTTATATGATCCAACAAAATCACAAGCCTTGATGGCATTACCAAAGGCATTAACAGCGGTATTACCATTTTCTTTCATACAATTATGGAAAGTGTGTTGAATTATCTAAATGAAAAGCACTATTGAACTTCCAGCTCTTGGCACATTTTCTTCAGTAACAAAAACAAACCATTAGAGACTATGGTGATGGGGTAAAGGAACAAGAAAGAAACATTTCTCAAGCTCCTAAACCAATATATGCACTGCAGCTAGAGAAATCATGTGCGTTTTCTCTTCTCAAGTAAAATATTATGAGAACGGCAGTAACTTTGCCTTGATTGGAAAGCTTGAGGATTAAACCAAAGAATAGAAATATGCATACTTTTACAATCTTTAACTTGAAATCAGAGTATCACTTTTATTTACTATAGAATATTGGAGTTTGTATCCCTTCATTCTTATCAAACAGATTTTTATTAATTGTTTTGCATACTTTCATGGCATCCTCTCTTCTTCTCTTGAGAATAAAAATGCATACTAATTTTCTAATAACAATTACAGTATAGGTAACTTGTGGTTTGTTTAGGTCATAATAAAACAATTAAAAACATACATAATGCCCATTGCCCATATGCTCCATTTTCTATCATTCCTTTACTTCCCACAAGTACAATTCAGTATTTTACTTCTAAATAAAGGAGTTATGTTGGCATGATCCTAAGATAAACCACTATCCCCACGACTAACTTAGTTCCCTGAAATCACAGACAAAAAAAGAATTAAATTACACATTGCACACGCTGATGAAAAAAAAATGCTGCTGGAAAAAGTTAATAGATCTTAATAATATAGTACAGCAGAAACTGCTAAATGCAAAACCCTTAAGCACTGGGAATATCAATTAATAGCTTATGCACTGTTATGAGTCTTTTTTCTTACAAAGTGATCAGCAGGCTTCATTTTTGCTTTTTTAATACTTGAATATGAAATATTTTAAAAGTAAATGTAGTTTAAGGCATGTCTTGGTGTAAGTCAAAAAGTGGGCATTCTGCTGTTTTGTTCTCTTTCTAATTCACCGCACTTGTGTTTTGCTTCATTAGCTTCCATTTTATTATACAAGATGGTGAGATTTATCATGAGCACACATTAAATGGTGTATCTGCAGCTTCCTGCAGTGGGCAATGTAATGATTAAAAAATGTGCCTGTAACCTTATGGCCACTTGGAAGGGTGCCACTGATGTTTCAAAAATAATGGTCTGGGATGATGTACTATTATGGAGTTGTCATTTATATTCCCTGTATTAGAAACTGCACATGGGAAAGAGACGAATGTGTCATACGATTAGTATTTGCAAATATAACTTCCCTTGTACCAACCAACTGCCATCTCTTCCCTTTTGAGAAGAACAAAAAAGGATTGATACTGATTTGGCCAGAGTGGACAGCTTTAGGCCTGAATCCTGTTCTCTCCTTCTGAAGTCAGAGGAAATTTGCCTAGATATAGGGTGCCAAAATAAGCTCCAAAAGAGGTTACTCTATCCTGGGCTTCAATTTGCATTTTAGTTTGCATTAAACAGAAAATCTAAGCAAGTGGTAAGTAAAATACTGTGCTTAGTGTTTATTAATCTGTGCACTTTTACATTTTATACTCAGCTTTTCTGCTGGGAAACCATCCAAACTTACATCATGTTTTCAAGTTAGTTAAGCATAACTTAATAATAAATTTGTGTTGCGCTATCATTAGGATAATAATGATACACAAAAATGTTAGGGGAAAAAAATCTCCTTTAAGATTTGCATGTTGTCTGTGAAGGGAGATCCCATATCTACTCAGAAGACTTGGGAGGAAAACTTTGTACTAAGCATTCACCTAATAAGTGCAACTGGAGGAAACTGACTAACAGTAGTTAAAGGATCTGATTTCTCTTCAGTAGAGTCATGAGACAAACGACTGTTCCTTAAAAATGTAACTCAGGATCCACATTTGTAAACTGAATAG
>NW_017729034.1:67514200-67520880 GCF_001723915.1 Gavialis gangeticus
CTTTGTACTAAGCATTCACCTAATAAGTGCAACTGGAGGAAACTGACTAATAGTAGTTAAAGGATCTGATTTCTCTTCAGTAGAGTCATGAGACAAATGACTGTTCCTTAAAAATGTAACTCAGGATCCACATTTGTAAATTGAATAGGTGAATAATGGACCAAAATAACAGTTGACCAAAGGATAGAGGGAAAGAGATTATCAAAGGTTAAAAAAAATAGCCACAATATTAATTCCCTGAAAACACATGCTCCCTGAGCAGATTCCTTAGGAATGAAATGAACTGAACTGTTCAGGAAGGTAATTCTTTCTTTTAATCTCTGTAATAGAGATTAACATCCTTGATGACTGGCTACTAAAGAGAGAAACATATAATGGGTAAGTTAATTTTACCATTTTTAAAACTTGAACTGTTCTTCACAGCTTTGATGATGCTTGTGGATAAATAGCCTATTAGCCAAATCAAAATGGTGTGCTTCAGTGCAATAACACAGTAGTCTTCTGAAAAAAAATGACCTTTATTTAAACTGCTCAAGTTTATGATCAAATGATTACATCAAAATAAAGAATTACTTTGAAATGAGGATTAGTGCAGAAGAACAGATGTATCACAAATTGTAGAATACCTCATGCACAGTAATTAAACAGTTAGGCATCTGATGGAGTGAGCTCTTGCTCACAAAAGCTTAGGCATCTTTGATTCAATCTATAAGGGGCATCTCTACCATGCTGCCTGCCTGCCTGACTTCAGATGAACACAGCTAACTACCTCTCACTTATTTAAAATTACCTCAAGCTACAGTAGTCTGTTACATCTCATTCCCTCAATTATTCTGTAAACTCTGATTTAAATCATATTCCTAATGTTTTAATTATATTATTGGAATGGTAGCATAATAAATACAATCTATTTTAGGAAGCTGATGATGATTAGAGGCATGAAATGGTTAGCGGAGGGAGGTGCACTGAAGACTGTGATTGTTCACAACTGATGTCAGAAAATATCCTTGAACCAGACCTACAGCATAAAGGCTGTAAACGGGGTGTGTTAACTATGAAGTTTTCATCTTTAAATCTCGAAGGACTCTAGCAAATTATTTTTATTATTATTATTCCTATGTTAAATATTGAGTAATTGAATCACTGAATACATAAGTAACTTTGCCACTGCCATGCAAAACATTTCCATTTAAGGTACTTATAGCCATGCTACCTCATAGTTTTTATCATGTTTATCCTTTCAACACTGCTACATGGTAGGAAAATGTTACCACTCTTATTTTTCAGATGAAGAACTGCTTCACAGTATGGCTAAGAGCCTGGTCTAAATGGGATTTATCTTCAGGTACCTCAATCCAAATTGCAATCCAAACAAATAAAAGCTCTGCCCAGTGGCTGCCAAACTTGGAGACTACTAAACTCCCTTTCTGAATCAAAGGTGCCCTAGGGCACCAGAACTGTCATGGTTCCTGTGCAGAACTGCCACGGTCTGAGCAAACAGATGTCTAAGTCACCTTTGGATCCAGAAATTGGCTAAGGCAGCTCCTAATTCCTCTGAGGTTGCTGATTTGGAAGTGTGCCCTGAGCACACCCAGCACAGGCCGAGAACCTTGAGTTAAACACAAATCACAACAACCATGGCCATTTCATTCAAAATTAACAGTAGTGCCTGCCATCTATAAAATAGCCTAGTGGTTGGAGCAGTTACCCAAGTAGTGGGAGATCTATGTTTTAGACTCTTTTCAAGCTGAAGGAATTCAAATCCACACCTCCCAGGAGAGTGCCCTAATAATCAGACTATAGAATAGTTCACAGGGGCCCTGACATACTTTGCGATGAAGCTGAGCCATTGGAAAGAAAAGGATACACGATTAATTTGTTCAGAAGGACAGCAGGCATGAGGGAGCTTGAATCAGTAGCCTAGTAAAGAGGGGGAAGCTCCTGCCTCCTGATCTTTTTGCGCACATCACATTAGTTGTTAGAAACCTCCCCAATAGAAGCATTCTGGAAAGCCCGGGATGCAGAAACCAGGAATTTCTCCTCCTTCATCACCAACTGTATTTTAAAAGAAAAGAGCAAGCCACACTCAGTTCTTTCAAAAAATGCTTGCAGACACCTTCCCTCAGGAGTGGATTCCAGACTCTGGATCCTAAGTGGATGGAGGCATTTCCTTTACTGCCTGATTCAGTGCAGGATCTCCTAAGTGTGGCAAGATTACAAGTACAACATCTTTGTTGGCTAGCTCTAGGTGGTTCCCTCATAAGCAACCTTCTGTGGTGTCTCATTCTCCCTAGGCACTGTATAGGGAGCCTAGATGCTAATTACTGTACAGTGTTTCCTTTTCAGAACTCCTTCGTGTGCCATGTACAGGTGTTATGTTTCCAACAAGAGAATTGCAGTAGGGCTGTGCGAAACGGGCCCTATTCGATTCAGATTCAGCCCGAATCAGGGACAGTGATTCAATCCATTGATCCGGATCACTGTCCCTGATTCGATTTGGCTGAATTCAAATCTAACGATTCAATGCTGATTCGGCAAATCAGCGATTTGGACACATTCACACATTTAAAAGTTTTTTCTACATACCTTGAGGTAGCAGGAGCAGCTCATGATCACAGCAGCATGGGGAGCTCTCCAGAGTGCTTGGCAGTGAACCCAGAAGTGGACCGGAAGTACTTTCGGTCCACTTCTGGGTCTACTGGGGAGTGGGCAGGCCTCCCCCCCCAACCCAGCAATCAGCTGCAGAGGGACCCTGGGTGCCCCCCCAGACCCAGAAGACACTAGTCACTGGAGGGGGGTTCAGGGCACTCCCCCCCAGCATGCTCCCTAGTGGACCAGGAAGTGGACTGGAAGTGTTTCTGGTCCATTTCCAGGTCCACTGCTGAGCGTGCTGGGAAGCGCCCCATGCTCCTGTAGGATGCTGCATCTGCCCCAGCACCGCAGGGTTCAGAGGCCCTGATACCTAGAGATATGTAGAAAAATCATTTAAAGTTGTGTCTACATCTGAATTGCTGAATCTGTCTGAATCAATTCGGAGAGATTAAAGGGTCCTCTGACCTAATTTGCATTCAGAGATTTGGCCACCAAATTGGGCTGAATCTCCATCAAATTGAATCAGGGACCAAAGCTTCGCACAGCCCTAAATTGCAGCTCGCTCGGTACACACCATGAGTGTACGGGCATTCACACAATTTCTCTCAGATCAAAAATGGCTGTTACAGGAGAAAAATAACCCACCTCCAAACAAGTAGAAGTCACTCCCAAAAGAGTTTATCCAAGAAGAACGAATGCCTGTACACTTTCCTGATGTTTGACTCCTCCTGGTACCCAAAGGAGTGGCCTGTGCCGAAATGCCACCCCCCATGTCACCTTAGTTCAGAGAAGGTGTGAGGAGCAGCTGCTGCTCACCTTCTCCCAGTCCCAGGAGGCCGCCTCTGCCTTCCCAAGACTGGGATCTTGCTGGACTGGGGAAGGCATCAGCGGGCAACTGCTCCCACCCTTCCCATAGACTGGGAGGGCAGGGCAGGGCAGGAGGAGGAGAGGAGGAGGAGGAGGAGCTGCTGCTTGTTCTCTGCCCATTCCTTGAACTCAGGGTCCCAGTAGGAGGAATGGGTGGCGGCTTTGCCACGTGGCTCCAACCCCTCCAGGAATAGGAGGAGTAGAGCAGTCTATGGTCTCCATGCTTTCCACAAACTAGGATCACCCCATTCTAAGAAAGGCATGTGGAACAAGGGAGAGGAGTCAGTTGCAGGCCGAATGCCTGTACTGCTCCATTTCCCAGAAACATTGCTAGCGGTGGCACATCTGTTTGCAACCATAGTCTCCTGTGTTAATCAGTCATCAGGACAATTAATTTCAGTTCCAAAGCAAAGGGATTTATTTTACATTTAAATAGAAAATGTGGAGACTTTAGAGAATTTCATACGTTGAAGTATGGAATGCTTTTTAGGCAGAAAGAGATAAGGCCTTTTTCAGCCAGGCAGACACTTAAATTCAGCCTTTTTTCAGGCAAGTAGATTTTGAGCGCACAAACCAGATATGGACCTCATTGCTCTAACACTTCATTCCCTTCCAAGAGTAACTTTTCCATTGCTAATGGTTTCTATACCTCATCCCCTCTGTTAAATTGGTGTAGGCTGTCAATTAGGTTCATTAATAATCTCATCTCAGAATTTCTGCTATTCGGTTAGACTAATTACTTGATTGCAGTCAGCCCAAGCCTCAAGTGGTTTTTCCTTTCTATAAACCTAGCAAAGGCTTCAGAAGCACTTGCCAATATAGAATAGGAATTTAACCCAATGTTTACCAGAGGCAAAAGAAGGTTTATAATCTGATATTTCAGTAGATTTTTAAAATCCCAAAAGTACACTGCTATGGGCTTTGTAGTGGAAAGAGACTCCACATTACAGAAACTACTTGATTTCAAATATAGACATCTGGGTGGAAGCTTGGAGCAAAATGAGCAAATGTTGATGTGGTAATTAAAATATAACATTTAAAAGTATTTTCCTTTAAAAAAATTATTAAAAAGTAGTTAAAATAGGTCATTATTTATTCTATCTCTACTTGTAAATTGAAACAAAGCCTTTATTCCAGAACAGAAAAACATTTTGTTTTTGTCTGCAAGCCACTCATGAATAGTACTGGGCAGATACATCTCTGTTTATGGTGAGAACCAAATAATTGAGTTGCACACATACAAACACACAGAAGATATTAAAAGCACCAAACAAGCAGTGCTATGAGTACAAGAGCCTTTTATAAGGTATGTATATTATTCAGGATAAAATAATCCTGCTTGGTTTGCCTTTTTTGCTTGTAAGATGCAATAACTTATTCAAGTTAAAGCAGTTGCAGATATTCTGTATGAACAGGATTTTAATACTGGGACACATGCCCTTATGATTAAATTACAGTTTGCATTAAATTGGTATTGGCCTCCATTACTGATCGTATAAACTTGTGATTATTGTACAGGCTAAGGACTAGCCTTTCTGTTTTAGGTTAAAGATACTTGATTTTGCTGGTCAGTGTTCCTCTTTTAGCTACCAGTATAATCACAGTTTCTGAATTAGGGAGAAAATGCAAAGCTTACCTTTTAATAAGGTTAAAATTATCTCTAACGCTAAGGACAGACTACTGGAAAATTCTCCTAAAAATCATCTCCAATGTCTCACTTTGATACTAGCAAATGTTAAACACTGGTCAGAACCCAAAGGACATTTGCAAACAGCCAATTCATTTGTATAAAAGTATTTTCTTGTTATGAAAAAATGATGACAAGTCTACTATGCATAGTATTTTGTGAAAGAGACAATTGGGTTTTGACAACTATCAACAAAAAAAATCATTTCAGTTGCAATTTGCAATTCATGATTGAGTTCCATTTAACTGTTGTTTTAGGTCTAAACTCATTTGAACACGAAAAGAAACAATCCCCTGTAATATTTGGATATATCTTCTTCTCTGAGAAGCAAATGAAAAAATAATTTTCTCCTTTGCAGCCTAAAAATACTTAGCATTAAATGACACAACTCAGTAACCTATTAAGAATTCTAAAGAAGCAATGGTTTATACATATTAATTTTTTTCAGCTGTTACTTTATTAAATGAGTCTTTTGAGACTGAGGAACATTTTATCAGCAATACTAATTTTCTGTTATTTGTAAATGTTTTTTTGAAAGCCATAGGAAAATTTGATATCATCTTATCTTCTTGAGCGTGATGGTAAAACACTGCCTTCGCTTACTTAGTCTTTGAGTAGAAGAGAAATTTCATAACAGAGGAAAGATAATTAGGACTTGTAGGTCATGAATGAAAGCCACAGTGCTTGTACACTACCAGCTATTTCACAGCACTTTTCATAATGTAGCTGAAATCCTTTCACTGAACTGTGCAATGACATGCTAAGCACAGTTCCAATATGTAAACATTCCACATACAGTAATTTGCATTAGTTCCACATAATCTATATCAGCATTAATTAATAGAGTGGATAGTGTCTGTACATCTGTTAGCTATTAGTTTTTACTCTAATTCATTAGATCTTTATCATTTACCTGAACAACCCATCAGGAACAGGCAAATGAGACCTTGGTTCATCATGTTATCTGTAGGATAGTGCAGCCAGGAATATTAACATCTCTTGTATATGCTCATATCTTGAGCCCAACATTGTTGCTGTAAGGTTTCCAAGTAGCCACATTTATTGTGCATTAAGAATCTCAAAATTACTTCTGGCTAGGATGGGCAGCAGTTACAAAGGTGAGGTAAATTTCATTATAGACAATTCAAATGAGCATATAGTGGGCATGTGTACATGAGTTGTCATGTCTCTGTAGCGACAGTCTTATTGCTACCATGTAGTAGGGTCAGAAATGACCCGTGAGGCGTTGGGACTGCTTAGGACCAGCAGTTAGTGTGCAGTCATTTTGTGCTTGCTAAATGACTGTGCAGTAACAACTGTGCAGTCTGATGCAGGTGTGGATGCGCCCAGTTAGAGTCTTTTTAGTAAAAGCTGAACTGCTTCTTTCAGGTTGCCTTCAAATTGTGGCCTGTTTTAACTTTGACATAAAGTTCTCTTGGAGTGGTACAATAGATCTACATGGCCTACATGAAGGCAGTACTTACTTTTCCCTGATGAGTGTAGGTCATAAATTTAAATTAAACTGATATGATTT
>NW_017729034.1:67525880-67543934 GCF_001723915.1 Gavialis gangeticus
TCACATCCACTGGTCTCCTTGCATCCACTGAGCCAGTATTCTTGCCAAAGAAGGCAATCATATTGGGCAGGCATGACTTGCCCTTAGTGAATACATGTTGACTGTTCCTAATCACCTTCTCCTCCTAGTGCTTATAAATAGATTCCTTGAGGAGCTGCTCCATGATTTTTATTGGTTCAACATCACTTTTTATTTTTTATCCACCACGAGGTAGTGAAATTTAGATGGATATAAAAACTTTCCCCTGATTAGAAAACACACAGAAAAATCTTACATCAAAAGCAATGCAAAGTATATTGTACACATCAATTCTAAGTCCTCACTTCTCTGTTTCCTCCAAGAGTTTAATGAAGATTGTGGTATGCCATCAGATCACTTCACTGTTCATCCACAAAGTGAAAGAAATGTAGATTTTTAATAATACAGCTGAAAATATTTATTTTCCTATTATTCCTGGTCCTAGTTATACACTGCATTCTCATGGGTACCCCCAAGCCCACATGGAGGTCCATCAACTTTAAGGGAGGTTTCTAATCTGTGCATAGCGCTACCAGTGAAATGCCGTTATAGGATCGTGGCCTTATACTCAGTTAAAGGTGGCGGTGATGGTGGGGAGAAGGCTTTCAGACAAGCAAGTATTTTGGGGTAAGAAAAAAAAAGTATAGAAGGATTTATCACTCTTGAGAGCTTTGAGAGAACCTCTCCTTGAGATAATCAACAAGGATCCAGTCATCCATGCACTTGAAGTGACTCTCATAACCCGGACACGAGAACAGGTCCAGACTTCCAATCCACACCAGAGAGTATAGTTCTTGAATGAATTTTGTGAATTTCAGAGTGTACCTCTGAGGAAGAACTAATTTATCTATCAAAAAAAATTGGGATTTCTTTTTTTAAAAAGGATTTTATGTTATAGCTTATTTTCCCATTCTCCATATAGGGAAAATCTTGTAAACAGGTATGCCAGAGTAACTTTTCTCAGGGACATATTGTCATGAGATTGCCTAGAAGGGGAGAAGTGTGTTTGCAGTGATTCTCTGAAGTAAATGCTATGCAGTAGCTAAGTGCAGGTGAATACTGGCCTTTGCTCCTCTATGGTTCATTACTTTCACCTAAGTGGAACATCCTCCAAATTATACACTCAATATTGTGGGTGTGGGCAGACCTTAGTGCCACTACTGGGCATAGTGCACTGTGCACTTAATTTGGCACATAGTGAGATACTTAATGAGAGCTAGGGGGTCTCACTTCAAAAATCCAAGGATTTCTTTCCCACCCATCCCATCATGTATGCCTCTAGAGCAGCTGGTACCATTTTCAAACACTTTGCAGGCCACTACAGGTAAAACTGCTCTGTGCTGTGTTGCTGGTAACCATGAATACACAGAGACTTGTGTTGAGGCTGAGATACTTGATATGTTGTTACTGGAGAACTGAAGTTTTACAACCCAACCATTGTGCTACTGTGGAGTTTTGGCTGTGATTTTGGCAGCAGCAGTAGCAAGAGCTACAGATACAGTCCCCTTGCCTGTTGCTATACCAAGAGAAGAATACAAAGGAGGTTGGAGTTAAGGAGCGCGGTAAGCCTGATCAGTTGCTTCTCAAAGGACTTTCCTAGGAACAGCTTTGCTTGATGTAGCAACGTTTCTGAGCTCGTAAAATGAGACTTGATTGGTGGTTGAAGACCATACTGCAGATCTGGGGTGACCAGAAGCAGCTACAGAGCATCAGAGTTAGATGCTTTAAGGCACTTTCCTAGAAGTCTGCAGAACCTACCTTAAAGTGCAGTGGCAGCCCACAAGCATGACTGTTCCTCTTCCCATTCAGAAGCGCACAGCCATCATATCTAGAAGCTCACCACCTCATGTTGCTAACATTCAGTTGCTAACCAATTTGATATAGGCTATAAGACTGAAAAGGTACTTTTGCTACGTAAAACTTCCCTGTCCTCAGGAAGGTTAATGATGGCTTTTCCCATTTGGGTTCTCCCAGTTGCATTGCTGCAACTGATGGAGCCTCCTATTCCTATTAGCTGCTATCTAAACCAAGCCTTGGTGGGTGCATCTAAACGTAAACTTTAATGTGCAGTAGCCTATTTTACTGTGCATTAAAGTGTAACATAAAAACCATGCTTTTACACTAATACGCAGTAAAATAGGCTACTGTGCATAAAGCGTCACTTAAAAACCATGCACAAAACCATTCATTATTGTGCACTAAGGCAGCCTAATGTGCATTTGTTTAATACCTCACATTGGAGGTACTAAATTTAATGCGCAATAGGAGAGCACCTTAAAGCACATGTAGATGTACCTGGTGTTCCTAAACAGAAAGTGGTACTTCTCTGCTGTGATTCAAGGCTGGGCTGACCACCATGATGGTTTAACATTATTAATGTGGAATAGTCTGGAAAAGTTCATGATGGCTGGGGGCATTCGTTCTTCTTTTTTGTAATGCAGAAAGACATATTTACTTCCATTTTGGACACTTGCAGTGTTTACCTTCCCTTCTACTATTCTGAGAGACCTTTTCATCATCTACTACCATAGCTGATGAAGCCTTTCACAGTGTATTTGAAGTGTTCTGTGCTGCCTACCATCAGTAAGAGCAAGAGACACAGCCTTGCAGAGAGCTGGGAGCAGAGGTTCAAAGACTTTCAGAAAGTTTTGAATAGCCGCTCAGCTGCTGTCTCTGAACTGACAAGCATCAGGAACACATTATTAGGAACGCTTGTATAACTATTTTTGTATAACTGCCCTTGTATAACTACTTTCTCATGTATCGCTACTTGTGAGAAAAGGGCCTGTTTTTCTGGATGTGTAGTTTGCCTTATATTGTGTGCAACTTTTCATGGGTTGCTTCCTGGACTACCTGCACAGAACGTGGGGACGATGTTTTTACTGTCAAGGGCTCATACCACATAATTTATAGAGCTTTGTTGTTTTTATAAGGAGACTAGGATGCCACTGTCTTTGGTTCTATACAGGTACAAAACTGAAAAAAAAAGTTCTACCCCAAAGAATTTACAATCTTAGATTAGACTAAAGATAGACAATGAAAGATTAGGAAATGTTTAACAATGCTGAGGCACAGCACGCTGTCTAAAGATGAAAATAACATTACTTAGACAGCTGCCAGCAGAAATGCTGACTCGTATAACAGTATTTCTCTTAGTTCGACTTTCTTCTCTTAATCTCCACATATATCACAACCACTGTTTCACAGCTTTCCATCCTTGTATAAGTTCTTTCATATTTTCAAATGGAATTTCACTCCATCTCATCCTTGTTGTTGAAGTAGTTTGGGTCCTGTCAAAAATGCTGAATTGTAAAAGTAAAACCATTCAAACTCTTAAAATATGTTTAAAAACTTTCACCACATCTGCTGCATTATGTTTGCTTCTGTCTGCAATTATGTTTAATAGTACTACATTACTCGGAGTCAGCTGCAGTAACAAAACCCCTGACATTGCCATGTGTTGTGCTCCCACTGATGTCAAGTGGAGTTGCAGATGATCCCGTAGTACCACCCAGGTTGCAAGGCAGAGTCTGTAACAGGTTGAGAAATACTGTCATCAAGTGTGGGACAAGGAACCCTTTAGCAACCCACAGCAGCCTTGAGTGGTATAGTAATTACAGTCCTTAGCAGCTACAGAGCTAACTTCTCTAAAGAAGATAAAATGAAAACTGTAGTTGTGTTATAAGCTGGATGGAGTTCAATTAAATTCCAGTGTAGGATAAAAACATGGTGCTAGCCTATAATGGTAATGGAAATTATCTTTATACCATCAACCAGCAGGGAATTTTTATCAGGATCTTACATAAAAGATATGGAAACACTAGCTTCCACAGCTGTTCTTTATGGCATCTGTGGTATTTACTTCATCTTTCTGATCACTTGGAGGCCAGCAGGAATTTTAACTGCATTTAAAGTGCATTTGTCTTCAAACAGAAATAAGTAAAACCTGAAGGAATATAAATCAAGTATCCCCCACTTGATGTCAAGGAGGATAATAGTTGCTGGCACCAGCTAGCTTTTCCTAATTAATTGGCTTAGAGTACTAAGCAAAACATACAGCAATACCCTATTAATTTTAATAGTATGATCAATTTTATGCCATGATTTCTATAGGGACTCTGTTTTCAAGAGACAGCAGATTATGATGTGGAAAATTTGTGACCTTACTCTAGTTTAATCTACAGAACTTTAATTCTTTTTTAGCAGTAGTTTTTGGTGTATAAATAGAGTAACTGTGACAATACAATAAATTAATCTCACTGATGTGGTGTGATGTGCACTATTGGTTTTCCTTCTTGCACAAAGCAGTAGACATGCCCACATGATGTGTTATCGTATTTCCTTTTCTTGCTCCAATAAAAAACTAAAGTTTAAAACAACCCTCCCTCTGCCAGCACTTCATCCCACATGATCTATGTATCATTTACTGAATGCATCCTTTTATTTGACGAAAATCCCCATGAGCAAATGTGCTTGGAACAGGTGCAGGTTCTAGAAACTTGCACCAGGATGCAGTCCTTCTGCCTGAAGTACTTAAGTTTTGAGTAAATACTTTGGCACTGGGCTTCTTATAAATCTACCCTGCTCCTCATGTGGACTGGATGTGTTTTAAGCTTACCTACTGCTTGAAGATTTACTGGTCAGCAGAAACAAGAAACCATCTTTTCTTTTGATTTTTCTCCTAAGATATTGTTGCTGCTGAATTAATTTTATGTTATTAGACATTTTTAAAAATATCGTATCAGGTTGATGAAGATGAAAATCAGCTTTTTTAGCAATTGACTAAGCATCTTTATTTTTACATAAAAATAGAATAAAGAAACTAGAGATAGAGATAGACCTATTAGATTGTCAAATCCATCTTCTTGCTGAGGCATAACTGTTCCCTAGGGTACATTTTCCAATGTTTATCTTGTCTAGTTTTAAAAGTTGCAAGCGACGAGGCTTCTACCTCTCCCTTTGGAAGATTTTTCCACAGCTTGCTACATCACAATATCGAGATATATTTCTTTATATTTAGCCTAAAATTTCCCATTTTAAGTGTCATCCCACTACTCATAGTTATTGTCCCTTGGTATGGGTCTACCTAATTTCTCTCTTTCTTTGATATTTATAGCTTTCAAATACTTGTAAATATGTGTCCTGCTTTAGCAAAAGTTATTAGCTCTTTTAGTCTCGTTACTAAATAACGCCAATTCCTTCAGTCCCTTTTATATATATACACATACATATATATACACACATATACATATATATATGTATACACACACATATATATCATGTGTATGTATACATATATATACATACATACATATATATATACATACACACACACACATATATATATACACACACACACTTCTGTCTTGAATTGTCAACATTTTTTCAATGTAATGTCTAGAACGGAATGAAGTATCCCAAATCCAGTCATACCTGAACCACACATAAAAGATCTATCACCTCTCTGCCTCATGTTATGCTTTTCTTTGAAGCCCAAACCTGTCTGGGTTTTTTGTATACCTGTTTTGTTGTCTACTATCGTTCCAGCTTGTTTTAGTCATTTTAGCTTTGTAGGCTGCTTCCTGCTATTGGCAAAAACTTAAATATCACATGCTCAACATTAATATCACCTGTTCTCTCTGTGAAATGACTTTCTTTTCACTGGTATGTCATAGTATCCTTTGTTGGGATAGCCAAATAAATTTATACTCTCCTGGCTGGGGTGAGCTTAGCCAGATTATCTTGGAAAATTTGGACTTGACCATTAGTATCTCATACACTGAATTTCATGTTAAGTATCAGCCAAAACTGAACAACTTGGGGGAAGATCCTTTACACCTTAAACCGACTGGACACATCTACACGAGCTATTAACGTGATGCAATAAACTCTGGCACAGCATTAATGTGGGATAGCCTGGAAAAGTTCATGATAGCTGGAGGCAGTTGTTCTTTTTTGTCATGAAGAAAGACATAATTACTTCCACTTTGAATATTTGCAGTGTTTATTTCTACTATTCTGAGAGACTTTTTCATCTTCTACTACTGTAGCTGATGAAGCCTTTCACAGTGTATTTGAAGCTGTGAGTGGTCTATGCTGCCATCAGTAAGAGCAAGAGATACAGCGTTACAGAGAACTGGGAGCAGAGACTCAAAGACTTTCAGAAAGTTTTGACAGTTTGTGCCAGATTCAGTGGCTCCTGAGTGCAGTGTCTGTACTTGCGCTCAGGGCTGCAGCAGTTTGAGCTGGGGCAGAGCAGCCCTGGGATGGCAAGAGGCCTGGGCAATGGGCAGTGGAAGGGCTGGATGGGGCATGAGGGTGCTACAGTGCAGGGCTAGTTGGTAGGCAGCCCCTGCACTTCAGCACCCTCATGCCCAGCCAGCCCCTGCCACCATCTACATATACATTTCAGCACACACAATTACTCTGTCATGAGATAGTACTGTTCCCGACAGTATTATCCTACAGCAGAATTAGTTAATTTACTGCACCCTAATACTGGTGCACATGTAGACAATGACATTTTACTGCTGAGCTAATTAGTCAATTGCAGTAAAGCGCATGTGTAGATGCACCCACTGACTGCAATCTGGTGCAACAAACTCTTCTGTTTAAAGACTGCTAATGTTAATAAAGGTTCCCAGACCAGGTCCATTGTATTTGATCAAGGACTCAATGAAAGTTTGATTTGATTTATAAATTTGATTTATAAAACTCCTCATTAAGTTTTGTCCCCAATATGGATATATGAAGTCACATGTCTAGAGTATAAACTCTTCTTTTGTTCACCTGCATATCTATGTAGAAAAAAAAACAGTGCTATATTCCTGGACAATGCAGAGACATGAGCTTGCTGCAATAAAACATGAAATGTCAGTTCCTATCTCAGGTATCTTTGGTTACTGTAGGTGGATTTCTGTTTTCCTTTATGCATGCAAATGGCAGCTTCCTAGCTATCTAAGTGGCATTTTTGGTTTTACGTGCAGATTGCAGTTTTAGTTCCCCTATAAAGGGAACATGGGAGTGCATGTGTAACTGACTGAGCATGCACAGGCAAAAACACATTAGTCAAGCTGGTCTGCAGCTGTTGTGTATTGTATGCACAGCTATTTTGAACTTTTACCTGTATCTAAGTCACAAAAAATACATGAACTAGAAGCCTAAGACTAATGGGTGTTGGACTTGAGGAGGATGGCCCTCCCATAGCTGAGTAGTTAGGAATTTTTTTGGAAAGCTAGATACCTAATTACTAGGCCACTGTTGCCCACACAAGAATTTTAAGTTATGTCTCTAATGGCCTAGCTCAGTGCTCTAACCACCAGGCCACAGGTTAAGCATTACCATGTGCCGTCTCCATCCTTACTGTTGAAGTTGCTCCTCTGGGCAACCAAGAGACAAAGATTTGTTGGACCAGGAGTGTAGTTATCTCTGGATTCAATACACACAGACATATGTGAATAAGAACTAAAAAGCAAGTTTTGTTTGTGAAGCAGCAGACAAGTCTTTGCAGTCCATTAGTCTCTTTACTAAGTAACTGACTGGTTAGCAGCTTTCTAACTGAGGTACCATCTTCCCAATTCCCAACTAACTCCTTCAGTCTGCTGTCTCTCTATAATTACCAGCACTACTATGAGGAAAAGAGCAAGCTAGGGAGTATGTGACTTGGTGAGATGTATGTTGGCCTAGTTCTAGTCTGGTCCCTTGGTTCCCCTGGGGCAGAAACGTCCGTACTATACTAATCTCTGTACGCTTTAAGCAATTACTATTAAATGCAAAGGTCAGTGGCTCACCTTCAAAGACGATACTGGAAAAAAGTATTTCATTATGTATAACTTGTGGCCTAGTGACTAGAGCACTGCTAGAAAAATGAAAGAAATATGGGTTCAAATCCTCTACTGGCAAGGTCAGGCCTAGAGTTTTAGGTCATTTTACATGTATTGTGGGACGTGGCCACTTTAATTAGTGAGCCATGCTAATTAAAAGCACCTGTGAGTCCCCGTACTGAAAAAATGGTGGTGGGGCGCTTTGAAATAAAGCTCTTTGAACATGTTTTATTTCAGAGTGCCCCACCACCATTTTTTCAGCATGGAGATGCACTGAGATGCTGATTCAAGTGACGTGGAAGGCTGCCAGAGCACGTCAATTTCCATGCTCCAGCAGACATGATTAATTGAGTCTGCTCCAACAAACTGGATTTCCAGAGTGTCACAGCAAGCTCTGCATACACATATAGGATCCCTTAGTCTCCAGCTGTATGGGAAAGTGTCCTAACCATTCAGATAATGGGGCTAAAAATGAGAGGCCCTTTCTTTCCCCTGCTCTGGCATTTCCCTGGACTTGCACTCAAGTACTTGGCCATGTATGTGCCTCCATACACAACCAGGGCATAGCCTACTGTGCATGCTCAGTACACATGCACACTTCTGGTCTTTAGGTGCACAGAGAGAAACAGAATTCCATCCTATTTTGTTAAATTGGTAAGATAAAATAGCCCTGGTTTTATATTGGAGGGGCTAGTTCTATTGAAATTCCAGTAATGTGGAGAAAGATTTCATTATTTTCATGCCTTACAAATGCATGAGAAGCACATATGTATACACTTAGATGGAGAAAGAATATAGAGTAGGCAAAGGAAACATTTAAAAGACTTTTTCAAAACTCTTGCAAAGAGTTTCAAAACTCTTCCAAAAATAGTCTACAACAGTGTACTATAGGCATTGAAGTTAAGCCACAGGCACCAACTTTTATTTTTCCTGAGGGGGCTAGGGGGAAGCTAAGATGATGGACATGTGGAAAGTTTTACACATTTCAGATGATGGCCATGTTTCCAAGTAGGGCCAGGGCCCTCAGGCCCCCACATACTTGGTGCCTCTGAAATTACTGAACAAACTAATTAAATAAGAACAGTAAATAATGGAGCAAAACTACTTGCAAACAGTCACTGGAAGTGAAATACTAGTGGTGTGTATTAGATATCACCAGGGATCTGGGTTTTCCATTTCCCATGGAAAAACAGAAAAAAAACCCCAATGATTTTCTCTTTTAACAGAGATCCCTATTAATTTTCCACTTTTGCAAAGAGCTCTCTGCAGGCTGGCAGAGCTCCAGCCTGCAAGAGCTTCTTGCAAAAAGGGTGGCAAACCCTAAGCCCTGTCCCAAGTGGGAGGGAGAGGGGGAAGGAGCAGGGCCTGAGATTCTCAGAAAGCCAAGGCTTGGCTGAGGCTCACTTTCCCTCCTGGAGTCTTTGAGGAAAGTGAGGCTTGCAGGGGGGTGGAGATCAGGTGGGGGACCCTTCTGGTTGTGCTGGGGGGCTGCAGATCAGGGATGGAGGACATCAGCAGGGCTGTGGGTACCCTGTGGGCTGGGTGCAGGTGACTTCCAGGGCTGGGGGAGTGGGGGCTGTGGGAAGAGCCAGCAGGGCAGGTGGGGTTCAGTGTGGTGGTGTGTGGGTGTGGGCTGAGGGAGTGGGGAGGTGTCTGCAGGAAGTCGCATGTGAATGCCTGGCCCAGCCCAATGGTGTATGGACCACAAGCAGTGCACCACTGGGCCAGCTGGGCAGCTGCACATGGGGGCACAGAGTTGCACATCATTGGGCCGGGTGGGCTCCTGCTTGCCTCCATGTACAGCTTCCTGCTGGAGTGCTGGAAGCCCCACGTGGAGGCAAAGAGCCCACCTGGCCTGATGGCACATGGCTCCCAGTCCATGCACCATCCAGCTGGGCTGGCCAGCTCTGTGCCTCCACAAAGGGCTGTGCCTCCACGTGGGGCAGTGGTAAGCCTCACATGGAGGCACAGAGTCCACCCAGCCTGATGGTGCATGGCTTCCATCTGCAGTGCCACAATCCACACATACTAGCACAGAACCAGCACAGTCTGGTCCGAAGGTACATGCCAGTGGGCTGGGTTGGCTCCATGACAGCATGTGCAGGCCCTGGGACTCAGCCAGAGGTGTGCACCACTGGGGCCTCTGCCTGCTGTGGCCATGAGTGCCCCAAGGGTCCACTTCCTGCTGCTGCTGAGCCACTGGTGGTGGGGGCTGTGCACTACAAACCCTACACCCACTCACAAACCCCACACACTCACTCACACCCCCCACACCCCTTCACAAGTCCCCCACAAACCCCACATACTCCCATCCCCACACTCCCCAGACCCCCCCACACCCCACTCCCCATACAACCCCCCACACCTGGCCACAAACCCCACCCCTCACATCCAGCCACAAACCCCACACCCATTCACAACTCTCCTCCATAAACCCCCCAACCCCCCCACACCCTTTCACAAATCCTCCCACACACGCGCTGCACACCCACTCCCTTCCATACAAAGTACCTGCATATAGTTCTAAAGGATGTTCAAATAGTGTTATATTTAGTTTAACTTGTAAAAAGAAAAAAGTAATTTTGCACAATGATGAATTTTTCTGCGCATAATTCCTTGGGGTGTAGAGAGTGGTCTCAGCAGGAGCTCTGATTTTCTGTGATGGAAAACCCAATATCAAATGCCAAAATATATAGGTATTTAGAATTCATTTTATTATAGTGATTGAGGAACTGGTAAGCTTCCAAATGGCTTTAAAACAGCAAATATATCAATAAAACATTGTGTTCAATTGATACCTATATATATAGTGGCCTTTCATTTTAATCATGGATTTTGGACTTTTTAATCAGAAAATCTGTGATTTTTATGAGAATTTTCAATTTTTTATCAAACCAGGACCCCTGGATATTATTCACTACATGAACTTTATCAGGAGCAAGGCTGGTTGAATATTTTTGGCAAATAGTTTATTGGCTGAAAAATACCATTTTGATTGGTTTGAAACAGTTTACAATTCTGGATCAAATTTGCCATCTACTTTAGCTGAAAAAACTCTGGGAAAGTCAGCTGCACAAAACTGGCAAGGAGATGGTAGATATCTTTTACTCAGGATCCCCGTAGTTAAAGTACTTGCTAACAGTATGGGAAGTCCAGGTTCAATTCCCTTCTCTTCCTGAAGAGATTTGGACCCACAACTCCCACCTCTTAGAAGCATTACCACTGAGCCAAAAAGACAGACAATTTGAGGGACTATATAGTTTTGGGGTAGGGCACTCAGCTGATTTGTAGTTCATCTGGTTTCCAATGCCTGCTCCTGTGAATAAACAAATGAAATATTTGATACAAGCAGAACACTGTTAAAAATACAATGGTGGCTGGGAGGTGCTGCTTAGGATGGAAAAGAGAAGCTGAACATGGATTATCTATATTCTGGGTGAATATTCTGACCTCTGTACCCTTTGGCAAGAAACACAAAATGATGGTGGTAGTAACACTTTTTTAATCTTCATCCATTTTGGGCATGGTGATTAAACCTAGCTCTTCATTTCCCTTGCTTTGCATTTCACATCTGTCTTAAATGGAAACATTTTTGATTTAGCTAACTGAACATAAACTCTTCTCACACAGCTCTGGTCATGACTGCCCAAACTCATTGGGTTAGGATTATCACAATTTATTTGTTAGTTCCATAAAAACAGTGAGAAAAGCAAAGTTTTAATCTTACCAAGATTTAAGCATATCATAGAATCATAGTATTGGAAAAAATCTGCACAGATGCAGGACTTGCTGTTCCTAAAACAGTCCAGATAGATACCTATCCAGCCTCTTCTTGAAAACCTACAGTAAAGGAGATTCCATGACTTCCCTAGGCAACATGTTGTTACAGTTCAGAAGTTTTTCCTAATGGTGCAAATCTGTTTTGCTTTGTTCTGCTATGTGTGGAAATTGAGAACAACTTCCTTTCTTTGGCAACCTTTCAAATATTTGGAAATTATTATCATGTCTTCCTCCCAACCTCCACCCGCCCCTTAATCTCCTTTTATCAGACTAAATGTATCTATTCAATCCTTTTAGTATTTCCTCATATAGCTTGCATTCCAAGCTTTTTGTCATCGTCATAACTCTGGATCTTGTCCAGTTTCTCTACATCTTTCTTAAAATCCAGTGCCCAAAACTGGCCACGGTAGTTCAACTGAGACCTATCTAATAACAAGCAAAGTGATGATATCACTTCCCAAATCTGGAATACAATGTTTCTATTAATGCAAGCCAAGAACTGCATCACAGTTGATTTTTTTGCCACATCACACTGCTGGCTCACATCAGCAACTGCTGAAGGTGAGATTTTTAAAATCACTAAAATGCACCAAAAATGACATATCTATTTTCATTTAGAGAATCTGAATTCATGGCTTATAGATATACAACAATTATTAACTGTCACAGATTAAACTATAGCAGCTGATCCCAGTCAATCCTGTAAACATGGGTGGGTAGTAGTTTTTTTCTTGAAGTTAAGCATGGCAGCAAGGATCCCCAGGGCTTGGGAGTTGCACCTCTATGGTTAGGAGCCCTGTCAGCTGACACATACAACTCAAAGCTTTATAACAACCATCTATAAAGTTAGTACACATTTTTGAGGTCAAACTTTACTGCTGGTTAGAGCTTTTTATTGTGTGATACCTACTTTGCACGTGTAGCTGGTCTCAAGGTAACTGCACAATTAACCAGTTAAATTGCACGATACCTACAACATGTAGAGTGGGACTCTAAGGCTTGGGACAGAAATTACACCTAAACCAGTATAAGTAATTGGAAACTGGTTCAAATTGTAACACAACAGAAGTTCAGTGCACACAAACTGCTTTCACAGTGGCTGAAACTGGTTTAAGATAACCCTGGATAGATGTAGTATCAGACTTTACATTAAATCAGTTTATTGAAATTCTGCCCCAGATTGCCTCCACATTCAAGTTAACTTACAATTTCCCTGCAGCCCTCCCTCACAGGGTGGGCAGGCTAGCCTTGGCCCAAGCTGTCTGCTTCAGCTTAGCAGGGAGGTATATGCTCTTCTGGCCTGGGCCACTGCAGATATGTGGCTACATTTCTGGAATCAAAAGTGAATGTCTGTTTAGTTCAATCTATGCAGCTTAGACTAACCTGTGAAGATTGAATCGATTCAGCCTCAGGCTTTTTGACTGCCTGTAAGTAGTCTACAAAACTGGCTTGGAAAGTCCTTCTGGATCCATCCAGATCTTCCCTGTACACAGGATATATACCTTGGGTCTGTATGGGAACAACTATTTGACCCTACAGGATTACTGGAGGAAAAATGTAGTAAAAGATTGATTCTGTTAGATAGTTTAGAAAAAAAATTGTAGTACTTTAAGGTGATATTAAAACTGTAAGCGACAGTGCCCAGGGAATTCAAACAGAGGTTAATAGTTTTAAAAGTGCTTTCTTGTGCTCTGATAAAAGATACTGTAATACTAGGTTACACTGTAAGATTGAAACTCTTGAAAATAACAGCACAAACTGTAAAGTAAGTGTTTCTGGGTTTTACTACCGGGGTGAAAAGGGAAGCTCTTTATGAAATTCTCTCTTTGCCATTAGAATCTTTCTTCTATTTTAAAAATCATCCTTCCCCTATCAACATGACAAAGGCGTTCCACAAATACCTCAAATAACTTTAGTTACACATAGATTCTTACTACCCTGGATTTCAATTGTTTCTTTCAATTCAAGTGGGGTGAAGATACAATTGTTTCATAGGTGAGGGGCAATATTTTTACAGAATATTACATCAGCAAATCCAGCTCAATGATGGCAAGTAGTTTCTCTTAAATTAGTCTCTAGTAGTTGCAAGCACATATTGTTGTAATGTCTTCTCTGAAAATTGCACGTGGGTTTAGGGCCTGACTCCTCAGTTATCTACATACATAAATTTACATATTTAAAAAGTTTTACAATTTTCAGTGAAACTAATCATATACATAAAGGGCGTGTCTATACCACTGTTGCAGACCTAATTTGGAGCATTTTTTGGTGCTAGTATGAAGATCTATTAGTGTCTGTTTTGAGGCTTCCAGTGCTTAAATTTAGATCACATATTGAGTCAATATTTGGTACATTTCATTATAAACAATTTATTCCAGTTACAAATGAAAATAATGCCAGTTATCAAAGGAAGTGTGGAAGAAAAGCCAAATGGAAGAAAAGCGTGGAAGAAAAAGTTTGAAATCGGCCACCTTAATCAAGCACCTGCCAACCCAAAGGTGCCTGCCACTTTAAGGGCTGGAGGCAGGTAGCCGGCAGGTGCTTGATTAAGATGGCCATTTTCAAACTTTGGCAAGATAGGCAGAGGCAGCAGTTTGCTGCCAGCCACCAAGGGAATAACATCAGCTGGCAGAGCTACTGCTTCTGTAATGTCTTGGGGGTAAGGACAGGAGCTATGGGGATGGTTGGAGGCTCCTGGTCCTGGGCATAACCTGAAACTGCACTCTGCCAGGGAAGGGTGGCCTGGTGAGGCTGTTCATGGTGGAACAGCCCCCAAGAAATGCCATGCCAGTTACCTCCCCGGTGAAAGGCAGATAGAGGCACCTTAACCCCAGCTCCCACCATCTGGTGGGTATTGTAGGGAGTTCTGGTAGGGGCCAGGCATGCTTTGAAGGAGCACCTGAGCTCAGTAGGGGTGTGAGACCTCAGAGACACCAGAGCGGGTAGTATCAGTGTGTGGACCTGCACAGAGTAGGGTGCAAAAAGGGGCACTTGAAGGACTGTGTGTGTGGGGAGCAGAGTAGGGCCACTGAGAGAGGCCCAAAGGGCTGCACCAGGGGATACTGAGTAGGGCAGCAAGGCCTGCCTAAAGAGCAGTACATGGGCTAACCCCCGCGGAGGTGGTGTCAAGTTGCCCAGTGAGGGGCTTGAGGAGAAGTCAGCTCATTAGCTGGAATAAGGTCAGGCCATGTAGAGTAGGTGAACTCATGGGATCTGAAGGGCTGCATGTGTCCTATCAGAGTGCAAGTAGTGAAGCCTGATGGCCCAACGGGGGTCACTCAGTGAAGCAAGGCAGTAGAGAGTGGCCCAGTAATAGGCAGTATGTGAGAGACCCCTGTGATGGGGGCAGAGTGAGTTCGAGCATGTATGAGGTCCAATGGTGGATTGAGTTTGCTTTAGCCTGAAGCCAGGGAGCAATAATAGCCTGGATGTCATCTGTGAGGCATGGGCCATCGTGTAGGGAAGGTTCAGAGCCATAGATAGCGCCCCCTGGCATCGGGGTAGTGAATGGGCAGCCTCTTGCTTAATATATTATGAAAACATTCAAGTCATGGCAGATGAGTCAGCATAGACTGCCCTAGGCAGGTGGGCAGGCTAATTTGTGATCTAGCCCTGGGAAGGCCCCCTGTCATACCTAACTCAATATGCCAGGAAAGAAACTAGTATTAGGAATATATATTGCATGGTAAAAGGGAAATGGAGAAAATAAAGGAATACAGGGTAGTAGTAAGAGGCGGAGCCTGTCTGACTTAAAAGATACACTGTACATTAACTCTGAGAGCCAAGGTTAATATTTACTAAATCTAAGCACATTCAGTAACTTTAGATTTTCTTCTTTTAGAGGGGCTACTGCTCCTTTTTGTTTGAAGAGAGAAGAAAGCTGTGAATAATGCCTAAGAGCAAAACCAAACCAGAAATAAATGACTTTTTTAATGTGAGACCTTCAACCTCAATTCCAGTTCCCCAGAGGCCATCTTTGACTCTTTCTCAGGCAGTGCTCTCACAGATGTCAATGGTGGATAAAGATAGCTCTATAAAGAAACCAATGAAGGAACTGCTCCTTCGAGAGGTGAGTTTACAAGCTTCCTTAACACTAGTGGAAGAGAAGTTAGAGGCAATGTCATTTAGAATAACCAATTTAAATGAATAGACTGGATGAGACTAACACTGACTATAGATTGCAGACAACAAGCTATAGGACTGTGCAACTGATTTAGTGGAGACTGCTGCTCATCTAAGTCAGAGATTAAAAGTAATTTTTATGTGATGGGAGAAATGCTGAACTGCTCAAAATTTAATAGTCAGCATGATCCCAGCATGTAAGCATTATTAGGATACTAGTAGATGAATCATCTGATTACTTTTACGGGAAAATTAATTCTCAAAAGGATGTACATATCCTAAATGCTAGAGAGAAACACTTTGCACAGAGAAATTATTCCCTCTGTTTATGCCATAATGAAATTAGGCAGCAGAAGAGAAAGGCTAGACTTTGTAGTGTCACACTGACCAATGCCAAGGGCTGTGAGTGAGCATTAAACATTGGCAAGAATAAGAATAATTAATAAAAACTGCTCTATGAAGGGAGTGGTATTATCTTTTTCTCTGATATGAATTCTACAATAAGAATTTAGGGAAATTAAACAACTCTTCATGGATGAAGGATCAAGGGATGAGATACTAACTGTTCCCAGAAAAATTATATTATCCATACAGATAAATGCTATATTTTCAGAATCCGGCTTTGGCATTTGTTTGCTTATTAACATAAGATACAAGGGATTTGAGTGGGAGGCTATTCATTGGTATATAATTCTGATAGTTGAATTCTTAGCAAATTTGAGTGCCTCTGTTGCCAATAGAACATCTTCCTCTTCTACGATTTGGTAGACTGATGCGTTTATGACACCTTTTGTATGATATCATTATGACTTTTGCTGTTTGCATAGAGGCGCATATTTTTTGGGTGATATCTTTTTCGGATAAGAATGGAACATATGCAGTCATCTCTCAAACAGATGGACTATTGTAAAGTTTAAAACAGCACTTCTTCCCACCCTCAGAAACATAGATGGACTTTTCTACTCCGCTGTTTAATATGAATGCTAATACTGCAATTATGTTTATGTTTAGCAGGTGTGTAATGTTCACATGCTGAGCTATTATTTGGTTTGCAAATTTTTATAGCTACTTGCTAGTTTTTCCAACGTTTCAGTTTTCATATCTTTGAAAGACTTGCCAGTGTGTGGCTTTTAGAATGTTTTACTTTGTCACTGGTATCTTTTGTTTGTATGACAGTCAACCAGGCTAATATATATTTGGTTAATGAAATATCAAAATAATATATAAAAATCATAATAAAAAACCCATGGGTAACATGTTCCATTAGAATCATCATGACATATTTTCTGTATCACCTTCATATATGAAATTATAGAGGTTTTATGTCACAATTTGCCAATATTAGTAATTGTTTGCTTTCAGTGCAGTATAAATATCTCTTTGTACACTATCTCCTTTTTTATCCAAGAAGCACTTATGAAAGACACATAAAATAAGACTGTATATAACCCATGTATTTGGGGGTTTTGGTTGTAGCCATGATGGTCTAACCTAGGTCTTTAACTTTTTTTTTATTTTAACAGAAAATCTGTCATCTTACAAATACTTTTACATGAAACAGTTTGAAGCAATGGCATATCAATTGCCAGTGACCAGTTAGAATGGTACTGCTAAATTAAAACATTAGTTTTAACATCACTGAACCCTATTCTCCAAAATCTAGCATAAGCAATGAAAATCATTTCCAGCCCACTTATCTTCTTTTTTGCTAAATGCCACAAGTTCACTATTCATTTCCTTCATTACACTCACCAAGGACTTTGTCAACAGGGAAGGTTATCACAAGAATTTACACAATACCTACCTCACTACCTTAGTTAGTAAATGAATTTGAGAAGTGTTTGTATGTGGATTATAGAAAACTAATGCTTCTGTTTGTAGTCCACAAAAATGCAGCTTGCTTTTCCAGTCCTTTTTTCCCCTCAGAAAGCCAAAAGGAAGAAAAATTAACCTATCAGATCCATTAATGTGGATTGCTGCCAGGTACCCTAAAACATCCTCATGAAAAAACAGAAACTCTTAAAATGGAAAGCCTGGTTTTTACTCTCTTATAGTGTAAAACATCTACTGAGAGATGGTAATTTGCACAGCTTGAAATGGGTATTTTATTAACAAAATAAAATTCTCAAACTGTATCTTCCCCAGGTTATTTGAAATAGGGTTTTGTTATACCTTCTTCGTGTGCAGCACAAATGTTGATCGGTGTTAGTGCACCTCAAGTTTGCAGCAGCCACACTTCAGGCCAGTAGGGACCTGGAGGACTGAATTGCCCCACTCCCATTCCAGGCTTCCCTCTTGCACTTGCTCACCC
>NW_017729034.1:67544044-67560576 GCF_001723915.1 Gavialis gangeticus
CCCCCCCCCCCCGCCTACTCATGGCTGCCCATGCTGTTTGTCCCAGGGGAACAGGCAGGGAGGGGTTAACCTGTCTGCCCACCTGTAGTTGACCAGCCAAGTCTCAGCCTGCCAAGAAAGCAGTAGCAGCAGGGACTGGGAAGGCAGGTTAACCCTTCCGTGCCTGCTCCCTGTGGACGTACAGCAGGTGCAGCCATGAGTAAACAGGGGGGAAAGGGGAGAGTGAGCCAGGATCTGGGGTCCTAGGGAGAGAAGTGTGGATGGCTGATCTGGGCCAGGAGGCGAGGTGAGATGGGTGGGGTGTTTACACTAAGCTTAAAGTGGCTACACCTTAATGTAACACAAACTGGGTAACATGGATCAGACATAAACCTGCCCTGGAGTGGCATAACTTTGAGCTGTGTAAGGAGTGCTTAAAAAGAGTTTCAGATGTTAATGTGCAGGCAGTCCAGGTGTTAAGAGCTCCAGGAGCCACCCAAAATTACCGTGTAACATGGCTCTTATTCCTCAAAACACTTATTCCTAAATTGTAGTGAATATTTCAGTACAGAGGCCTTTTGTTTAGCTTTAGATTAGACAGCCATAATGAATATATTCGCAGATGTAAGCATATTCATACTCCAACAGGAAGATTAAATATAAGACAGCATAGAGATTTATTATGGTGCCTTTGTGTCTTTGGCATTACATCCATTTATCTAATATGTTAATAAGCATATGCAATAACATTCATGTTTATTATGTGAAATAAAAGTTTCATAATTACATGACTAGCTTCTTGCTTCAGTTCTCATTTCAAATATTTTTCTTCCCCCAATCTATACTGTAACAATAGAATCAGGAAATCATCTTTTTCCTAATCTGTACCATGTATAACAGGCTAAATTTACATTCTGCTGGATGTGAAAGAATAGATTTTAGACTAAAACATCAATTGCAAAACTAGCACATGCATCAAAATTATATCTTGCAATGTTGCTGGTCTTCAGTGAATAGTAGATTTAAGTCAATGCTAATTTTAGAGATTCAAATTAGATTGCTAACACAAGAATAGACAGCATATCAGAAATAATTCACATTGCCCATCAAACTATATTCATACTTAAAGTCATGATAGCAGGAAAAATGTGGAAGGCAAGAGAAGCAGTGCTATAAGAATGTTCATCAAAAAGATTCCTCCCATATGTCATTAAAAGCCTAGCAGCTGTGCTGATGAAATCCCAATTCCTGTTGGTGACATCCATAGGGAATATAAAGTTTAAGCATTTCCCTTTACTGAAAGTCATGGTCTCATTTCCTGTATATTATATTAAACAACTGTCAGTTCTATTTACTGCTTTATTTCAAAATAAAAAATGATGAATGTTATCAGTCATACACATACAGAAAATACAGAATAATATCCAAAGAGAAATGTGTTGGGTTGGCCATAGCTCTGTTCCTGATGTAAATGAGCCTGTAACGGCTGCACCAGAAAATCAGGTTATTTAGACTTGTGTAATGAGATAAATAGTCTTAACCTAGTAACAAGGTTCCTCCAGTCTAGGACTGAGAACAGGATTTTTCATTTATAGCAACTTTTATGTTCATTCACTGACCTCTGGATGAGTGTGACAATTTTCTAATAATTTTGACCTCCCTAACTTCTGAAAGTATTCGTTTTCTTTGCTACAAAGCAACTCATTGTTAAGATGTAATAGTATATACTATATGGGCCATATTTAGAGTTCATATATGCAGATAGGAACTTCATTTGGGGGTTCAAGTTGGAATTGATCTATTTTGCTTACTCAGATCCTTCGTTCTTTGATTAGCTCTAATGTTCTTGTTTCCTTTTCTGGAATATGAGCTGTGTTTTTCCCAAGGAACTGTCTATAGGACACTTTGACTTATACCTGCTTCTCAAGGATCCTGTAATCTCTTAAGATTTTACAATGTTTTAGTGTCTTTACTGAGTGAGCCCTCACATCTGGAAACATTTCTTCGTGAACCCTAGCAATTCTGTCTGTTTTGGAGTGATACGTATTCATGCTGGCTCTAGAGTACAAAAAATGTTCAATGTTTTCAGAAGAGCTCAGCACCCAGTCATTCTGACAAGGAAGCAGCCTCCCTCCACACAGTCCTCACATTGCTGCCCTTCCTCCCTTGGTCCCACTGAGAAGAAAGTCCTGCCACAGGGAGCAATGGGATGTGATCAGGTATTTACTGGTAATTCATAGTTTTGATGCAGAAATTAGTGCACTGTGTTCCATGATTTGTGTTATGCAGGTCATACTAGAGGATAACAACGGCCCTTTCTGCGCTTAATACATCCGTAAGCGAGTGCATGAAATAATCATACCCTAACCTGAGAATGGATAGGCTTCCCCTCACAAACCCATTGTCTAAATCTGAAAGAATTTAGAAAATGGAGCTGTGAGAATCAGAAAAGATTATGGGAAGCTACAAATTGCAGTCCTAACTGTGGAAGACTTCTGCATACCAAAACAGAACTGCATATGGCACAAGCTACTGTGCATGCAGTTTGTAATTCATACTTCTTATTTGTGCCCATTTCTTCTTGCCACTTCTTATTACCATTTATATGAGAATGAAGTGAACAAATGTCCTTTATATTTAAGCTGTAAAATTTGTTTGATATCATCAGAAAATAACACAGGAAATGAATGGTTGCTAATGAAGAGTAAATAAGTGGCGACAGGGTTGTGCTCGTATTCTGCCTATCAAAACAGTGACTATGCTGCTTTCCTTAATTGCTCCAGCAGATACTACTACTGTGCAACACATGAGTTTATTAACATTTCCATTGTAGATAAAATAGTGCTAATGTACTTAATAGGAAAAGTCTGCCAGTAGCAACAGACTGAGTGGACAAACGGTAAAGGCAAGTCATAGGATCTTATTTTTTTTTATGGTTTGCTCTAGGTATGTTTTATTTGTGTGATAAACATGAAGTATTTTAGACCTGAAATGAGATAAAGGTATAAATACCAGAAGTTCCTTGATTACACAGAGATCTGAAAGATTTTAGGCTATCTCTGGTCTGAGCAGTATTCAATGACACAGCAGTAAAAATGCTAGCGGCCATGTGTACACTGATAGTCCCACCATCACTTAGCACTGGTGGAACAGCAATGATGCTACAAAAATGCATGTAGGGAGATTATAAGTAAAACTTGGCATAGGATGGATACCGCTGAGACTTTTAAGGTTGCTTAAATATTTGGGTAATCAGTTGTTTGGAATTTGGCAACCTTGAGAACCACTGCCTTTTAAAACGGAAGAGTCAAGCATTAATGTCCAAAATTGGATAGAACGCATTTCCAAGTAGTTACTGATTAAATGGTAGACTTGGGAGATTATTTTTATAAATCCCACAAAACACTTCTTTCATTCTCTGTATCAAGGCCCAAGGATTAACTTTTTATTATAGCACCTATTTTTTCCTAGCATGTAATGTGTGATTCAGCAACTGGCAAAGCAAGAGTTTGTTTGAAGTTTAATGTGTTCTTAAACTTCAAAAACGTATTTTCTAGTCTGATTGTCACAGGACTGGAGAGGATGTCTATAGCTCCCAGAAGGTTATAACAACTTCTAATGGCATTTTTTCAGAAGGACTGTCCAAGTCGTGAAGTTTCCTATCACTTTTCTCTGTTTTCACATTACACACACACACACACAATTGCAGCTTTTTTAATTCTCCAGAATTTTGTTTTTTCTCTGTCATGCTGTAAATAATTCAATTGAATGGATTTAATTCAGGGAACTGAATGGATTTAGTTTGATAGCTGCCTTTTTTCAATCTTTATTGACTGGGTTTTATACAGTAAAGAAATAAGTGCAGATTGAGTGCTATACCGGGATGTGAAAGTATCATGCCATTTGTTAGACATACAGCAGTATTTTCAAAGCAATATACATAAATCCTTATTTTTCATATTGAAGGTGCATCTGAGTAGGCCACTGGACAGGCAAAAACTACTGATTTGGTTATGTAGCTTCTGGCAATCAAATTAGCTCAATAAATCCTAAATTGTCAAAGTCCAAGCATCACAGTAGTAAAAATGGTTACAACAGTTAGCTTAGAACAATTAACATACTGGTTAAGATTAGCTTACAATTTATTTTTGGGTGTCATGTGTTTTGTGAACACCTCTATTAATTAACCTTTCCCACCACTATGCTGTGGAATAATTCTCTTTACAAAGCAAAAATAAATAAATAAATAATTTGTAAGTGATTAAAACAATTTAGTGATGTGACTGGTCTTTGGTTTGCCTATTTAAGCTCTCCACTTAAAAATCTGGCATAGTTGGGGGTGGTTTGGTTTTCACTATCCACTTCAGAGCTCCCAGGTATGGAATTATGATGCATAGGTAGGTTATAAAGGCAAATCTTTAACTTGATCGCTTCTAACTGAAATATTTAATCAGTGAACCCTTTTCCAGTGCAGTTATTATACATCTTCTATATTTATACTAATAACGTCTTTTCCTAACTGGGCTTTGTTTGTGGCTTTGAAGCATATTACATCATAGGTGGATTACTTATTAAATGAATAATACTACATAAATACCTACATTATGCCTCATGAAAAATGCATGGGAATGATTATGCAAGGTTTTGAAGATTTGGGCATGTCTACATCATACTGGAAAAGAAAGATGCATTGACATTTAGGTAAAATAATCCCTGGCTATAAAGCAGAACCTTTAAGCAGCCAAGAGAAGGAGGTATGTAGCCTTCACATATGGGGTATGTGGGGACATTTGCACCCTCACTGTACTAGGAAATTTAAGAGATATAGGTTCCAACCCCACTCTGGGTGAGGGGGACCTAGAACCTGGCTCTCTTCCTTCTTGGCTGAGTGCCCTAGCTATTGGGCTAAAACATGGAAAAGACAGTATACCTATGGAGCCACATACTTGCCTGGCTCCTGCCAGCTGCTACCAAACCTAAAGCTAGCTGCTTATGCTCACTGATCGGGTGGATGCTTATGTACACATACTGCATGGGGAAGAGGATCACAAGCTGTGTGCAAGTCCAGGAAGAGCAGTTATGCAGCTGGGTCACTGCCATTCCGGTGCATAACATAAAATAGGATGGTGTCCTAAATCCATATATTGCATTGAATTCAGAGATTTTTGCATATGAGATGTAAATTTAGCTGTAAACTGTTTACAAAGAAAACCCTCAGGCTCCATGGCTCTCTATTGACTATGCTAAGGTATAACTGTTTGGGTTTATGTCCTGGGTCAAACCTGTTTTGGAGGGAGGCTCTGTGAGGAGCTGCTGTGGGGGTCAGAGGGCACCAGGGCTCAAGGCAGCCCCATGCTGCTTCCAAGGCAGCTGCCACTGCTGCAGGGGGAGGCATCAGCATGGTCAACAGCTGTGGAGTTAACAGAGCAGCTGCCTTTGCAGGCACCCCAGTGCAGCTGCTACCAAATTCCATTGGCAATGGCAGTTTTCAAATGTGAATTTGGTAGCGGAAAAAACCCACAGCTGAGGTAGGGGGAAACAACACCTGGCAGCTGTTCCCTTAACCCCCTAGGTGCTGGCCAGACCAACATTCACTGCCCGGCAGTGCTTTGTCCTATCAGCGTTCTGGCACCCCCTTTAGTTCTGCACCTTGGGCATGTGCCCTCATCACCTACCCCCAGTTATGCTACCTGTATAGGCACCTAGAGTGCTTTATATATATAATTTTAACTAACATCAGCAGTGAAGGGCAGGGTGGTAGAGTAGGTAAGATGTCTGGCCATAGCCTTGACTCCTGAGGCTTGTACTGGCCTTGCGCTGAAGGCCATCCCAGTTAACCCAGCTGTGAATAGGAACCTAGTTGTTTGGCTTAGGGAATCAAAGGTGGCCAGATCTGATGCTAGCCATTTCTCTCCTTTGTGTATCAGCCAGAAGTAGGATAAAGAGGCTGTTTTGACAGTATCTACTCTCAGGCCCTCTATGTCCAGTAAGTCTGAGAATGGGCACTGGAGGTGAGTCTGGGGTTCCCTTACAGGTGAACTTCTGTCTTAGGAGAGCATCAGGAGAATGGATGGGTGGGATGTGTTCAGTTTCATTCTATCCAGGACTTCGTCCTGCCAATACAGTATAGACAAGCTCCAGTAAGACTTAAAGGCACCACAAACACCTGAACCAAAGCAAGTTGTTCTATTCACTGGACCCATATTGGATGATTATAATGTCATCACGTTTGAAAAAGAAAATATGAAATCCCGGAATCAAGATTACACAGGCAAATCATTTTCCAATGTTTCATTTGAAAATGCATCTGTAAGTTTTTTTTATTTATATTACTTTTTTCTTTGTATGTAGTAACGTGGCATGTTGGCACATGACACAAAATACAAGGTAACAGAGAACGCTAAGATTGTCCGGTCATTAGCAATAATCAGGCTTCCAATTCAGGAAAAGAATTAAGGTCAGATCCAGAATGGCCGCAAAATGCATTAGGTGCCCTAGACTTGTGTGTCTGCGTATGCTTGGAAGTGACCCACTGAGTACGTAGGCACCTAGCTCCTGCCTAAGCTCCACTGTGATTCAGTTTGGTCCTAGAAAGTTGCTTAAATTCCAACAATATCTTCAGAAAGTCTGAATCTGCTAGGTGTCGTCTTAGGATTTCTAAATCACACTAACATCATAATTCAGTACAAAACACAATACCTGGGGTCATTTTTACTAAAAAATGGTGGTGGTGATTGTGATGGTGCTATTGCTGCCTACCTTTTTCCTAGTAGCTTAGAGCAGTGGGGACCAACCTTTTTGGCAGGTGGGCTACAGATCAGCCTTGCATCCTCCCCAGATGCCACTTTGATCCTCTTCTGCTCTCCTATCTGCTGCTCTGTTTTCTCCTCCTTACTCTGAGACCCTGTCCAGTCTCTTTTTTGGCTGGCTTGCTTCCTGCCATGTGCTCCCTGCCTGATCTGCTGCTCTGCCTTCTTCTTCCTACCTTACCTGCCTCTGTGTACTGCTTGTTTATTCCCTGTTCTGTCATGTGCTGTGCTACTTGTGGCACACATGCCGGAGGTTGGCCACCCTGGGTTACAGCATTCACCCAGGAAGAAGATTGAGTTCAGCTATCACCACTAAAAGGCTAGGCCCCCTACTGAGCTGCAGCCCTAGTCCCTGCAGATTCCATAATTTGGAGTCTGTGCTCCATCTTCTTCCAGATCAAGAAACCACTTCTCTCTTTAGAAAGAACTCTGGGAAACTCTGTAATGCGATCCATTTAAGTGCATGGGATTGAGGCTGCTCATACCTTGCAGGATCTGACCCTAAGACAGATGACAGGGAGATACAAGTCTTTTCTGCTGTCAAACGTTGCAGCTTAGCACTCTCAACAGGTTTCCAGGACAAATAGCAGTAGCAGAGCAAGATGCAAGTATAAACAATGACAATAATAGATTGTTTCAAATATTCACAAATGATATCTGAAAATGACATTTCATTCATACTACAAGGAAATGCAACACAGAGCACATAATGCTGACATTCAAAAGCCAAACAAAAGCCAGAAAAATACAGCAGTGACTCCTCCATAACATATTCAGAAAAAATAGATGTTACTTTTTTTGGTGAAAACTATTTTGAAACTATGATTATACTTCCTGAGGAAATTGAATTTTGAGATGTGAGAGCACAGAGAAATTAATCAGAAGAAAGACTGGGAATATTCCTCATTTTGAGAATCTATTAATAATTTCATAGCAGTAGGAGATAATTGGCATAAAGGAAAGACCAACAGTAACCAGCCCATCCTCTGTCTTTTAAAAATATTTATGAGTGCGTGTGATTTGAAAGTGTACATCATCCGCACCCTCAATCCTCTTTCCTCTTCAAGTTAATAATAAAACTCTTATTTTCATCAATGGCTTCAGCACCGTGGCTTATATTAAGATCACATTAAAGGTGAGAGCACATCTCAGATATTTAAGCATAAAGAATATTACAAGAGTGTAATAATTATCCCTGAACTAAGCATTATGAGCTTTGGACATTCAGTTAAGATGACACTTAAAGAAAACCAATATACATACTAAGGTGAGAAACATGCAGTGAAGGCATCCAAATAACCTTAACTGCTCTATAGTGAGTTCATAATATAGTCATCTATTTTTGATTAATGTATTTTAATGTTTGTTTGACAAGATTAGGATTCCCTGATTTTTTTTTCCACAGATAGAGCTAATGCTATTTGTATGACACAGCTATACAGTGTAGCTATTAAGAGAGGATGGCTTCTCATGTCTTCTTTTAATGTGGAGATGCTATTGCACATCAGCAACCACACAATACTTTGTAGGAGTTTTAAAGGAAGACAAGCATCTTCCTTTAATAGCAAGTCTTACAGCTATGGGCAAGTAGCAATGGGGACATGTGCGAATGATTACAGGAAGCCCCTAGACATGGAACTACATGGAGGCGATGGCTGTATTATAGTGGTCAGTTTGTACTTGGAACTGAGACAGGTGTGCAATTTGGGAGTTGAAATCATGACTGAGCAGGCCTATTTAGGATCCATTGTGCTCACTCCATATGGGAAAGGAGGTAGAAAAGGTGTCCTAAACATAGTCTGTTTCATTTCACCTGATTAGAAAACTGCATCCAGTGGGATCACTCTTATCTGTAGTCAAAATCAAGTAATGAAACGTGCAACTTGGAACATCTGCACTCTGATGGACAACTCTAACAGTGACCAATCTGGAGTGAAAGACAGCATTCCTAACACGAGAATTTGTATGATTTGATATTAATAGTGCTGCACTTAGCAAAACTAGACACAGCTTACAGAGCATGGTAGTGGCTAAGCCTTTTTGCAACAGAAAAGCCAGAAAAAGACACATACATGGCATTGGTGTTACTATTGAGACCAAGATTGTTACTCAGATGCTAGAAAGTCTGGTTACATCAACAAGTGTTTCTTGACATTTCTTATCTCCAACTGACACACAGACAACATGCAACAGTCATCGGTGCATACATCCCAACCCCTGATGCAGATGACAAAACAAAAGAATAATTCTACTGTAAACTCAACCAAGTCCTGTCATATGTCTCCAGAGAAGATAAAATAATTCTTCCTGGAAATTTTAATCATGGTGTGAGAAAGAACTTCGAGATATGCAACAGAACACTTGGAAAGGAAATGGTGGGGGAAAGTCAACTTTAATGCAATTCTTGTCTGGAGCAAGTGTTTGGAACATGATCTTATCATCATGAACTCCTTATTCTACCAAAGCAACAAATGGAAGACATCATGAATGCATTCCTATTCAAAACACTGGCACATGATTGATTACATCACAGTATGTACCCTGGTCAGTTGCAACATCCATATCTCCAGAGTTGCAACCAGCACAGTTGATTGCTGGACATTGTCTGATACGGTCTGTCATATCCATCAACATTACCCCAAAACAATGTAAAGAAAAGCTGTCAAGGAAGAGGTTCAATATCAAGTACTTGAAAGATCCTGCTAAAAAATTATCATCTTCAGCAGTGCCTCAGTGTGAAACTCTCTGACCTCCCTGGTGATCTTAACATCATTGATCACTGAGAGCACCTCAAGAAAGACATCCATGAGAATACTGAGCATGGCTAGTTAGCTATCTGTAATGTCACTGGTCCTCCCTAAAAAGCTGTGTAGCTGTTGATCTAAATGTATTTGTAGTGTATAGAATTATATTAACTGTAACAATAATGAATAATTTTAACTAATTAAAGCATAATTTTTGGACTATGACCTATGCACAACATTTTAGTTGTTTGTAAACATTTGGAATATTTGAAGCGTCTGAGTTTATTCAGTATTTAGTAATTTCTAGAGCTTGACATGCACTGAATTTGTTAAAGGATCCAATTCTGAACTAATTTTAATTCAAAAGCTAATTCACAGATTTAGCTTAGTTGTAAAAGTCTCAAAATATTAAAAATAAGTACACTAAAGAGCCTGAACAGTATTGCTTATACAACTGAGAGAAAATGAATTCTGGTTTGAGTTTAAATCAGAACTAAACCGTAACTAGGCAGTCATCAAAACTTATGTAACTAGAATTATTTCAGTATATTATTTTGAAAAAAAGAAGTGTTTTCATAACGGATAGCCCCTATACACTTTTTGATATAATTAGACCTCAGTTGATATGCAGAAAAAAGTTTTCTTGAAGCTTAAGTTTATTATAATTATTTTATTTTGTTATCAATTGCTATCAATACTTTCAATTTTCACACATGACTTGGATTGACTGAAAAGGGGGATTTTTTTTAGTTTTGACAAAGCTAAATCTCTTAGTCTATGTATGAATGCAGAGAAGAGTGAGAAGGGTCCAGTCTAGAGAGCTGAAACAATAATCTTGTAAGAGAGTATATGTTTTCAGGTTTTCAGAAAAGTATTGTAGTGCTTCCTGGTTATCAACACAGGTGCAGCTTCTACCTTTCCTTTGTAGTAATATATTTTTCTTACTATTTTTAGGAATTCTTGACACCTCTCTCTTTTTCCAGGTATAAATGTCAAAGTGAATTTAGTACTTTTATTAGTGGGTTGGGGATGTTTTTGCCCCAGACTTATTGCTTCTTTTCTAGCACAGACCAGACCTCCAGCAGCTCCATCGTTGTTACTAGAAACGTACTGATTTACATTAAGCTGAAGATTTAGTCAATTTTCTTTACTATTTGTTATTAATTAATGGAATCTTATTGAGGATTGTAACTAAAAATATTAAAAGGAAGAAAGAGGGGGAGGAAAAACGCCTGTAGTAAGAAGTGATATAATCAATCCTTGGTTTAGTCTCTATATAAATACATAGGGGATAATAACCTGCTCACTTTTATAGGTACAAATAACTCCACTGACTTTGGTAAAACTACTGACATGAGCAGGGTTTTGTCCTTTATGTTTAACCTGCATGATGCCAATTAAGGAAAGATAAAAGAGCATGGAGTATTCAGGAACATACAGCTATAATTGGCTAAATGAGGCAATGATTCATACAATTTAATAAAAAATGTATTTTTAGCAAATGCTATGCAGTGAATTCTCTTATCTAGAAGCTGCTCTTGCATGCATCGAGCAATGGACAAGTGAATCTCTCCATCCTGTTTTTAGCAAGTCTCACAGAGGTACTAAATCTAGCCACTTTGTGGAATTGCTTGTAGCCCTTTTTGATCACTCTGACACCAGCTCTTGTTATTAATACCAAGGGTTGCCATTACCACACTACAGCAAAAGGAACTGAATTAATGTTTCCTTCAGGAGCTGTAGAAGTGCAATGCAAACTCAAACAATTGTTATGTGAACTAATGATCTGCAAGGAAAAAACAAAACATCAACAAAAACCTGAGGCAAAGTGAACTGCTTTAGCTGGTAAGCAAAGCCTGTAATGAAAATGAACATTAAAGTGGTCTCCTGATGTTGCTTGTTGTATGTCCCTGCTCACTATATGTGAATTGGCTTGTTTATGTGAATGTGTAGAGACAGATTTTATCCTGACTTCCTTCTTAGGTCAGTTCTAGCTCACTTGCCCCAAAGAGTATTCCCATTAAAATCAATGGGATAAGACACTGGGGCTCAACCTTCTGTCCCCACAAGCTAGGGTGGGTCCATTGGGTCAGTCTGGCTGTACATTGACCAAAACCTATGTGCCCAGATCCAACTGTGTGGGCCCAACTCTATGCTCCTTAATCTGGCCTATGGGATAAGGCGTATGAAATGAGCTGCTGTTAGAAACTACCAACATGCAGAATTTACTCCACGTTGTCCAGGCAGAATCCTCTTAAAGTTACATTCTAGGGTTGATCCCGTTCACACTGAATTAAGAGATAACAGGATTAGACCATCTATTAAATACAAATTTAGCCAGCATACCCTGGCTCCCCTCTCAATTCTTTAGGAAATGCTTGGCTGGTGATAATTTTAATGTTTGTAGCTGCTCATACAACACATGCTATTAAAATTTCCTGAGTTAAACTAAAACAAGAGACTTAAGAATCTTCAAAATGTGCCATATTGCTTTGTGGTTCTGAGAGACTTAAGAGAAAAGATAAGGTTTTATGAATTCAGCATATTGTCAACAGTATGCGTATTTAAAGATTTACTGTCAGGTTAAATATATTTAAAATTTAATTAAACATGTTAAACGTAGCTGTAGAGCATTAGAATTGAAACAATTAAAGCAAACATAAAAATGACTTTTTTATGCCGTTTTCTGAGCAAGGAAAATAAATTAATAGATTCATAGATTCATAGATGTTAGGGTTGGAAGGGACCTCAATAGATCATCGAGTCTGACCCCCTGCATAGGCCGGAAAGAGTGCTGGGTTTAGATGACCCCAGCCAGATGCCCATCCAACTTTCTCTTGAAGACCCTCAGGGTAGGGGAGAGCACCACCTCCCTTGGGAGCCCATTCCAGATTTTGGCCACTCTAACTGTGAAGTTCTTCCTAATGTCCAGTCTAAATCTGCTCTCTGCTAGCTTATGGCCATTATTTCTTGTAACCCCCAGGGGCGCCTTGGTGAGGCAGCTTCTGTGCCCCCATGATGAATTTATAGGCAGCCACAATGTCGCCTCTCAATCTTCTCTCGTGGAGGCTGAAGAAGTCCACGTGCCCTAGTCTCTCCTTGTAGAGCTTGGGCTGCAAACCCTTAACCATACAAGTGGTCCTTCTCTGGACCCTCTCCAGGTTATCCACATCCCTCTTGAAGTGTGGCGCCCAAAACTGCACACAGTACTCCAACTGCGGTCTGACCAGCACCCGATAGAGGGGAAGTATCACCTCCTTGGTTCTGTTTGTCATGCATCTGCTGAGAGATAAAGTGCAGTTAGCTTTGCTGGTGACTTCGTCACACTGTTGACTCATGTTCATCTTGGAGTCCACTAGGACTCCGAGATCCCTTTCCACTTCTGTGCTGCCGAGCAGGTCATTTCCTAGGCAGTATGTGTGCTGGACATTTTTCCTCCCTAGGTGCAGCACTTTGCATTTCTCCTTGTTAAATCACATTCTATTGTTTTCTGCCCATTTGTCCAACCTGTCCAGGTCTACCAGTAGTTGTTCCCTGCCGTCTGGTGTGTCCACTTCTCCCCACAGTTTTGTATCATCCACAAACTTGGACAGAGTACACTTCACTCCCTCGTCCAAGTCACTGATGAAGACATTGAAGAGTATCAGCCGATACTGACCCATCCAACGCCACTCTTTGGGTATGACCAGAGAGTTGTGGTGGACGTGTTGGTTATTAAACTCAATTAATTACTCTCATTTGCTGTATTTTCCTAGGTATTTGATGACTTGACACAACCCCACAACATAGGGCTACAGAAATTTAGGAATAAAAGACAAGGAGAAGAAGAAGGGTCACCTGGATCATTAGGTCCAGTGACCTGCAATCACATGTAACCACATCACAGAAACCCTTTTCATAAACTGATCAAGTTTTTCCACAAAATACTCATAATGAAAGGCTGTTTCAGAACTTCAGTCCTTTCCTATTTAATTTTTTTCTCTCAATTTTCAGCCTACATTTATGTCTAGTTTATTCAGAAGGACTACCTATGGTATTGTCAAGGTATACCTTCTATTTCTTAAGCTCTGAATGACCATACTACTATGTGCATGTGTGCACCAGAACACATGTATGTAAACCTCTCCAGCATGCCTAGTGTTCATATGTCTTTAGATCGTTAAAAATGGATCCAGAATGAATGGGATGCTATGCCATTTTTAAAAAACTGCATATCTATCAATCTTGGTAGTGTTAGAGTGATGTTGTAGCTGTGATGGTCCAGGATTTATAGGGATTTATGCAACCTGAAAAGGAACACTTTGCATTTGAAAGCTTGTTGAACTTTATCCCAACTGTGCAGTTGGTCTAATAAAAACTATTATTAAAAAAAAATCCTTGCCTATCTATATATCACCACATTGAATGTTAATATTTGTTCAAGCCTTTCTGTCAGCTGGGCTTATCTTTTAGATTGGAAAATACACCTGGCATACAGTGAGGAGTGCTGGCTCAATGAGAGCTACAAAAGTCCAGTAACATAATGCTACCTTTTAAGCATAAAAATATCCAATATCATTCTAATCAGCCTTGGTTGTTTATGACCCTCGAGAAAGAGAGGAAAAGGACACAAGAAGAGGGTGGAGAAAGGGAAAGGTGAGGAACTGGCTAATAAAGTAACTAAACAAATTCCAAGAAATGACGTGGACAAAAAATAGAAGATGCCAATATATTCATACTTAGTGCATTGTTTGTACCTCAAAAAGAGTAACAAGCTGTATGCTTCAAGTTTTGTGATTTGTCTGTCTTATGTGTAGAGCTTGGTTTATATAACAACAGTTTTACAGAAACAGAAGTACATTTTGTTTTCATGTTTTTGCTTTCAGAAAACTACATAAGTCATAATAATTTGTGGCCTTGTGCTACCCTGTAATCAATATATCTTCAAAAGTATTCAGAGAATGTAATACCTCTATACTAACATGGTATTTTTGTGCCATTATGCAAGCATACATGAGCTCAGAAATATTTGATTACTATGAACACTATTTGGTTTGTGATTTTGGCATTTGGAGTTCAAGGTATATCTTTTCCTCTGAAATGCAGAAAATATATGAGGTCACATACTGAACCACAGTTTGTTATCGTGGGACTTTATTAACCACAGTCCTCCAAACAGAAACAATTGAAAGTCTGCAATACGTGTGATAGGTTTTGTTGTTGTTCTTAGGGCTGTTTGTTGGTTGATGCCAAGCCAAGCCTTGGCATGCAAACCTTCCAATGGAACAGTTACACAACATCACAACAATCCCTCTGCATCTTATATTTTTAGCCTGCCTCTTTTCCTTTCCTTTTTCCCCTTTAAGCTGATGTTCCCTTCTCTGTCCATAGAATTCTCTACCCTGTCTCTTATGAAAGACATTTAGGGCCCATTTCTGCTCCCATTAAATCAATGGCAAAAGTCCTATGAACTTTAATGGTATCAGGGACTTTAATTTGGTGACTAATTTTTCAGTGAATGAATTTTCATGAATTTTTCATGAATTTTTGACAAATGAATTTTTCTGAGCAATATATTTTCATAGATTGATTTAAATAGCAGGACAATTGTTAGGATGCTAAGAAACAGACAGACACTATCAGGCATGGTTTATAAATAACATAAACCTGGTACAAGAGCCCACCCTTCCTAGCCAGCATCTTAATTTAACAGAATGCTGCAGCACAGGCTTCAACATGTTTAGATGGGCATATGAAACAGTCCCACTTCTGCAAGCATAACTGGCTTTTTTTCACTGCCTTAGGATTTGGGCAGGCTCAAGAAGTAATTCATTTGGGAATCCTCTTAATTTACCTTTTTTTACATACACGTGAACCATATTTTCTAGCAAAAAGGAGGCCTGAAAATAATTGGCATCTTATACGGCAAAGCTACAGAACAAAACATAATCAACATTGTTATAACAACATTTGTAGAAATTTGATCAAATGTATGTTAAAAACTTTTTTTTTCTCACAATGTTTTCCTTTTTGGGAGGTTGTATTCTATATGCCAGAAAATATGGTATGCATATAAAAGGCAAATCAGAGGCTTTTTCAGGCTACAAATTCCTGGTGCTGGGGAAGAGGAGATTAAATGTTTATAGTGACGTGCATAGTCTCAGCTGGGAGGGGTTACAATCAGCTTTAGCTAAGAAGTGGTCTGAGGTCCCTCCAAGAACCTCAGGGACATGCAGCTACAGGTTTCAGGTTGTAAAGCTCAGACATGCATGGCCCTAGAGGAGAGAGGAAAAAGCCTGAGTTGTTAGGAAAAATGACTGACAAAATCAACACTAACCATCTAATTATATTGCTAGCTTTCATAATGAGAGGATTAACATCTTACTTCAGGAATGTGTCTTGAGAAAGGAACACATTTGCCTTTAAACACTATCTTAGGTATCTTCCTCAATATGCAGCATTACTTTTCAACAGAATTTAGATATATTTTTTACAATAAAAATATAACATATGTTATGTCAAATATAGGACAAGATGTGTCATGACAAATAAAAAAATATCAGGAGTCTGGGAGCCAGGATTCTTGGAATCCGATCAAAGTTCCTGTAGACAATCGATGGAGAATTGCATCTTAGGGGAACTCTCTACCAGCAGAAAGCTGCCACTGGCCCGAGCTCTGTCCTGCTCCCAGTAGCTAGGGAAAGAGCCACAGTGGGAGTATTTAGAACCAAGGAAGGGGGTGGGCAAAGCAGACTAAAACTCTGACGTGCCTGATCTTACTTGCATGAGTTAGAGTTGTTTCTTTCTACATCAAATTTGTGTTGAGACTGGCTGATTTAGGGTCAGGGAGCAGGAACTATTCTCCTGAAAGCTCACTTTCTTTAGTGCACCCAAGCTTAGATTTGGTAGGATGAAAAAATTGTCTTTTAAGTTCTATTCCCATTTCTGTTTCTGATTTGTCATGGTCCCAGTTTCTCTGTGCCTTTGTTTATTCCTCTGAAAAAAGTGAGTATAATACAAT
>NW_017729034.1:67565576-67567805 GCF_001723915.1 Gavialis gangeticus
AAGGGAAAGCCTCAGGTACAGGATGAAAAAATTGTCTTTTAAGTTCTATTCCCATTTCTGTTTCTGATTTGTCATGGTCCCAGTTTCTCTGTGCCTTTGTTTATTCCTCTGAAAAAAGTGAGTATAATACAATCTCTCCATCCCAAATGGATGTTGTGGCAATTCATTAATTTATATTATATATCAATGTAAATTACTGAATTGCTTTTACATCCTTGGATGAAAGTCTTTTAGAGATGTTGGAGTATTATTAGATGTGACTCAGGACATTATAAATGAAATTTTCTAAAGAAAAATAGACCTCTTTCTGTAAAATTCAATTTGATTAGCATAAAAACAGTCCCATAATTCTCTATCCCTTTTTCAAATGACTATGAAAGTACATGGTACCATATAGCAGAAGGCACAGGCTCAAGCTCTTGATAACCAATTGTCAAGAAGTGTCCTTCTCTGCACTCAGTCTCCTGACAACCCATGGACAAAATTGTTTGGTGATAATTTCCCACAATTTCGACAAAAAATGTTCCTATAATCACAAAAAAAAACAGTACCAGTGCAGCAAATCTGTAATGCTACAAATGAAGTCAGCAAAGTGAAGATCACTGCTTGAACAACAAGAAAAATCATGGATTTCTCTACAGCAGGAGTGCTCAGCCTCCAGTTGGTGGGCCAACTGCAGTCTGCAAAGCCTTCCATCCTGAGGGAGACTGAGGGGGCAATCTACCGCCCCAACCCCTTAGCCCGGGAAGTCTGCTGCTTCCCACGGGCCCACATCCGAGACGTTGTGGAGAAGATCCCTAAGCTCCTCCAGCCCACAGACCACTATCCCATGCTCCTTATTGATGTGGGCACCAATGACATGGCTCAGAGCATTCCTAGCTGGGTCATGAGGTGCTACAGGGATTTGGGAGCAGGGCTTAAAAGTCTGGGGGGCGCAGGTGGTGTTTTCTTTGATCCTCCCAGTCTCGGGCTATTGGCTGAGGAGGGAGAGGAGGATCCAGGCAGTTAACCAAAGACTGCGGCACAGGTGTCATCGGGAAGGCTTTGGCTTCCATGACCACAGCCTGCTCCTTGGTGACAGAGGCAGTGAGCTGTTGGGAAGAGATGGCCTCCATCTCTCTCCCCTGGGGAGGAGGCTCTTCTCAGCCAGACTGGCTGACCTGTTTCACCGGACTTTAAAATAAGCTTGTTGGGGGACGGGGGGACTACCACCACTGCTGGCCCACTGCACAACCCTTGCATAGCCAGCAGGCCGAGGCACTTAAGGGAGCCCACCTCTGCCCCAGCCCCGGTACAAACTGTGGGCAAGGCAACAGCCCCCAGGGGGACATTTGCCTGCCTGTACACAAATGCCAGGAGCTCGGGGAATAAGGAACGAGGAACTTGTCCTCCTGCTTAACACAAATAATTATGACGTCGTAGGGATAACGGAGACTTGATGGGACTCCACCCATGACTGGACCACGGGTATAGACAGCTATACCCTGTACAGGAGAGATCGAGTAGATAAAAGGGGCAGGGGTGTAGCTCTCTATGTTAAGGAAAGCTACGCGTCCCTGCAAGCTGATATTGGCAACCAGGGTGGATGACTGGAGACCCTTTGGGTTAAAATCTATGGGGAACACAGCACAGGGGACACAATGGTGGGAGTCTACTACAGACCTCCCACCCAAAGTCTAGAGCTTGACCGGGAGTTCACCTGGGAACTGGCTGAGGCCGCATGCTCCAGGACCATGGTTGTCATGGGTGACTTCAACCAGCCAGACATCTCATGGGAGGATCACTCAGCAAAATCTGAGCAATCGCAAAACTTCCTATCGTGCATGGATGACCTCTACCTGACTCAAGAAGTCTATGGGCCAAGAAGAGGTAAAGCGCTGCTTGAACTGGTACTGGCAACTGGGGACGACCAAATTGGCAACCTAGTGATTGATGGGAAGCTGGGTGACAGTGACCATGAGCTGATCACTTTCACCATCTGCCATAAAGCTGGCAAGTCAGTCAGCAACACAGAAGTCCTTGACTTCAGGAAAGCTGACTTTGACAAGCTCAGGAGGCTTGTCAGTGAGGCCCTAAGGGACCACGAACCCAGGGGGAGGGCAGTTCAGGAAGAGTGGTTGCTCCTCAAGGGAGCAAACCCTCAATGCACAAGCTAATTCTATTCCATCTTGGAGGAAAGGCAGTAAGAGGGCACAGTAGCCCCCCTAGCTCTCCAGGGATCTAGCAGAC
>NW_017729034.1:67572805-67573193 GCF_001723915.1 Gavialis gangeticus
AAGGGCAACACTGGACCCCTGCTAAACCAGATGGGACATCTGACAACTAACGCCCAGGAAAAAGCCAACCTATTAAATGGGTACTTTGCATCAGTCTTTCATTGGTCCCATGGGATGCCCAAGCTCACAATGGGACAGGTAGGTCCGGGTGAGGATGATCCCCTGCTCTCCATCAATGCTGACCTTGTGAAGAAACTACTTGGGAGGCTGGATAACTTCAAGGCAGATGGCCCTGACAATCTACACCCCAGGGTACCCAAGGAGCTGGCGAGCATCATAGCCCAGCCCCTGGCATGGATCTTTCAGAACTCCTGGTGCTCTGGTGTAGTGCCCAGAGACTGGAAGAAGGCCAATGTGGTGTCTATCTTCAAGAAAGGAAGGAAAGCGG
>NW_017729034.1:67578193-67578779 GCF_001723915.1 Gavialis gangeticus
TGTGGTGCCTATCTTCAAGAAAGGGAGGAAAGTGGATCCGGCTAACTATAGGCCCATCAACCTGACTTCTATCCCGGGGAAGATCTTAGAAAAGTTTTATTAAAGAGGCCATCCTTAATGGACTGCAAGAGTGCCCAAAAGCCCCCCTGGCTCACCAAGGGCATCTGGGAATGCCTGACTGCCAAAAAGGCAGCCTACACCTGGTGGAAGGGGGGTGCTTTTTCCACAGAAGAGTATACCTCCTTTGCTTGGGCCTTTAGGGGTGCTGTCAGGAAAGCTAAGGTGGACATAGAGCTAGGACTAGCATCCAAAATCAAAGATACTAAAAGGCCTTTTTCAAATATATAGGGAAGATGAAGAAGGCACCGAGAAACATGGGGCCCCTGCAAGATAAGCTGGGCAATCTGGTGGTTGCGCCAGAGGAGAAAGCAGACCTCTTTAACCAATTCTTCACCTCCGTTTTCTTGTGCAGGGACCGAGACTTCCATGCCGTGTTGCAAGACGGACTCAAGGGGAGCGCCTCCAGACCTCAGGTTGGAGAGGACTGGGTTAGAGAGCTTCTGGAGGGGCTGGACATGTTCAAATC
>NW_017729034.1:67579769-67585249 GCF_001723915.1 Gavialis gangeticus
TGGGACAACAGGGCAGACCCTACAATGAGAGACTGTGGGACCTGAACCTGTTCAGCCTTCACAAGAGAAGGCTGAGGGGGGACCTGGTGACCATCTATAAACTCACTAGGGGGGACCAGAAGGGTTTGGGAGGGACCTTGTTTCCCCTAGCGCCCCCTGGCATAACAAGGAATAACAGCCACAAGTTGCTGAAGAGTAGGTTTAGAATAGACATCCTTAAGAACTACTTCACAGTTAGGGTGGCTAGGATCTGGAATCAACTTCCAAGGGCTGGGCTATGCCCCCTTCCCTCCCCCTGGGGCCTAGTCATGCCTCCTTTGCTCCCATTGGGGCCTGGCTATACCTTTTCCCTCTCTGTGGGGTGAGTTGGTGCGAGGCCATGTCCCCCCCATAGCCAGGCCCTTAGCCATGTCCCCCCATAGCTCCCTTCCCTCTGCAGGCTGGGCCAGGGCCTGGCAACACCCTCTTCTCCCACAGGGTTGGGCCATACCCCTTCCTGCCCTGAGGCTGGGGTATGCCCTCTTTTTTCTCAGTGAGATGGAGGCAAATTCCTTTTCCCTGTGGGGCTGGCCTTCCTTCTTGCATCCCCTGATTCCATGAGGCCAGATGGTGCCTGTCATGCTTGTGCTGGATCAGGAGCACTGCTTGGATCCGGCCCATAGACAGATTGAGCACTGCCAATCCAGCCCACCAGACAAAAATTTTGGGCACTGGGCTACAGTACTATTAAAGTAAAACTGTATTCTTAAATTAAAGCTCAAGATAATGTTCAGAAAACCTAGTAGAGTGTGGTATTTATTCAGCAGCCTAGTGTATTAAGGACAGTGGCACATGCTGACTCACATTCATAAGATTCTATGACAACTATTAAACATCTTGGTAAAAGATAACAGAAAAGTTATGAGAAACATGCTTTTAATCTGTCTTCACATTCCTTTTTTATGTAAATCTTCATTTATGTAGGACAAAATACATTTGCAGAATGAGAAAAAAGTAGTACCTTACAATTTACAAAATAAATACATATACAGCTAGGCATTGCATTTCTCAACAGCTGTTTGAATTGGAGGGTAGTGGGTAGTCCAGCAGAATCAGTAAATTGAGATCCCAGGAGCTAACTGAGTTTGTCAAATCCTCTCCACAGCAGTTAATCCAGTGACAGCCATGTGCTACATAAAGCTGCAGTTGCCTGCACCTGTCCAAAACTTGACAAAGTGTTCTAACATACCAGACCTCAGAAACTAACAGATATTGCCAGTCTCCAGAAAACTGGTAGTGATGGTAGGGCAGGGGAGAGATAGGGATTTAAAAGATCATCAAAAATCTATGGAACAAAAAACATCCTGTTGAACACATGATGTGTAAAACAGTGGTCAGATGTTTTCAGAAGGATAAAAGGTAATAGACACATTTTACAAGAAGTTGGTCTAAAGACATAAATTTGGCTAGAAAATCACTAAATGCTTGACAAAGAACCTGTGATAAAAGATAAAAGACAGTCTTCAGTATCTGACAAACGAGAGGGCGAAATACAGCCTGTCCCACAGTCCCACGTTTTCAGCTATGCGGGCTATGATTACAGTTGTAAACAACAGATACTGTGTCAGTATACAGAAAAACAAACAATAGGTCTTTTTCAGAAACTCTCTGTAGGAAGAGTGTACAATTTAGTCAACAAGGCAGCTAGAATAACCCCTTGCATTCTTTCCAGTGACAAACCTCTAATGTTTAGTGGAAAGAATGTTTTTGTTTCCTCCTGCGTTCTCTCCCTCCCTCCTTTGCCCGCTTGCTCTCTTCCCCTGGCTTCCTTTTGAAGTACGAGCACCTGGTCTGACAGTCAGCTCCATTTTGAGGATCTCCATTATTTTACAAATTCTAACCCCCAGCAGTTCTTCAGACAGCTGCAATTGCTATGCTGTCTGATTGAGAAGGAAGCTTGTGACCTCTATTGCCACTGTCAGCAGGTGATCAGACAGCACTAGGCACTCACAGTAATGGTTTGTTCCATGAGTCAAAGCAGTAAAGGACATAAGATTGCACCTTATCCCTAAGAACAGGGGCAGACAATTATTTCAGCTGGAGGGCTGCTTAATGCATTTTGGTGGGCTGTCATGATCCATGAGGGTAGCCCCAGCCCTTGACAGGTGCCATGCCTTCTGGTTGCCATCTTGGGACCAGAAGTCCTACCCCTAGCCCTTGACCTTTGCCACCAAAAGTCCCTCCACTTGCCTCCTTTTGAGAGAACAAGGTTGCCATCTTGGAGCCAGAAAAAAACCTTAATCATATACTAAAAGTCCAACACCTACTATAACATATTTTAATTTTATTACAAAAAATATTTTTGTCATGACTTGCGTCTGCATACTTTATAACGAGGTGATTGCATAATAACTCAGAAATAAAGTCTTACTCCTCTAGGTTGTGTGCAGGGGACGTGAGGTGTGGGTGGGGGTGTGTGTGTGTGGGGGGAGTTGTGAGGGAGTGTGACTGTGTATGTGTGTGGGGGGTGATAGGGTATGTTGGTGTGTGGATATGTGCGGGGCTTGTGGGGACTGTGTGTAGGTTTGTGTCATTTGTGGGGTGTGAGGAAGGATGAAGGGGTGTGGGAACCCCCCACACCGCCTCCCCACGGTGCAAAGCCCCGGCCCCTGCCACTGGCAGCAGCAGCAGCAACAGCACCAGCATGAACAGGCACAGCTGCCTGGCAGTGCATGGCTCCAGCCAGAGCTGCATGTGGTAGCAGGGAGCTCAGTCAGGCCATCCTGCCTCTATTGCGTGGAGCTCCCCATGGCACACATGCAGCTCCTGGCACTCACATGCCACCAGGGGAATCCCTGCATGATGGAGTCAGCTGCCTTCACCGCCACCAGACATGCAGGTCCTGGGACTCCACCAGAAGTAGAAGGGAGCCCCGCCCCTTACTTCCCAGTGGAGTCCCAGCACCTGCATGGCAGGGGAAGGAGAAGGCAGCCAGGTTCATCATGTGAGCCGTCCCTTGGTGGTGCACAAGTGCCAGGAGCTGCACGTGCACTGTACACAGCCCCACATGATAGAGGCAGGCTGGCCTGGCTGTGCTTTTTGCCACCATGTGGCTGGAGTTGTGTGCCACTTGGCAGTGCCTGCACAGGCCACAAGTGCACTGAGTGCCTGCCACCTGCTGCTGCTGCCACTGCTGCTGCCACCAGTGGTGGGGGCTGTGCCTCATGGGGGAAGTGTGTGAGGGGGTCCCCACACCCTGCCACCCTCCCTCACATCCACTTCCACCTGAGCTCCACGCTCCAGCCTCCCCCCTAGGTGTGGGCTCCACACTGCCACCAGTCCCAGCCCCATGTTTTGTGCTCCCACTCAGCTGCAGCTTCCCCCTGCCACTGCTGCTTCCCTATCTGGTGCCTGGAGAGAGTGAGATGCTGGGGAAGCTGAGCAGGCCCCCTAGTGGCAGCAGCAGCTGGTTAGTTTCTTCTGCATATTTTTCATCAGGGCACTTAGTGCTCTGGATAAGATATATTACATTTCTGGAGGTGTAGGTGTAAGATCCAGGAATGATGACGGTTCTGTTGTGGGGTGCAGTTATTGTCGGAGTGGTGGAGATATGTTACCAGGTTTTATATTTTTGTCCCAGCATGGTTTGGATTCATCTGGTATGCTTTGGGCCACAGGAAGTTTGCTTCTGGTGATGGAATTGGTGAGGTTCATTGACTGTTTAAAGGCTAGGATGGGTGGTTCTGGGAAGATCTCTTTAAGAATTGTGTCTTCTAGTATGGGTTGCAATTATTTGAGAATTTTCCATGTAGATTCCAGGAAAGGATGTTATGTCATAAATAATGGTGTGTGATTTGTGGGGATTTTCTTTTGGTACTGCAGCAATTCTTCATGTTGTATCTGGGTGGCTCTTTCAAAAGTGCAATCTATCTCTCTGGAGGAATGTCCTTGTTGGGTGAAAGCCCTTTTGAGGTTTGTGAGGTGATGATTGCAGGTGTTCTTCTCAGTGCAAATTCAGTGATACTGGAGGGCTTGGCTGCTTATTACATCTTTCTTGGTGTGTTTAGGGTGACTGCTGGTTCTGTGTAGATATATATGTTGGTCCATGGATTTCTTGTATAATGCGGTTTGCATTGTACCCTTGTGGATATTGATCATAGTGTCTAAAAAGGAAATGTTGATGCTCGAGTATTCAAGAGATAGTCTATTGGAGGAGTGGTGTTTATAGAATTTCTGATAGAAATCAATCAGAGACTGCATGCTTTTGGTTCAAATGATGAAGATGTCACCTGTATATCTTAGGTACAGCATGGGTTTGATGGTGCAGTTCCTGAGGAATTCTTTTTACAAGCAAACCAAAAAAAGTTTGGCATATCGTAGGGTCATTTTGGTGACCATAGCTGTATCTATGTTCTGGGGGAAGTGTTGGTTATTGAAACTGAAGTTGTTGTGTGTAAGTATGAAGTGTATAAGTTCAGTAATATCTTTACCTACTGGACATCTAAGTAAATTAGGCGGTGGGGTGCAAATCTATTTCATTCACTCTGTTCATATCCCTGACCATCCATTAATCCAGGCCTACCAGGAGTCTGTATACAACTGTGGAATAAACTCCTTCCAGAGGTGGTGCAGTCACCTACCCTGGAAGTTTTCAAGAGGAGACTAGACAATCATCTCACTGGGGTCACCTAACCCCAGTAGTCTTCCTGCCTAGAGCAGGCGTGGGGCGGGCTGGACCCAGTGATCTGCAAGGTACTTTCCAGCCCCTAACAATTTATGAATCTATGAATCCCCATTACCTTTCAGACAGATCATTTTCTGACCCAGTTACAACACAAGAGTGAGGAGGAGATACCCACCTTTGTATTACCAGTTTTTCAGGAACTTGAGCAGGGTGGAATAGGATCACACGTAGGTACTTATTTTCACTTATGTGCCTAGCAGGTGGAATAGAATCTTGCCTAAAGCTTTCCATTTTAGAAAATAAGACTAAAAAAAAAGCAGGTTCATCTAGAAAACAATTGCTTAGCATGGGTCTAGGTAGAGTTGAGAGTACTTAAAATAAAAACCAACCTGAACATCCACATAAATTCTGATGCAAACTCAAAATAAATATCTTCTGAGGTTTGAAAAAGTTTGATCATGTTTTTTAAAGTTTGAATTTTTTTGGAACTGGAAGGCTAGGGACAGATGTTACACATAAACTGGTTTAAGTGATCAGAAACTGGTTTAAACCTATAACAGAACAGAAGTTCAGTGCACATAAACCAATTTCAAAATGGCTGAAACTGGTTTAAGATAATGTAGTATCAGATTTAATTGGTTTAGGTCAAACCAGTTTATGAAACTTCTGTCAAAGACCTCTTCCTGGTTTAAGTTAAACCAGAGTCCCCTGCCCCCCCCCGCATCCCAGCAGAGAAGGGTTGGTGGGGAGGGGAAGGCAGAGATTACCCCCCACCCCAGGCAAAACCCAGCTGGGATCTGGGGCCAAGGAGATACAA
>NW_017729034.1:67590249-67609453 GCF_001723915.1 Gavialis gangeticus
AGATTACCCCCCACCCCAGGCAAAACCCAGCTGGGATCTGGGGCCAAGGAGGTGAGGTTAAACTGCCCTTCCCCTGGTTAGCTGCCCCTTCCCCCAGTACAGAGCTGTCCTGCCTTGCTAAACTTACTGAAAATTACTGCTGGCTGCAACTGTGGTTTACAAATCCCAGAGACACCTGGAAGCAGAAAGAGGAAGTGATGAGCAGCCCTGCAGAGTCTTGCTTCTGTGATTCTGAACTGCAAGTCCCAGAGACCTCTGGGGCAGTAGGAAGAGGAAGGGGACACAGACCAGGCTGGCTACGTGCCAGGAAGCCATGCTCTAGTGCCTCCTGGCTTTTGGCCTCAGCCACTGCAGGCATGTGGCTGCATTTCCTGAATCAAAAGTAAATGTGTGTCTAGTTGTTTCTCCATTTAATCTCTGCAGTCTAGGCTAACCTGCAAAGACTGACTTGATTCAGCCTCGGGTTTTTTGATGGTCTTTACTTAGCCAAAGTGTTAAAATGGCATAAGAAAGATTTGCAGGATTTCAGACCTATCTGAAAGCAGGATGCTGCAGAAATCTTGTAACAGAACCTGTTTTTTTCAGGATTACCAGTGTAGTTTGAGACTCAAGCAGTTTCTGTTGGATAAGCATCCAAACTCTTGGATGAACTATCCAGATCAAATCTAAATTTAGAACATTTTGGATTTTAGCTTTCACAGGTAAAAAGTAATTTAAAAGCAGTGGATGTAGGTCATGTGCTAACTTCACGTTTGTTAAAGTATGTTTAATTTTTTTGGGGGGACTTGGTGAAAGCCTTTCTCAAGAGTATAAGAGAATGTAATTCCAATGTGACTAAAATTAAAAACTTGTTTACAGATAAACTTTAGAGCATTCTAAAGATGTACGTACTGAGATGTCACATGGTAGGGAGAAGTTGGTGGACACAAACAGTGTATTATGCTGCTTTCATCTCTATATTCTTCACCAACCACATATAGCTGGATGAAAATTACAGGGTGAGTGCCTTTAAAACAGAGGTGTTCTTTTGTTGAGCTAAAGTGAGAACTACATTTTATTTGTAGATAATTATAGTGTTTATTTTGGTACTGTACACTATCATAAAGGTTGCAAAGCAGTTTAAATTTTTTCTCACTGTAATAACTTTCTGAAAAATTCACCATTTTATTTATTTTAATGATTGATTTAGATTTGGGGCTTAGAAGCAATTCTGTACCAACTGGCATACCCACCTGATGCTTTAAGTGCCTTTATAATTTATAGTTATAATCCCCAAACTAGAAAAATGCACTAAAATCCCAAACTAGCAGCCTGTCTCCTTCCCTTCACCCCAACTCCTTTAAGCACTACTGAACAGACTAATATGATATAAATCTCCATGATTATCACACCTTCCCACCAGAAGGCAGTCTCATTGTCAATTCCCTTAGATTGCTACTAATACTTACTCCAGTAGACAGACCAGAAGGTCAGCGGCCTCAAACTGTTTTTGACTAGCATGGGGGAAGCATTCCAAAGGAAAGGGGTTATTTATGGAGAACAGCAGGTTCTTCCCTTTTATAATGAAAGGCATTATAAATAGTTATAGTCACCTGTGTGATCACTTCTGTTGAACTGCACCAGTATGTGGGAGAGAGAGAGAGAGGTGGAAAGGTCATCGACTAACTAAGGTCTCAGAATGTTTGTGGATTAAATTTCTAGTGCTTGATATCTATATAGTAATGATGTTTTCAGAAATTTATACGATGACTCATTTCTGCTATTTTAACTTATGAGTATGACAAATATATTTTATAATAATAAAATTATTGCAACACTTTTTTCACATTGACAGCTCAAAATCAGCTAAAATTTGAGCCCTGTAATGGAAGCAGGCTAGAGTGAACTCCTGAGCAAGTTTTTAAAAATTGTTTTGAAGCTGAAATTATGAATATTTGAAATTTGCATAATTTGGCATACGTAGCAGAAAATGTTCCTAACTTTTCAAAAACACTTCTAGAATTGGTTTATCTATTTTTTTCACAAAACATGTATATTATAATGGGAATCAGTCAACCTTAAATTTAACTAGAGCCTTCTTCTCCCTTGGCTAAATTCCTGGCTTCCTTAATTATAAGTAGAAGTGTAACACTTAAATATAAGTGTTTTCAAATTAATCTGGAACCATTAGATCACACACTCTATTGAACATTCTCAGTCCTTCAAGTTTTCTTACCCAGAATGCACTGCAGATCTATTGGTCCATTGACTGAAATGCAAACCCTTAAATTGTGTCTTTTCTTCCCCGGTCCCTAACTTAATATATTAGCAATAACTCTTTATAGTAAATGCATACTACAAAATACAGAGATATACAACATGTCATACTAATGCTGTTATTAGGTAGACAGTGAGGAACGGAAGAGAGGATGCAATGGATGGGAGAGAGGATTTTGGAGGAACAGATCATGAGAGTCCATTTCCCCCCACATAGGCCTCCCAGTCCAGCCCTTCCCCTATGAATGCATTTCCCTTGAAGCCTTACAACCTAATTTACTGTATTTTGGTACAATAATGTTTGCTAATCCAATAAGCTGTTGAAAGATACTTCTTCATTCGCTAAAGCATTGTAAGATAGCCCGTGGTGCGATATGTAAAACCTTTGGCTCAAAATAAGAAAACAAAGAAATTAAAATGGAAGAAATTAAAATGGTTTAGGAAGCATGCATGGGACTGGCTGCTTCTGCTAAAACTATGACAAAAGCCCTTGTTTCAATATAGCCAAACAGACATCAGTATTATGTTGCTGGACTATGCTGATTCAGTTAATAAGCATCTCTAGCCTCTTTGTTTAAGAGAGCTTAATACTGAGGACTACCTTAATTATTCTGAAGGCCTACATTTTTCTCAACACATTTTCTGCATTCTTTCTTCTTTCCACTAAGAAAAGTCAGTTCTCTGAGAAAGTCCTACAAGCTCATTCTTTATATCCTAACTTCTTTTATGGCATTCTTTATATCCTAATGTCCTTTTATGGCATTCTTTTCTGTGGCTGTTGCATCTTGATTTTTAGAGATTCTGAGCACAAACTTCAGCTGAAGCCAGTGGAGCTCTGGTTGCTCAACCCGCCCCTGACTATCAGACAGTAAGGGTGGAATTCTATTAAGCTTTTCAGTTTGCCAACGTCTAAGTGGCCTATTTTTGCACTGACACACAATTAGCAATTTTGTTACCCTTGCTGTGTAGATATATAAGCCTACATGCATTAAGTGTGCACCATAGGATATGCACTGGCTGGACAGGTCTACATCTACATTCTAATATTATAAAGCCTAGGTCTGTCTGTCTGTAACACTTTATTTGCGCTCTGATTGGCTGACAAACAGCCAATCAGAGTGCAAACAAGCATTCCAACAGAAGCTGATGGCTGGTGGAGTGCCTCCATGATGCGGGCTGGGCCTGCTCCTCCACCCACCCTGGCAGCAGGCTGGCTTCTCCCCCAGCTTGGGCTTGGGCCTCCTCCCCACCTCGGGCCCAGGCCCACTCCTCCCCCACCTCCCTTCTCCTCCCTGTTGGTTCTGCACCCACTCCTCCCATTCCCCCACTGGGTTGGCCCGGGTCAGCTGCTCCCCCAATGCGGCAGGCCAGTTTCTCCCACCCTCAGGCCTGGTCCTCCCCCTGCGTTGGGCCTGGGCCCACTCCTGTCTTCCCCCTACTGCTGCAGTGAGGAGAGGGGGAGTGGCCCCGGACCACAAGACGCAGGAGGTAAAGGGGAAGTAGGCCTGGATGGGGAGATGCGTGGGGCTCCATCTGCACATGCTCCCTGCTCCCCGTCATTCCTGACAGGCAATTGGCTAGTATATGTATATCTGTGTAAAAGTCCAGGACAGGGGGGCCCTCCCACATTTTAACTCCCATAGCTGAGCAGCTAGGGTACTCAACCTGGAAGCAGGGGCAATGAATCTTCATTTCTCTGGCATCTCATCATAGTGCTTGAACCACCACACCATGGGGTAGGCATTATTAGCCAACCTCCTCTCAAGTATTCCTTCTGAAACTGAGCCACTGCACCTTGCATTCAACATATCAAAATAGAACCAATCTTGTATGCAATGAGTGGGAAACTACACAGCAGTGGGGAACACTGGTGGTGGTATTGGTGAATAACTATGAAGACAAGTGATATGGTCAAGTAAATAATCATTACACACAAAATAGTTTTATTTCAAAATTGCTGTTACTTTCCGAAATACCCTCATATAAAACAGATGGAGCTTGGTGCAGTAGTTTCTACCCCATTATGGGCAAGGGTCACAGCTAGAGGCCAAGGCCTGCTGCCTCTGTGGGGAGGCATGCGCCACATGAAACACACTCTCTCTAGTTTCCTTTGGTCTTCTTTGGCTTTACACATCTCCCTCTTGTGTTTGTCCAGAGTAGGGTGACCATAATCATTTGAGGGAAATCGGGAACAGGGTAAAGAAAATTGGGATGGGTGGGAAGTGTCAAACAAACAAACATGCAGCCCTGACCCCCACACGCACATGCACACATACATACAAACACACACACAGAGCCCCGATCCCACAGCTCCCCACACACGCCTTCCTATCACCCTGACTCTATTGTGCAAGCAACTCTACCCACAGGAGAAAATTGGAGCAAAAGCCCCAGACTGGTGCAAACCCACCCACATGTACCCAGCTCCTGACTCAGGAGCTTCATGTGGGGGTAGGTTCCTGCCAATCTGGGACATTTGCTTCAATTTCCTCCAAGGGCTGGGATGCTGAGACAGCCACTGAAATCTGGGACATATGGTCATGCTAGTCCAGGGAGGCAGTGTCAAAGGGAACACAGGAGAAAGGCTGGGATAATACCTAAGCCATAGCCTAGTGGTAAGAACACTATGCTGAGTAGTCAGAGAAACGAAGGTTTGCATTTCCTTTGCATGACGGGGTATAGAACCCCAGTCTTCTGCTCCTTGGGTGGAGTGTCCTAACCACGCAACTGCTGGAGCTAAAACGCAAGTGGGCCCCACTACTGAGTTTACCACTCATTAGTCATGGGCTTTTGTCCAGCTACATTTTTGTGACTCATGCATCCACAATGGACATGCATATGAGCTGTGTATTTGCCCAGTCAGTGTGTGTAGCTGACTGGGCATGTTTAGTGTATGCATTCAAGCCTAATATCCATATTGTAAAGGTAACAATTACAAATTGTGTATAAGTGACAAAAAGGACACATGTGGCTGGAAAACTTCCATTTAAATGCACAAAAAGAAACAGAATTCTGCCCCAGGAGTGTTAGATTATTCCCAGACCTTCTGACATACAAGGTAATACTATATTTATTCAAATAACACACATGTCTCCCTGCTTTTGGAATTGGTGCAAGCAATTCAGGCAGTCCTGAGGGAATCAGTTGATTTAGCTGCTCATTAAAATCTGAGAAAGGTAGTTAGCTATATTAGTTTGAAGTCAGGCAGAAGGCAGAGTAGAGATGCACCTTGAACACATAGGGTGCAGCTACATGTGCACTTTACTGTGGAGTTGACTAATCCTATTAAACAGTACTATTTTATGGCAGAGTAATTAACTCCACCAAAATACACATGTAGATTGTCACAGGGGCTGGCTGGGACATGAGGGTGCTAAAGTTTGAAGGGCTGCCTGCTGCATAGCCCCACACTTTAGCACCCTTGGGTGTTTATACATGTGCTTCAGGAGTGTGTGTGGCAGCGGGTGCTTTAATTAAAGCACCGGAAGCATCTCATGTATTGACATCCCTGCACTTAAAAATGGCAGCAGGGATGCTTTATCTAAAACTCATTGAACAGGCTTTAGATAAACAGCCCCCACCACCATTTTTTAAGTGGTGCTGATACATGATATCCTGGAGTCTGCTGGAACTCAGTTAATTGAGTTAACTCAGTTAATTGAGTCTGTTCCAATGAGCTGTAATTACAGTGTGTCAGAGCAAACTCACTGCTTGTGTATAGGCACCCCTTGTGCCCCAGCCAGCCCTTTCGCTGTGTGATGCCTCCACCCAGGCATGTTCTGGGTGCATCTGCAGATGCTGAGCCGAGAAGCAGCTACCTCTCATACAAACTGCCGGAATTTATCCTGTTGCTTTAATGGCACATGTAAATGCACCCACATTCAGCTTTGCAACAAAACACACATTTGCCCTTTGGTGGGGAGAGCAAACCTTAAATTGGGTTCTGCCACGTTTAAATCACTCCATGCATGCTGAACTTCTGTTATGTTACGGGTATAGACCAGTTCTCTGTGCCAAACTTCTGTTCTGTTATCGGTATAGACTGGCTCCGATCACTTATACTGGTAAAAGTGTAATGTCTGTACCTTGCATAAATAAAATTTGTGTTTAGCATAAGGAACAACAGAGAGGACCCACTGTTGCTGATGGGCTTAAATGCTGGCTACATGTTTTTTCCATAAACACATTTCAATTCATTTACTTTAATGGCACATGGAGATGATTTGCATGGAGTACAAACATAACATTTTCATGTTAAAAAAATAAGGTATAAAACTGAAATAAAATATGGAAGATAAAACTGAACAAAAAAAGCTTTCTGAACTGAAAGGGTGTCAACATCACTTGCAACAACAGAAACTGTCTGTGACATACAAGATTTAAAAGCACTGGATAACAAATGGGCAGCAAATAAATTATCTGAGTAAATTAGCCTTTTTCTATAAAAAATTGCATTAATAAAAGCCTTGTCACTGATGCATGTTTCTCTTCGCTCCACAGTTTTCACAGTCTTCCACCAGACAAGCCATTTTCAAATGCACAACAAATGTCCATTTATGGATGTACATCACGTAAAACAGAATGGAATAATTACCCACTTTATTATATTCCCCATTAAAATTAACCTGCTGTCTGTTGGCTTTACCTATGCAAAAGCACAGAAAAAGGAATTCAGCTGTCTAGTTAATATTTGTTTTGATTAAATATGGGTAGCAAAGTACAATTATAATGCTTTTATTTAACATCCCAGGCAAACTTTTTGGGCAATATTCAGCCATCAGTTATGCATCTCAGGGATTTTTTAATAAACTCCTCTCTTTTACATTATGTTAACGTTTTTCTAATTGTGAGAGTCTGGGATATAAATCCTGCAAAGGAGGAAAAAACAACAACAAATGCCATTTTTGGTCAGATAAAATGATAAAAATTGATTCAGTCTAATTTTTAAAAAAGCAAAACATGAAGAGAAGAAAGAGAAAATTCATCCTCACTATAGGCAGTTTTATTATCTTTCTTGTTGCCATTCTACTCTTATATCATTAGCTTTGTCATCCTAAAAGATCTCATTCCCAGTGTACTTTTCAAGCTTTATAAGAATATCTTCCCAAGCATTGTGGAAAAGTAATTTTTGGAGTTAACTTCAGAAGCTGCTTAGCAACATAGGTGTAGTATTTCAGGACAGCAAGTGAAAAAGCACAACCTTACTGGATTGTAAGTGGAATTATGGCTGGCAAATGGAATGACAGGGTGTTTATCTAGTGCAGGACAGAGCTCTATTCTTAGCTCTAACAGTGACTGGATGTACTTACTTCTCCATGTCTCAGTTTCTAACTCTATATATAACAAAGTTAACATTATTTTTTGCACAGCACTTTCAGATCCTCTTGTAAAAAGCTCTACTTGAGGAAGGTAGTGTAAAAGTGATGTTATAGCCATGATGATCCAGAAATTATGAGGCAAGGGTTTCCTAGGGTGGTATCTTTCATTGGACCCACTATACATGAGAAAACCTCTCTTACAAAGCATTATCACATGAGCACTGAAGAATTCTTATAATGTAATTCTGAAACCCATGAATGAGAAATGCTATTATTGGTGACCGGTATTATTAATAGTAAAATTCTCAAATTAAAAAAAATGGCTAGGAAAACAAAGGTGACAATTTGCATTCTTTCAGAATCTGTGATAGGATCTTTTGGTGACAACTATGGTCTTGGTTTGTCAGCTCATTTGAGAATGAGCATTTTCAAAAGCACAGTGCCCCTAAAACTGTGCTAAGATATTAGTTTGCCATGGATTTACAGCTAAAACAGTTTCCACCTCAAAGGCCAACACCGGTTCTTTCAATACCTTGGTTTTCTTTGGAGGTCCCTCAGCCAAGAACAAAGTAAATTCAGCCCTTGTAAAGGCTCAGTCCTGCAAGTTGCTAACCAATCTCATCTTCCATATAATTCAGTTGGACTTAAATTATTCAGCAATTTACATAATAAGTTGGAGTCTTAAGTATATAAAACAGAAGGCTGTTACACCTAAAAATGGATGCATGAAGCTGGTCATCTTGTAGATTCACTTTAAAGAGTCCAGTGATTTAAAAAAAATGACATTTAGCATACACAGCAGATTTAGAGATACACATCTGACTTTATTTATTGTCATGGTAAAAAAAAATGTTACGTAATTATGTGCAATACCCTTACACCTGTGTAAATATCCACCAAGCCACCTCATTGTCCTCCTTCAAATCCTGCTTTTTGCCACAATAACTGAAAAAGAAAAACCAAAACCAAAAACACACACAACTAAACAATTGTTAGACAGCTTGCTTGCTGTGCCCATTCTTTTTCTTGCTGACTCGCATTGTTTCATTTTCTTTATGATTCTCATATCTGAGTGCTTTCATCTACCTGCAATCTCCAGTCTTAAACTTTGCAGGTTCTTTGGGGCAGGGACGGCCTCTTTGCTATCTGTTGGTAGAGTACATAGCACAGGACAGACTGTCATACTTTGGGGGGCTAGAACCCATATGTGGCATTTCCTCATTCCCTCAGTCCTGTGGACATTGAGAAAGAAAATACAAGGAAGAGTCCCATAGATTGAAGCCAGCAGAGCAGATGCAGAAACAGCTTGAGCAGGGACCTCTGGCACAGTATTTTCCCCTCTTTTGACCGGACATCTTCTGTTCTTTTTTGACAGGCTGTTTGCTCCAACTCTCCTGTGTCTTCCGTCTATAGCCTCTTCACCTTAATTCTGGCCATACCTGCCACACTTATTTTCTCCTTTTCTCATACCCTGTCATCCTGAACTTAAGTGTTCTTTCTTTTCCCTTGTTCTTAAATTGAGTGTATCTATTTTTCACTACCTCAAAAATGTTAAGTTCAAAACCTGTGAGTTTGACCAAACACGAACTGGCTGAAGTGGTCCTTTGCCTACTGCTGTTAAATTTTAATGCATTTTTAATACCGGGGAGATTCCAGATTACTGGAAGAGTACTAATGTGCCAGTATGAAAATAGGACAAGCAAAAGGATTTGGGTATCTATAAATTAGTTATCTTGATATAAATCCTGGGCAAAATAATGGAAAAGCTTGTATAGGATTCAATTAGATAAAAAAAAACTAGCACAATTAATACTCACTAGTATGGTTTATGGAAAATAAATCTTTATTCTTTAATAAGCTACAAGGCTGGCTGGTAAAGAAAATTCCACAGATGTAGTATACATTAGACTTTGTTTGTTGTAGATCTTTTGCTTCTTTGTAGATTTAGCAGGACACACCTGCCTGATTAAAGAATGATCATAGTACAGGGTCAATGGGGCTGCATAGTGACTGATGCTACTCAACGTTTTCATCTATCATCTGGAAGTAAATAAAAGATATCTGCTGACATCATTTGCAGATGACACAAAAACTGGCATAACGGTAAGTAATGCTGAGGAAAAGCCAAGCTTACAAGCAATCTAGATCACTTGGTAAACTGGGCCCATTCAAAATTATATATCCCAGGAACAAGGAACATAGTCCATTCCTACAGAATGGAGAACAGTATCCTACAAAGCAGTGACTCTGAAGGACTGACTGGTATAGTAGATACAAAACTGACCATGTAATTCCACTGCAGTGCTGTGTGAGAAGGGATAAAGTGATCCACAAAAGTTTGAGCAAAGGAGCAGTAATAGTAAGGAGGTGAATTTTTCTCCTTCTCCAATCTTGGTAAGACAGATTTCTGGAATATTTGCTCAGTTCTGATGTTCACATTTTAAAAAGGATGTTAAAAAATTGGAGAGGGTAATGAAAAGAGCTAGAAAGTGGTTCCAGCCTGAAGAAAATGTCTTTCAGGTTGTGGACAGACATAGCTCTTGGAATGTTCTAAATACAGTTTAAAGCCCAAGAGTCTAGATATGCGTGCCACTTTAACTTGGCTTCAACTTTCTGAAATGCTTCAAAAGCACAGTAGGAAAGTCAAGTACTATTTTGAGCCAGTCCTCCATAACTGGTTCATTGTTATGTGTGGACACGGAGCATTTTGTGTCTAGTGTCTGGTCAGTCCTCCTGGCACCCCAGACTGCACCATTCCTCCCCCCTTTAAAACCCAAACAGGGCAATGAGGCTGCTCTGGGATGCCAGCGGCAGTGGTGGCGAACATTTATGGTCAAGGATGATCACTCCCACAGGTCAAGTAAAGGGCTGTAAATAAGTCCTAAGAAGGCCAATCCTAGAGCTGCAGACTCTCTGGCAAATGCCACAGGTGGTGATTAATGGGAGGGTCACACCACAAATTTCTAGGTTTTGTTTCCTTCCCTTCTGTTTTTGCTGTTTTTCTGCCTCCACAGCAAGACAATTTTTCTCAAAATAAGATTTACCTTCTCTCTTAAGGTGTTCTCATGTAGCCCCATCCCAAATTAGTTTTTCCCAATTTGGGGTGTTAATGCCATATTTAATGTTCATCTTGAGGATGTCTTTGAAGCATTTCCTTTGGCTCCTGCATGTCTTTTGTCCCGGGCTGAGCTGGAAGTATAGCAATTATTTTGGCAAACGTACATCAGACCTGTGCAGAAAGTGTCCTGCCCACCACAGCTGATGTTGATAATCAACACTTCCATACTGGTGGTGTTAGCATCAATGAAGACACTAGCATTTGTGTGACAACTGTGATACCTTGATAGTTTCCAGTCAGACTTATCTCCCTTTTAAAAAATGGTGACAATATTGACATTCCTTAGGTTAGTGGGAATTTCCTTAGTGGTCCAGATTGTGAGATACCGTGGAGCTTGTTGGTCATAGTTTCTTCACCAGCTTTGAAAAACTCAGCTGGTATGCCATCAGGGCCAAAAGATTTGATGTTCTTCATCTGCCTTAACACCTGGTAAATGTCTTCAGAGGTTTTTGGACTGGCAAGTGCTTCCCTTACTGGATGCTGTGGGATGAATTCAATGGTTTCATCAATCACTGTTGATTTCTGGTTCAGGAACTTTTGGTAGTGCTCCTTCTAGTGGTGTTTAATGGACTCGTCTTTGAGGAGTGTACTGCTGTCTTCAGATCTAAGTAGGGGAGTCGACAAGAACTTGGTCCGTACACAACCTTGATCACACTGAAGAAACTCCACGTCATGATTGTCAACAAATTGTTGGATTTCTTTCACCTCTTCCCACCATTTGTTTTTGATTTCTCAAATCTTCCTCTGGGTTTCAGCTTTAAACTGTTGAAAAGTTCCCTGATTCTGATTGGACATAGGATGGTTTTGCCAGTCACAGAGTGTTTTTCTCTTCTGATTGAGAAGGGCTTTGATCTCATTGGTTGATAAAGCTAATTGATTCCGTTCAAGCCTCCTGGATGGTGTCCTTTAGAACTTGCCAATCTTCCTCAACATATGTATTACCATTTCAATCCTAACACTGGTGAGTTTCTTGCTGAGATTGGAAGCCTCTGGGATGCAACCAGGACTTTGCTGCACAAAGATCTTTTGTCTACAGAGACCACAATTCACAGGGATGGGGAAGCAGAAATCCTGTATCAGGTTTACTTTCCTGTTGGGGACCCTGGGCAGGGGTCCTAGGCTTATTTGGGGAGATGGGGGGTAGCCAGGTTAGGAATTGGTGGGTGGGCTTTGTGGTTCCTTGCTTGTGGTGGGTGGGTGGTTGTGTTTGTAATGGTACATGTCTGTTAATTCCTGAGTAGTGGGAGGATGGGTGGGGGGCACAGAGCCATTGCACAATGGGCACTTAATAGAACAGAATGGCTGTTAATTCCATGCTCAGTGTGAAGTGAATTAGCACATTAACTATTAATTGTTCCTCACTCTGTGTGTTGCATTCTTGCAGCCTGCCCTGCCCTGCCCTGTCAGGTTCCACCCTGCACATACATCTCTATGCAACTGATGGCAATGCAAGGTGTTTGAGTGACTGGAAAAGCCGGGGAGTTCTGGGGTGGGGGCAAGGAACAGAGCATCGAGCTCCCTGGAACTACAAGTAGGGGTTCACGCATCTCCCCAGCACCTGGAAATCCCTCCACTCCAATCCCCTGCCTTAACCCAGGTCCTTCTCCTCTAGAAGAATCCTGAGGAAACTGCAGGCACTGAACCCTGGAAGGCATGAGAGTCTGGATACTCTGTCGCTCACTGGTGGTGTTTTGACAGCAATGCAATTGCTAAAAGGTGAGCATTCTATGTAGAACTCTTAGTCATGTATGTGTGGACACTTCTGTCCACAGACAATTAAAATGGCCAGAGAGAGTGGCTGCTAGACAATCTGGGGCCCTTGGGGCCTGGTAGACATGGTGATCAGTGGCGGGAGGGTGATGGTAGTAGCTTCAGCTCCAAAGCTGGAGCTGCTGCTGCTGTATGTTCTGGCTTGGAATCACACCATACCCCAGGATATGGGGATATATGCAAGAAGCCCTTCTGTTTGACACCCCTGATACAGTTGATCAAAAAGAAAACAGAGAGATATATAACTACCTTCTCTGAAAGAAAATGGTACTAAGGGGCTCTTTTATCTGGTGGAGAAAGGCACAGCAAGAATCCATGGCTGAAAGTAGAAATTCAAATTAGAAAATAGGCACAAGATTTTACTGGAATAACTATTAAGGGATGATGTGGACTTTCCATCTCTCACTGTTTTGCCATCAGGAGAGGATATCATTCTGGAAGGTATTTTTTAGCCAAACATCAGTTACGTTTTAGTCAAATATAAAATATGGGGCAATACAAGGATAACTGGATGAAATCTAATGGCCCATCATATGCAGGCAAACTACAATGTCTAATAGCACTCTAACATTAAACTCTATGGGCCAGAGCCTATTCCATCTATTGAGTGCCTATGCAGACTTAGGAGTCTAAGTATGATCCTAAACTACTTTTCTGGTGTTCCTGGAAATCCATTAATGAGTCTTCTCTTTTTTACATCCCATCACAAAAAGCAGTAAGGAGGAGGCAGACCTACCTGCATTTTGTTAACATTTATTTGGGGACTCATGCAATGGTGAAATAGGATCAAACAGAGGCTACTCTTAGGCTCCATCTACACATTAACCAGTTAATTATGCCTTAAATGGTCACAGGGTCACAGATTCAATCAATTAATGGCATGATAAAAGATGAATAAGCTACAAATTTATTCCACAAAATAGGTGTAATAACACTGTAGTTGCTTCCTAACATGCAGTTAATTGAATGTGTGGCCAAGACCGCTGTGGCTGGAAGCCCCCTCAGTTGCTTTGATCTCCCACCTGCATGGGGGAGCTGCATGCATTTCAGATATACAGGTGTGTGGAGCACCCTGTAGTTTGGAGATAGCAGCAGCTATGATCTCCCAGCCATGAGGGTGTGTGAAGACCCCTCACAGCTGGAAAATCACAGCAGCTGTGGTTTCCCTGCTACAGGGACCCCAGGGCACCTCTGTAGCTAGAAGCCCTGTCAGCTGATTTGGGCTCCCATCTGGGGAAGCTTGCTTCTTACTGGTACAGGAGGACCCCAATCCCAGGCTCCCACTGCACTGACAATAAGGTGCAATAGGATATAAAGATTGTTCCACACAATCATGCTTCCTGCCATGCATATGTGTCATGGCAAGAGATGTGATTGTGTGGATTGTGCATTAGATTCCATCATGACTTTATATGCATGTGTAGACGTGCCCTAACATGTGGAATAGACTCTGTCCTTTTGAATCTACTGCATGTTTGTATAGCACCTAGCAAAATGGACATTCCTGTAATGTTAATAAGAGTGTATGCATTTTATTATGTAGAGTTACAGTTGTCCACTGGAGAGGACAGAGGACTGTAAGACAAGTGACTCAAGATTTATTTCCAGACACACAAGACTTGTTCTGTGATCCATGGTAAATCTTCCAAACATTTCTGTATATTAGTTCCCTTGCTGGCAAAATTGTAAAGTATTTTGAGTTCTATGGAAGAAAACTGTCAGACATATGCTAAAAAGATAAGAGGTGAGGGAATAAAGGAAACTGTAAGGCAAGGGACAGAAGTTACATATAAACCAGTTAATTAGAAACTGGTTTAAACCTGTAACAGAACAGAAGCTCAGTGCACATAAACCCGTTTCAAAAAGGCTGAAATTGTTTTAAGATAAACCTGTTTGAATGTAGTATCAAACTTAATTGATTTGGGTCAAACCAGTTTATAAAACTTCTGTTCCAGACCCCTTCCTGGTTCAAGTTAAATCATAGTCCCCCAGCATGCTTTCCAGCCCTGGGTTGAGCTGTGCTGTTTGCCCCATAGAGCAGGGCTGGCCCCGCCCTTCTGCTCCCTAATTGGAGCAGTGAGGGTAGCTGACAATGGGGTGGAGGGGGGGAAAGCCTGGTTGGGGATGCAGCCCAGTCTATGGGGGGGGGGGAACTGGGGCCAGGGTGGGAGCTTTCAAACCCCTTACCCCACTCATCAGTGACTTGGATGTGGGCATGAAGTGTACTCTGTCCATTTATGGATTATACTAAATTGTGGGGTGAAGTGAACAAACTGGAGGGTAGGGAATGATTACAAGAGGACCTGGACAGGTTGGAAAAGTGGGCAGAACACAATAGGATGCAGTTCAACAAGGACAAATGCTGAGTGCTGGATTTGGGGTGTAAAAATATCCAGCACGCCTACTGGCTGGGGAATGACCCTCTCAGCAGCACAGAAGTGGAAAGGGATCTTGGAGTCATAGTGGACTCCCAAGATGAACATGAGTCTTCAGTGTGATGAAATCATCAGCAAAGGTAACCGTACTTTAGCATGCATCAGAAGATGTATGACAAATAGAACCAAGGAGGTGATACTTCCCCTTTATGCAGCATTGGTCAGACCACAGTTAGAGTACTGTGTCCAGTTTTGGGTGCTGTACTTTAAGAAGGATGTAGATAACCTTGTGAGGGTCCAGAGGAGGGTCATTCATTTGGTTAAGGGTTTGGAGGCCAAGCCCTATAAGGAGAGACTAAAGGACCTGGATCTCTTCAGGCTCCACAAGAGAAGGCTGAGAGATGATCTTGTGGACGCCACAATTTATTAGGGGGGGTGCAACAAGGAACCGGAGATGCTCTGTTCACCAGGGCACCAGTTGGGGTAACAAGGAACAATGGTCACAAATTGACAGAGAGCAGATTTAGGCTGGACATCAGGAAGAACTTCTTCATGGTGAGGGTGGCCAGAATTTGGAATGGGCTTCCAAGGGAGATGGTGCTCTCCCCTATCTTGGGGGTCTTTAAGAGAAGGCTGGATAGGCATCTGGCTGGGGTCATCTGACCCCAGCACTCTTTCCTGCCCAGGACAGGGGGTCAGACTCAATGATCAGTTGAGGTCCCTGCTGACCCTAGCATCTATGAATCTATGAAACCTACTGCTGGCTATGACTGTGGACTACAAATCCCAGAGGCACCTGGAAGCAGGAAGAGGAAGTGATGAGCAACTCTGCAGAGTCCTGCTGCTGTGACTCTGGAATGTAAATCCCAGAGACCTTGGGGGCAGCAAGAAGAGGAAGGAAACAGCCAGAGATCCTTGCTTTAGAGCCCCCTGGCTCCTGGCCTCAGCTATTGCAGGCAAGTGGCTGCATTTCCTGAATCAAAGGTAAATGTCTGTTCACTTCTGTTTCAATTTAATCTGTGCAGTTTAGACTAATCTGCAAAGACTGAATCAATTTAGCCTCAGACTTTTTGACTGTCTGTACCTAGCTTAAAAGGTACAAGATGTGGAACAACCTCCAGCTAATACTATCAATAAACAGATGCCAGGAGAATGGAAGAATGGTTCAGATTCCCAGCTCATAACAATGAAGCTATGCCGGTGTACACTACTTGAATCTAGCTCACATGCTTGGTCAAAGAAGTAAAATAAATTGTTAAGTGTAGAAGGCCCTGAAATTTTACTACACCATAAATTTAGCAAGAGTTAATGGTTAAGAAAAGTTTTCGAGATCTTACATCAATGATCATTAACAAATACCCATGTTTCCTTTTGTCTAAAATATTCTATTGTAATGCACCTCTGCTGTTGTGCCATGATAATGTTTTCATATCAGTTTTACTGGAGAATTTAAGATAATTATAAAGTAACATTCAGTGCTATGTCTCTCCATCCACAGCAGAGTATTATGTATTTTAAGGCTGGATGGGAGTACTTTGACTGTTTAGTCCAATCTCCTGCATATATAGGCCATGGAATATTTCATAGAAGATGGATTAAACTTTAACTTTTATTAAGATATCTAATCTCATTTTACAAGCTCCCAGTTATGATAAGCCCACTACATCCTAGGTAAACTATTCCATGTTTAATTGCCCATGCTACCAGGAAATTGTCTTATTTTGAGGTTGAATTAATCAACTCCAACTTCAAGCCTTTGGATTTTGTTGTGGTTCTGTTGGCTCAAATATCGGATCTCTTTTGCATGTGTAAGTACCTATCTACAGTGATCAAGCTACTACTCACTCTTCTAAATAGATTGAATTCTTTAAACCTCAAATTGTAAGGCTTATTTTCTAGCCCCAGGAGCATTTTCTGGTTCTCCTTTGAACTCTCCTGTATTTCTACATCTTCGATGAACTAGGGACACAAGCATTGGATGCAATTTTCTAGCTGTTGCAAGGAAAATATTTTTAGTGCTGTGTCAAAACATCCAATTACTTCCTTACTTCTAATTTATAATCCACTTTTTTATATATCCAAAGATCACATTAACCCTTTTAATCATATCACTGAACTGAAAGGTCACATCAAAGGGTTATGTATTATGACCCCTAGTCTTGAGTCACTTCTTTCCAAAAGAATTTTGATCCCATAGGTATAGCCTGCATTCTTTGTTCCTAGACGCATTACCTTACATTGCATCATTTTGGATTGTGACCATTTAACTAGGTGATTCGCATCTCTTTTAACTTGTTCTTCTAACTATTTATGGCCTCATCAATCTGTATGTCATCTGAAAATAAACCAGCTAAAATTTTCTATCATCATCTCTATGGCACATAAAAATATTGAATGGCATTGGTCCAAGAACAAATTCCCGGAAGACCCTGCTTCTAATGGCCCCGCTTATTGATGCCTTCCCATCAGCAACTTCTGTATCTCTGCTGCATTTTGAAATCTGACAGTGAGGTCGTTTTCAATCCATTTTATACATGCTCTTTTAATTTCATATAATGTGATTTTTAATCAAAGCATCAGATGGTACTAAGTTAACTGTATTGGAGAAACATGAGTACATTATATCAGCACATCATTAAATTACCCAATTACAAAATAAATGCTCTGGATGCTTAACATTAATTTAAAAGTCCTAAATAAAAAAAGGAGAATTTCCTTTTAATGTATATTCCATTCTGTATTTATTAGAATAATCTTCACAATGATTTAGATATATTAGTATAGAGGTTGTTAAGACTATCTTGAAAATCACACTCCAACTAGTGATTTATTAAATGAGTAAAGACTGAATATTTGAGAATGTTTTTTAAAAAAGACCCATTTAAAAAAAGTTTTCACAGGTGTAAAACATTTCTTTGGGTCTTGCTACTAGAGTTTTAATATAGTTAAAACTTTAGAACCTTCATATTAACTGCCCATGTAAAGACAGAGAATCTCTAGCATAGACTGGATTCATATTTTTAAAATGAGGTGCTTATTTATATTTTTGCCATAATTTCTTTCATTAATACTAAGGCATAAGACAAATGTGTAGCCAAGATTTACAGGGCTCAGAACAGAACATTAGCCTGCCCCATTCAATGGTCTCACTCTCAGTGGATGGCTTTTGCATCATATATTGTAGCCTTATGCTATCCTGTTAGAGGGTTCTTGTGTGTAAGTAACAGCAATATATACATAGCCATAGTCAAAAGTTTGTAAGAAATCTGAATTCTTTAAATATTTACAAACATCCATGTAAGATTGAATTATGTGTGTGACAAAGTGAGAGAGATGGCTACATATGCAAAAGAACCTTAGCTCAGGATGTCTTATTTGTTTAGCCATTAATACCAACATTTTGGCTTCATGTTAATACATTTTAGAGTGAATTTGGAGTAATACAAGAAATGTGAATGCTAAATTTGGACACATTTTTTTTTTGTTTACTGTCTTAGTTAATTTAAAAGGATGGAGAGAATTTCCTATTTATAAATGGCTGCAGTTCAATATGAATATCATAAAATGTTGTTACAGCAAACTCTTTCATGATGAAATTTCTGGCAAACTGATTTTTTTCTGTGTATTTCAATACAACTAAAACAATGTTAGAAAGAATTAAGATCCTATTATGCTGAAGAATCATCACAGTATAGAGGATTTGTGATTTTTTTAATATAAACCAGTCTTTTTATTCTATTTTGTTCTGATTTAAGAAACCAAAATTGAAGGATTTAATATTGAAACCAACAATGAAAAACACATGATTCCCTGAACTTATATTTTGAGTGTGCAGCTATACATTATTATGTGGATATTTCACAAATTAATCAGAAGGGGAGGCTTACTGGCATGTGATATACAGAGTTTAGAGATTAAATTAAGTTTTTATGTGATATAGCAGCATTCTTTTCAATGAAACTTCTTTGGTGGATTCTCCTGAGTGGCTTGGAGGCCTTGCAGGTGTATCTGCTAACAATCATCTTTTAAAGTTGCAACTCAGCAGGTTGAACCAGTTTATCAGCTTCTAAGGCTAAGTACAGACAGTCAAAAAGCTTGAGGCTGACTTGATGCAGTCTTTGCAGGTTAGACTAAACTGCAGAGATTAAATTGAAACCAAAGTGAACAGACATTTACGTTTGATTCAGAAAATACAGCTGCATGCCTGCAGTGGCTGAAGTCAGAAGCCAGGGGCACTACAGCATGGCTCTCCGGCATGTACCAGTGTGGGCTGTGTGTCGCTTCCTCTTTCTCCAGCCCCCGAGGTCTCTGGGATTTGCAGTCCAAAATCACACAAGCAGGACTCTGCAGGGTTGCTCATCACTTCC
>NW_017729034.1:67609609-67612973 GCF_001723915.1 Gavialis gangeticus
CTAGGGTTTGCCTGGGGGAGGCAGCCCCCGCCACCTGCAGATTGGGATGCATCCCCAGCCAAGCTTGCCCCCCTCCCCCCCCGCCAGCCAGCCAGCCAGCCAGCCAGCCCTCACTGCTCCAGCTAGTAAGCAGAGTGGCAGGGCCAGCCCCGCTCTCTGGAATAGGCAATACAACCCATCCCAGGGATGCAAAGCATGGTGGGAAGCTTGGGGACTGTGATTTAATTTGAACCGGGGAGGGGTTGGGGACAGAAGTTTCATAAACTGATTTGACCCAAATAAGTTAAGTTTGATACTACATTCAACCAGATTTATCTTAAACCATTTTCAGTCATTTTGAAACTGGTTTATGTGCACTGAGCTTCTGTTCTGTTCCAGGTTTAAACCAGTCATCTAAACTGGTTTAGGTGAAACTTCTGTCCCCAGCCTAAGTGCCTGGTAGACAAATTTCAGCCCCTCTACTACTTTTAAATATCTTTTACTTCATATTAGTAAGTTGTAAATACTTAAACCTTACTTTCATAAATTCTTCTGTCATATAACCTAAGTCTCCCAAAGGCAAATGAACTACTTAGCCAAGCTACAAATCATTTTATATAAATGATTTTATAATATACCATAGTTTATATTTCTAGTTTTCCCATTTACTTGTTTTGCATAATAGAGTGGAACTTTTTTCCCTAACTAGCCACACATTCTTATTTTTGAAACAACAAGAAGGGGGAAATATCCAAAAACAAAGACAGCTAAATAACTGCAGAGGATCAGACATGATCCTATAAACTCAATGGCAAACTGTAGCTGTCTGAAACAGAACGAAGCTTTGGCTCAGAAGGATCTAGGGTGAAATCTGGGTTTCAGTAAAGTCAATACTTCCACTGATATGAACAATCCCAGGGTTTTTCAACTGGAATAAGGATGCAAAATTTAAATTGAAGGCAGATGATCTGATATTAAAGAGGAAAGATAAGGCACGGAACATCTCAGAACCACTCAAAAACAGAAACTTTTAAATAAAATTTTGCAATACTGTCCAATTGCATACCTCTGCAGTTGCATATTCCTGGCTGTCATGGCAGAGCTTTTAAATAATTTGCCAAACTTGTAATTTCTTAGATAAGAATGAAGAGCTCATATTCAGGAACTTGCAAATGATATGAGTAATATGCATGATGCTATTGGGTTCAATATCCCAAGGCATGATCAAACTGTCACCACTGACTGGTGATTCAGTAGTACAAATGCTTCCTTCAAAATCTAAAAAACATTAACGTGGGAGAAACACAGATGCTACAAATGGATAGAAGGCTGCTTCTCTAAAGCTGAGTCTCAGGAAGAGCTGAAAACTCTCTAATATCTTCTTCTGAGCCTAAGCAATATTGCAGCAAGGAAACAACAAGTCATGTGCACTGATGATTAATTATATATTTTCTGTGTGTACCATTCCTATGTATACTATCTGATTTGCCGCAGGTATTAGTTGTTGTATTTACCTACTGACTTCACAACCAATCTCTGATCCACTAATCCACATGTGGATTTCTTGTTTACTTAGAAATCAAGGCAATGAAGATCATTTATCACTAGAAATTTGGTTTATTGAACTTTCTTTTTCTGTGATTAAACAAAATTTCTAGCTTTATGCTAGTTTAATTGCCCATTATCAATTTTTCATGAATTCAGATTTTTCTTTCACATCATTTACTATGAATGTTTAACTTTTAGGGGCCCTTATTACAGAACAAGATGCTTGTGTGAATATTATTTCATAGTAAAATGAATCTGGGTCTCCAGGTCTCTCTATCTTTGACATGTTCTGTGCAATTTTATTTTTCATTCTGCTTATGAAGTTCACTGTGTTCTAAGTTAATTTGTCCTGTAACTGAGATCTGACAGGGTTCATTACATTGCCACGGACTTCATTTTTCTTTTCTCTTCATTACAGCTAGTATCATATAGTTTAAGAGCAGCTCCTTTCTGAGGTCTATCCTGTTCTACTGAGACATCAGCATACAATGAAGACCAGTAGTATACCGTTGTCCGAACCTGACAGTTCACAGACCACAGAGATGCAAGAGAAAGTTCTGACAACTTCTTTTCTTGTACAAGCAGACAATTAGGCTTTAGGAGGTGACTTTTAAGGTTGAAACTGGGGGAGCAAAGGGTCAACATAGAAACTGATGGTATAACTGTTGCCGAATATGCATAGGAGTGTTTCTTTAGAGAAGGAATATCATTTTATAGTTATTCTGACATAGCATGTGTGTGTGAAACAGTTTAAGTGTGAAATTTTCCGAGTGTTAAATTTCAAATCGGGAGTTTTACAAGTCAATATGTAAAAGAAAGATCGATTTATTACAATAATAAATCTTACAACACATAATTAATGGAAAATAAATATTAAAAAAAATAATTTTTACCAGTTTTGTTCAGCTATAACCAAAATATACCACTTAGCTCATGCAGCCACAAATAATCATTTCTGACATATTTAAATGCATTCTTGATTGGAAAATAGGGACCATATTATATATCATATGCAGTATACCAGAAAAGGAAGAAATTGTCCATGTTGTACAGCAGACTAGTTGGAATACTTGACTACAGCCAGGAAATGAAGGCTGCAATGAATCATTGAATCAAGATCAACCTTTTATAAGGCAAAATGAGGGAAAACTAGATTTCGGTTATGTGTTATTAATGCATGAGACATGGACAAAAATAACGCTTTATTAGAAACAGGATTTCTAACTTTTGTTAATAATAACGTGTTTGCCAGCCCCTTTGCTGAGTTCTCATTTTGGTCATCATATTGCATTTATAGATTTATTTCGTATTGGGTCATTATTACCTTAAGAACTGCATCTTATCCTACAGAAGTCATTAAAATAGAAAAAGTAAACCCAAAATTCCATGGATTTGAGCCGGTAATAGGAAAAATTAAATACGACTAACAGTCTTTAGGTCAACTTAATATAATGTTATCATTATTAAAGCACACTTCATTGATAGAACAATAAAAACACTGAAGAACAACAGCATCAACACAGTTCTTGTTGTGAAGACCAAACATGAGGGCTGGGTGAAGCTTTGGTAGCCGATTCAATTTGGAGATTTGGCCTGATTTGGCGGCTGAATCTCCGAATCCGAATCAACCTGGGAAACCAATTAAAAGGTCTGAATTGAATCAGAAGCCTCTGAATCAATTCAGAAAAGATTCAGTGCTGCTTTGGAGATTTGGCGATAGGCTAAACAGGCAGCATTCCTTACCACGCTGGACATAGCTGCCTCCAGCTGGTAAGTCTGTTGTAGTGGGCAGAGGGGGGAGGGAAGGAGCATGGGGGAGAGAGGGATTGGGGTGGGG
>NW_017729034.1:67612983-67613922 GCF_001723915.1 Gavialis gangeticus
GGGGCTGGGGCTGGGACAAGCTGCCCAGCTGGGGCAAGGGGGCATGGGACTTGGGGGTGGGAGGTGCGGCCATGGCAGTACTGGGAGCAGGGGCTATGTTCTACTGCCACTTGTCCAGCTGGGGCAGGCGGTGGGGAGGTGTGATGCAGGCATGGCTTGCTCCAGGTGGAAGGGGGCAAGCAGCAGCATGGCATAGCCCCAGCTGCCAGCGCTGCTGTGCCTGCATCCTACACCCTCCTTGCCCCAACTGGGCAAGCGGCAGCAGCGCTTATATCCCACACCCCCTTGCCCTGGTTGGATAAGCATCAGCAGTGCCCACCCCACTGCCCCAGCTAGACAAGTGGCAGCAGTGTCTGCATCCTGCAGCTGCCCCACTGCTGTGGCTGGGCAAGCAGCAGCAGCACCCATATTCCCCGCCCCCTGCCCTGGCTGAGCAAGTGGTGGCAGCGCCCACTCCCTCTTCCCTGGCTGGGAAAGCAGTGGCAGTGCCTGCATCCCACAACCCCCTGCCCCAGCTGCACAAGCAGTGGCAGTGGCAGCAGGGCATAGCCCCCGCTCCCAGTGCTGCTGAGCCACATCCCGCCTGCCTGAGTCCCACGCTCCCCACCCCGGCTGGGCAGCTTGTCCTGGCCCCAGCCCCATTCCCTCCCTCCCTCACACCCCTTCCCTCCCCGCTCTGCCCACCACAACAGACTTACAAGCTGGAAGCAGCTATGTCCAGCGTGGTGAGGACTGCTGCCTGTTTAGTGTATGGCCAAATCTCCGAAGTGGCACCCAATCTTTGGATCTAATTTGGCCAAATCGAATCAGGACAGTAATTCAAATCTCCAAATCAAATCACTGACCCTTCGAATCTGCTGAATCCAAAGTGAATACTTGCCACTTTGCACAGGCCTGCTAATCACAGGAAGATGTAATTGAGCAAAAACAGTAATTTTT
>NW_017729034.1:67618922-67636246 GCF_001723915.1 Gavialis gangeticus
ATAACTGATTTACAAGATAAACCGTAAGATTTCAGATAGGAATCCAGAACCAAAACTATCTTGCTGCAGTCTTTCTGAGTTCTATGCAGCAGAAGAATTGCTGTTATTTTTTCTTGACAGTATTCATTACTGGTGACCAAAAATGCACAGTGTAAGATGAAGGTGGGCATGTTGTGGTTCTGCAAGTGCTAGGGAGGAATGGGTTTTTATGAAATCCTCAGTGGCTTATGGTTTCTGAGGGACTGGATGTTAGTGGCATGAGTTAAAACTAATTTAGTGAAGCTCTAATTTATAATGTGGATGGGCCTTTCCAATACAATGAGCTTAAACTTGTTGCTGAGAGCATCCTGCAGCATGTTCAGGTTCTGCTCAAACGAAATGGTAAATCAAAGCCACTATCTAGAAATTTCTGTTACTGAATTATTAAACTGCGTTACCAAGTCAGGACAAAAGTGGGTATCATAAATGAACATAGTCTCAAGAGGAATGATTATAAAGTACAAATCTTAGGAACAGTATAGTGGCTTAAAAGGTATAATTTTCCACAACACATGCTAACTGAAAAAGTGACCTCTGATTTTACAGATCTTTTATAAAACTCTAATATATGAAGATACTCATATTTATACCTAATTGTAAACTAAAGTCTCTCAAGTTTCCCAAATGTTTTATGAGCAATCACTGAAAAATCACACTGTTTAGTGCATTTTTTTAAAGATTATTGTAATGAATACATAAAACAATATTTTTTAAACGAACCAACTTTAAAATTGTTAATAGTATTTTATTTAATAATTATTTCCCCCTATAATTTACTGTCAGGATGAAAGGATTTTTGTCTATTTATGTAAAGGAGCAACTAATATTGCAATGAACAATCTCTCTCACTCTCTCAAACTGCAAATAGTCCTTGAGATATGGATAAGTAGAACAATGTTCTGATGCCTGCCTATCTTTGTAGATTTAGGTGCTTATTGGAATAAGCAGACTATGTGTAATTCAAAAAGGAGTATGTTACAGTGACATCCCTTGTAAATGTATCTCCTACCAGCACAGATGGCATAAAATCCTTAGTGTTGTTTTCAGATGACTTGTCTCACTGTGGGAAGATATGGCTAGAATAAATACATTTTATTTTGCCTTCTGACATTTTTCCATATGATTTAATTATACAGAGAATGGTACAAAAGATAGCTTAAGTATTAAGTGGGACCTATTATATACTCATGAGCCAATTTAGATCCTTTGTCAAACACATTTTTAGGAAATAAATTTTTCACACTATATAAATAATATGACATTTGGCTGCAGTCAATTTGGTTTATGTATTTTGCCCAAAGGAACAGGTGATTCAAAGTTAATTTGTCCCTCATTTACTTATTCTTAATAACTTGACACAGTGGATAATTCTTTGGATATCAATACGCAAGTTAACAAAATAATTCTTTCAGTGCTATGGAGATAAAAGGTTGATTCTAATCTACTCTTACTGTTGTCTTTTGATGCAAAAACAAAGAACAAACACAACAGTCAAACAGAAACAGAAAGAAAAAAGAACAGAATTCTGTGTCAGCTCTGTGCAGATGCAGAGGAATCAAGTACAATAACCTTTTACACGCACTAGACAAGAAATGGCACTGCACAGATCTTTTTTTTTTTTGCTATTACAGAACAAAAAGCCCAAGTTCATGCATCACTGCATGTGAGGCATCAGCTTCCCATCGGAGACTGGCTCTTGGGGAGCCCACAGGCAAAACAATCCGAACTTTAATTAGAATACTTTTTCCTCCCATCCTGGGAATAAACAATCTTTTCGTTGTTCATGTTTACATGAGTAACAAAATGTTCAGATTCGTTGTACATACTGTACACAGTTTAATAGTAATGTTGTTCTAAATAATAAATATGCAATATACTTTACATTTTTTATTAAATACAGACATTGTCTGACTGTTTGAAACCTTTTGAATTACCCAGCAATGCATGTCCTGCATGCGTTCTCAGATTCTATAATGTCTTTCCTAATTACATATTTTCAATCACATGAAAGTATGGTAACTTTCTCAAAATAATAAAACTTGTGCCAATTATGATAATTTTAGGTTAGTCTTCATTTTTAAAGCTTTTGAACTTTACACTAGCTAAGGTACTGTGGCAGTGATATATTTTGATAAGAAAAATGACGTAACTACCTTTTACTCCCCATCCCCAGGTGATTGGCTATAGCACTCTAAAAGAGTTTTCTTCAATTTTATTTTGGCCTATGAAAAAAATCACAATACCATTTATTGTCTATGTAATTACAATTACTAAGTAGTCATGGAGGGATTCACATTTTAATCTAGAACTTTTCAGTTGCTATTCTTCCTTAAAAAAAGTCTCTGTCTACCACAAGACTTATTATTTACTCCAAGAAACAAAACACATGAGAAAATTTAATGTCTAATATTGTTGCATTGTCTATTTATAAATGGATATTATATTTGAGAACTAGAAAACAAAACTGTTAATATTTTATTACTATTCTCTATTATGTGTGTAACACACTGCAGAGAGTAATCCTACACTAGCGGATGAACTAGATGACCTAATAAGCATTTTCCATTGTTAATTTTTGTGATCCTATGATTATTTTAGTTTATATTATCTGGAAAGCATGCTGTCAAAATGTGAAAATGTAATAGAATGACCTAGAGGAGGTATTAATTCAATACAGAAGTAATGGCAATTACCAGAGACAGTCAGAGATGGACAGGGTATATGAATACAAGAAAGCTAAAAAAGAGGAAGTTAGGGTAATCAAGATGGGCAATAATAAGGGTAAAGATGAAAGCTTTCATTTTCAAGATACAATAGAAGGTTGGATATTATATAGGTTGTAGGGGAGAAAGAAACAGAATTTGGATATGATTCAACACGAAGGACAAGAAGAAGAAAGAGTCAAAATGTCTCCTTGGTTATGGGTCTATGTGACATGCAGAATGGTGACATGCTCAGGAGTGGCATTTATAAACGAGGTAAAAAAAATACATATCCTGAAATAGTTAAAAACATTGGCAATGCGTAGGGGGTGCACACGGGTGCACGTGCACCCCCTGAGCATGGTGTTATACCCCCTGCAAAAAGGTGCCAGCGGCGCCTGCGGGAGGTAACCGCCTGCCACCCCACCACCATTTTGTTCAGAGGATTACTTTTAAGCCAAAACATTTCATTTTACAATAAGACCCAGTTAAATAAATGTATGAAAACATATAAATCTATGACAGCTATAAAGAGAGTTACGTTGCATCAGCATTAGCTAACCTAATGCCTAACCTAAGGCAACTTCAATCTTCTCCACAACTGAGAGATCAGTAATTGGGAGAAAGCTCAAGTTTGCTATGATTGTCTTATATCACTTGGTCCTTGGAAATGCTAACCATTCCCTAATATCTTGTTAAGACAGCTGTCTGATTTTGGTTATATTTATGATGAGGCTTTTAGCATAAAAGCAAAACAATATCCTTTTAACGTCCCTCAATACATCATATACCCCACCTGTGAGAAAACAAAATAATATCAAACTCTAGCAAGCACCTGCATTATTTCAGTTATTTGTGGTGTAAAAGCTCTGTATGAGAAGCAATGTAAGTGCACTCTAGGTAGTGGTTTTATGTGATGCTAATTATCCCAAATTATAAATACATCTCAAGGCACAGAAAAGGCATAGGACTGAGAACTCTGTTGGGATGCAATGACTCCCCTTTGAGGTACTTGAATTTTCAATACTTGTTGCACCATATTCTTACCACAGCTTCTTAATAATATAGTAATATAGCTTCCTGGCAAATCTGACTTTGATAGAATTAATACAGCTTTTAGAAACGTTTATGGCCTCCACTGTTTTAAATGATAAATATCCCATGTTATCCCTAGATAACTCTAACCTTGAGAAATGCCTTCCATCATATCATATCATATCATATCATATCATATCATATCATATTTCATTTCAAGAGCCAACACTGATGCAATATAACTTGTTTAATTTTATCCCAATCCTACAGTTGGTCCAACCAAAGATATCATTCAAAAAACTCTGTCTGACAAATATGCTTATAAAGACAAAAACAGTCATCTTCCCAATGTTTGAATGTTTATACAGGTCTCCTGTTTTAGGAATAAAATATTATAAGCAATAGTTAGATTAAGCTAGAATTATAATTGTTTATTTTGGCAAAAGTACTTGGAGTTTATGGCCAAATTTTCAAACTTAGGATTTAGACTTAGATTCTTAAATTTATACTTCAGCTCCTAAAAATATGGTCTGTTTTTGGAAATGGAGAGCACTGTACATATTTTACTGAAATTGCTGGAACTGGTAATGCTCAGTACCTTTGAAAATTAGGCCTCTTAATTTAGCTAGTAAAGCCACAAAAACAGTGGAGAGCCTCAGCTGTATTTCCCACCCCTGTGTATCTTTTCTTCAATGTAGAAGATGAAGCGGTTTTTCTGGACTTACTGTTTCTGTCACAAAGGAAGCAACACTACCATACACTACCACAAGAGAGTAAAAAGCAGGTTATGATAGCTTTCTTCCATACACTGGCATAGTCTACCATTAAAGTTGAAGCATAGTCTACCACTAAAATGGATTTATTAATATAAGTTATCATAGCAAAGCTGAGACCCTTACTCCCTACTCTGCTCCTCTTCTGCTAGATAAAAGGGCTGGATCAGCATAAATTGGGGCCTATAAGCAGGTGGCAGAAGGATTCTTATACTGCAGGTTTTGCAAGAAGCTGCTTTTTGAAGACCTCCTCACTAGCCCTGCTATACAGGCTAAGACAGAGTAAGGCTCAAGACCTGTGAATCAGTACTGAGTTGCAGCAATTCATAGGGAAGACTGGGGAAGCTGTTAGGCTAGGGACAGACATTACACATACACCGGTTTAAGTGATCAGAAACTGGTTTAAACCTATAACAGAACAGATGCTCAATGCACATAAAGTAGTTTGAAAATGGCTGAACCACTTTGAGATAAACCTGGTTGAATGTAGTATCAGACTTAACTGATCTGGCTCAAACTGGTTTATGCAATGTCTGTCCTAGGCCCCTTGCTAGTTTAAATTAAATCAAACTCCCCCAGCATTCTGGCATGCTCTCTGGGCTGGGCGGACCTCTGCTCTAGTGATCTGGGCTGGCCATTCCCCTTTGGTCTCTAGCTGGAGCAGGGGCAGGTTGTGGCCAGATGCCGGCCTGCCATAGTCCCTGAGGCAAATTCCTCCCTCTATCCCCTTTCTTCTCCCCCTCCCCACAACTGGCAAACCCTGGGCACCCCAGATGGGGTTTTCCAGCCCAGCCACACCTCCATGGCTTGCCTGCAGCCAGACAGGGATAGAATTAATTCCTTCCTCTGTCCCCTCTCTCCCCAGGAACCCCCAGGGGTTTGACTGCAGTCTGTGCCACTTGCCTGCAGCCAGGCAGGGATGCACCTGTGAGCCCAGAGCTAGGATCTGCAAGACCAGAGTGAGAGGTGTGAAGTGTTGGAAAAGACCTGACAATCATTACAAGTGCTGGAGTTAAAGGAAGTTGCAGACAACTTCACCAAAGAATTCAGACAGCTTCTTTTACATTATAAAGCAGAATATGTAAAAGCTGGAAATACCTAAACAAAGCCTTTCTGAATGCCTGGCTGTAAGGAAATACTCTGCCTTCAGGATTAGTAAAACCAATTCTGTCTAGTTATTAATGCAATATAACTTGTTTAATTTTATCCCAATCCTACAGTTGGTCCAACCAAAGATATCATTCAAAAAATGTCTGTCTAGTTATTAATTAGTTTAAGCTGCGCATCTTAGACTAACCTGCAAAGAGTGAATCAATTCAGGCTTGGGCTTTCTGAATGTCTGTCCCTAGCCTTATAGTTTGAACAACCCCTTGTTATGCTCTAATTTATTATGTTAGGATAGGCTATAGAGTTCTCAGAGGCATACAGGAGTGGGAAAATGCAAAAGTGGTTTAAGATCCTGTTGTTTTGAGTTTTAGGCTGCGCTTCTTAGACATGCTACTCAGCATTTCACTGCCAGCTCTGAACATTTTGGGCTGTGTCATTTTCAGATTATCCCTAAACAAAAACAAGAGAACAAGAACATTTTCTGGAAGGCCAAACAAACAGTTGGGTGAACACATTTACAAGTAATTCATTATGTACAAAGTACTGAGTGTAAATAACATTCAAATCACAAAGTAAAGCATCCAAAAGGTAGGGAATACCAGAATTAAGTCCATATCTAGGACTGTGCAAATATTTGATTTTTTAGTTCTACCCTCAAGCCATAAGACTAAAAAAATGTTTTGGTTTTCATCAAACAATTTTTCCCCCTCATAAAAATAACATGTGCCTCCCACCCCCTATCTCCACCCCCGCCCCAAAATCCAAGTGCTTCAATTTTGATAATTTTAAACAAAAAATCCTGATGGGACTGATAGGCAACCTCAGCAGTTTTCATGAAATTGGGGAAAGGTGGTTGCAGGGTACTGACAGACATGCAGCTCCCTCTGTAACTCATGGAGTTTTGTAGGAAGTGCCATGAGTTAGAGCAATGCCCTGAAACCAACAGACTTTTGCTGTTAGTTCCTGGGGATTAGGGAATCAAGTTGCAGTTTAGAGTTGTTATGAGTCCAAAGCCACAATCCCCTAGCCTGCTCTCCCCTTCCAGCCCCCCCAATCCACCCACCACACCTTCTAGTACAGGCTGGGCAATCCCCAGACTGAGCTCCCTCCATTTCCTTCCTCCTCTCCCACTCCAGAATCAGTGCTGGGAGCATGGCTGGGCTACATCAGCCCAGCTCTGCTCCCAGCATGGGCTGACACAAGTTATTAAAGGTGCTCTACTTTGGAGCACCTTCATCTGAACACTCACGTAATGAGGGTTCAGATTGTCCTGGGATCAGGCCCTTTTAAAGTGCTCTGCATCTGTGCCCTTCTGAAATGGCATGGCTGTAGAGCACTTCAGGGGGCTGATCACCCAACAAAATGTCACTTCTGTCAGTGCCTGCAGTTTCCCTTTTATGTAACAGCATAATGGCTAGCAAACACTCACCCAGGATTTGGGAAAGTCAATCATGGTAAAGGTATCCATGGCAAAGACCTCCAGAACTGCACAAACTACAGGAAGATCTCACTGATCACCTCCATGAACAAAATCCTCTTCATAGTTTTCCTTGAAAATTGCAACATACATATGAACCCAGCTCCCCATCCAAGGAGTGGGCTAGTTTCTTCAAAGATAGAGGGACAGTGCAAGCAAAGCATTTACCTGAGGCTGATCACAGACAAATATAGAAAGAATGAGAGGAAAGTTGACCTTCATTGACCTCAAAAAGATGTTCTACTCAGTATTTCATTCTGGCCTGAGAGAGATTTTAGGGTCATATGGCATGGTCAAGGAGCTGCTAGCTTTGATGCAAGAGGCAAGTTCAATTTTTCAGTTCAAGAGAACAGTCCACAGTAGACAGGGTAAGCTGGCATCCCCAGCTTATTACTCATTTACCTGGAGAGAGAGATGGATGGAAAGGTGATGGCCAAATGCCTCAGGGTAAAGGTACACCAAGAAGATCACCAAAGATGATGATTTATTATAGGAGAAAAACAGAATTTTTCAGATATCAAAGAAGACAGCTGCAAATCAGACAATATGGCTAGTTTTGTCTACCTAGGAAGCCACAGCATGTGGGACAACTGCTCTCAGGAGATTGTGAGGAGGATGTATCTGACAGAAATGGCTCTGGTTAACTTGAAGCTGGCATGAAGAGACAAGGGAATCTCCCAAGACAAAAACCCGGCTGGTCAAGATATATGCATTCTTGATCCTGCTCTCATCATCATTGGCAACCATCGGTCTTGGGAGACCATGGAGAGTACATGTTTGGTGGGTTACTGAGTACCACCAGCACTTCTTGAGTGGCTGAGAAGGCTGATGTGTGACTTGCAGACCCTCTGGCAAATTGCATATACAAACTCAGTTAAGCTTGCGTTGGCATGCTGAGTACCATTTTGCCTTGCCTGCCTCTGATGCCTCTTCTCTAGCGAATCATTGACTCTTTCCATCTCCAAGTAACATAGGCCCTGCTTCAAGATGGCTTCTACTCGCAGTAGTCTGAAGCGATTGATCCCCAGTGTTGGCCATCAATATGCAGCTCATGAAGGTTTTTCTTCCAGACATCAACAAAATGGAGTTTAGGACATCAAAGTTGATGTTTACCAGTGGCCAGCTCACCGTAGAGTATGTCCTTGGGGATCTGGCCATCACTCATGCAGTTCACATGTCCTAACCAACAGAGGTAATCCTGCTCTATGCAGCAGAAAAATGGATTTTTAGGAAAGCTGACACACAAAAACTGCTGGCTTTTGAAATGAAATATTACAGATTCCACTGGCAAGACCATGTCAGAAATGTGACAAACAGCAAAAGGACCAGTGAGAAAGACAGTACTGAGGAGGAAACTCTAGCTCTTTGGACATATATGCTAGATGAAGGACAGTTGCCTGCTCAGGTCTCATAGAGGGCAGCACACTAAGGAGTAAACCATTCATGAAGAAAGATCAGAATGCTCTTTCCCCTTGTGTGCCTAAATGGTAGGATGCTAGCTGCTTAGGTGGCATTTTTGGCTGTTAAGTGCAGGTTTTGATTCCATTACCCCTGCATGGTAGAGGCATAAGCATGCACATGTACACTGAGCATATGTAGTAGGCTACATTCTGGCCAGGCCTGCATGCAACTATATACACATGCCTATTGTGGACCCACATGTATATCTACATCATGAAACTAGCTAGCAAAAATCCATGAGTAACATGTGTGAGTCACCAGGGAAGAAGGCCCTTCCCCTATTTTAGCTCCAGGAGATGAGTGTTTAGCGCAGTTGCCCAGCTAATGAGAGACATAGGTTTAAGGCCCCCTTGTCCAGAAGAGATATGAACCTATATCTATTTGATTACCCAGCACAGTGCTCTAATCATCATACCAAAAGTTAGGTATTACACATCTTTAGCCCTCCGGAGGGAGAGAGAAACTAAAACCGAGGTTTCCTGCTTCCTGGGCCATGGCCTTAAATACTCCATTATTTGGGCCAAAACATTTTTATTTTTCACCTGTTTTCACATATATTAAAAATAAATTGTTCTTTATGGATAAAGCTCTGCCAAATTTCAGACCCTTAAAAAATCTTCAGAAAGGACATTTTTCTAATCCTAATTTTACTGCTATAAATCTGCAGAACACCAATACAGGAGGATATCAAACCTGCAAATATATTGACATTCTTGTTGCAAATTCATCCCAAGTATTTATATGATTGGATAAATTCAGAATGAAACAGCAGAAGGAATATTATCAGTCCTTGGAGAAATCAGTGGACCTCTGGGTACTGTGCTATAAAAAGAAGTCTCTATCAGTGAAGACATCAAATTTAAAATCTGGCTTTTTTTCTAGAGTTAACTATGATATTTATCTGTCCTGTAATACAATTGCTGTGATGGAATCATTCAACAGATGGAGAAAGGGGAAACTAAATAGGATAAAAAGATTCAGGAAAGCTTCATTCATAGCTCGAGGCTGCTTGATGTTCTTCGTGAACTTTGCAGGCACAGACTTGCTATTTAACTGAAATTTCATACACAGTTTACTCAAAAATTCTGTTATTCAGTTTGATAGGTCACAGGACTGGAAGCCATTCCTGCCATTGACTCACTGTGTAACCTTGAGCAAGTTACTTTTTTCCCCTGTTTTAGCCCCCCTCCACACATTACAGGCACCATGCAATGAGACCAGCTACACGTACAAAGTAGATATCACATGATAAAAAGCTCCAACCAGCTGCAAAGTTAGACCTTAAAAATGTGTAATAACTTTATAGCTGGTTGCTATCAAGCTTTAATCTGCATATGTAGCAAGGCCTCTCCTGTCGCTGGGAGCCCATAAGCTGACAGGGCTTCCAGCGACAGGGGTACAACCCCCAAGCCCTGGGGGTCATGGCTGTTGTGATGTTCAAGGCTCCAGGGTGTGTGAAACCTCCAGGCTCACATGGGGCTCTTGGTCCTGGCTGCACCTCACCCACAGCCAGGACCGAGAGTCCCACAGCTGATGGGACTCTGAGTCCCAGCTGCACATGGCTCCCACAGCCGGAGGCACCCTTAATAAAGGGGGCAATAAGGCACAATTGGATGTTATGCATGCTCTTATGCATGATTTGGTATGGCAGGAGACGTGATTGTGTGGATCATACATTAGATCCATTCACACATTTACCTGCATGTGTAGAAGGGCCTTAGATTCCCCATTTTTATTATGGGATAATAGTATTCATCCAGAATTGTAAAACTGAAGACAGGGCCCAGCGGCCCTAAGGGTGTCTATACATGTGCTCAGGGCAGGGTGGCACTTTAGGGCATCTATACATGTGCCCAGGGCAGGGTGGCACCTTAGGGCATCTATGTAAAGTGCCCCACCCATCTACCCTAGACCATGTGTATCGACATCCTAAGGTGCTACCCTGCCCTGTCTTCAGTCTTACAATCCTGGATGAATATTATCATCACATGATAAAAATGGAGAATCTAAGGACCCCTCTACATGTGCAGGTAAATACATGATTGGATCAAATGTGTGATCCACACAGAGCTGCTCTAATTAAAGCACCCGCAGTGTCATGTGTATTCAGTGCTTCAAAATGGTGGCGGGGTACCTTAACTAAAGCTTGTTGAACAAGCTTTAGTTAAAGCACCCCTGCTGCCATTTTGAAATGTGAGGACACTAAATACATGATGCGGAGGCTGCAAGAGCACAGTAATTAGCATGCTCCAGCAGATTCACAGAAGACTCGATTAATTGAGTCTGCACTGATGCGTGCTAATTAGCATGCATCAGAGCAGATGTCTGTCACATGTATAGGTGCCTTTAGAGACTAGCTCATTCAGAAAGGCTAAGGTGCTGTCCTGCCCTGCCTGACTTCTAACACAGTTATCTCTTTCCAGAATTGTAAGAAAGCTCTGAAGCCTAAAGAAGAAAAAAAAAGGCTTTTTAAAATTCCAAGTATTAGTAATCTCACTGCCAACTTCCATGCAGATGGATACTTGTAAAAACAGTAGACTATATGAACACATTATTGGTTACTTTTTTGAAAAAAGAAAACTATAAATCAGTTTTTTTCAAACCACAACAAATTATCCAGTGTGAAATCCTGACCAAACCGCAGTCAATAGCAGCCTTTTTGTTGTATTCAGTGGAAACAGGATTTCATGCCTAATGTTTGTAAAAGCTTAAAGAAACCTCTCCAAAACCTGAGTTACCAGGATAGACCATCTTGAATCTGCATGTGCTACTCCTACTGATTGACATCAGTGAGATATCTCTATGAAATACATAGCTCTAGGTGTCAAGCTGTCTATCTCATTTCACTCTTCACTATTCATTCTAATCAGAGAGAAACAAGATCCAAATCCCAATTTAAAAAATAAAACGCCAGATGAATTAGCCCAAACATCATCTTGCTGAGAATGTGTAAGGATCCATCTTTTTAAAAAACTGGAAGATTCTAGCCAGCATATAAGCACAAACCATAATTTTTCTATGTGGCTAATTTGACCACACATATTGCAAACTGTTTTCATTTTCCTTTATCGTCCTCTAATGATCTCATCAAGAGTGTATAATTAGTGCAGTAAACTGCATAACACAGGCTCTGCCTGGAAGCAGCCAAGCAGAGTTCTTGACTAGCCCCCTCTCCCATTGGAACTTAGTACTGTTAATGGAGCATGATCAGTAGGAAGCATATCAAGGGATACACTCTTTTTAAATAGCTTGTGATCTCTGGCTTGAAGCAACAGTTCTGGGGCTATCACCATCTGTACTGGAATACACATGAACATTTTTTTTTACTTAAATGAGACTACCAAGGTCAATTAATAATGGCTTTGGATGCCTGAAAATTGCTATAAGCCTTTTAAAGACAGATGTGTTTCTGTGACTATTTTTCCTTTTTACGTATAGAATTTTTAACATCCTCTCCAGTAAATATCCCTAGAACTATCTGCTAAATTTTGAACCTACTGTAGGTATCAGTTTATAAAGATACGCTCATCAAAAATCAGAAACTGCAGAGATATCATTAATGGCAGATACATCAGAAATGCACCAATATATAAAGATAAATATTAGGAAAAAGTTGCTTGGAATTAGGATGACATTTACCACAACAGACATTGAGTTATACAGAAGCAGTGTGAGACATCAGTCTTGCTCTCCAATAGGTGGCAGGTATATTGAAAAATAAGTCTTTAAAAAAAAAATGTCTGTTTTGTCCATACTTATATCACAGATGGTTTTCTTAGCTGCCCAGCCATGCTGCTATCAATGGTCTTTATAATAAAGAAACTCTATTATTTTAATATTTATGTTGTCATATCTGAATCATGGACTAGACGAGATTCTCTCCTGCGCTGACATCTACTTAAGCTAGTGCTGTCCAACTGACAACCCATAGGCTACATGCAGCCCACAAGGGGTTAAATTGCATCCTCCAGGCTCCCAGTGGCTGTTACTCCCCGCATCCCTCTGGCTGCAGAAGCAGCCAGGAGCTCTGGGCTCCCTCTTCTTCTGGCTTCCCCTTCCCTGCCCAAGGGGCAGGGCAGTGCAGTACATTGCAGACTGCAGTGTTGGGGAAGCCTGCAATTTGGCGTGCTTGAGAGGAGTGGTGCAAGTGAAGGCGGGGGGCCTGGGTGTGTGGTGCAACAGTGCGGGGGAGGGGCTGGGTGTGTCATACAGTGCAGGGCAGGACGCTTTGGCTTGTGGTACAGTGGGGGGGGCCATGCAGTGCAGTGGTAACAAGGTACTCAGGTGCATGATACAGCCAGGGGGGAGAGGGGGATGTGCATGTGGTCCAACAAAGGGATGCATGGTTCAGCAGGGGGTACTGGTGTGCATGGTGTAGTGGGAGGGAGGGGGCATGTGGTGTCTGGCCTTGGGGGCCAGTGGCCCTCACTGATGTGGCCCTTGCTAATGAAGCCCATGGGAATGTGGGGCCCCTCAGCTGCTTAGAGTTTGAACAGTCCTGGCTTAGCCCAAGAGATGAGCATGGAGTTACCAGGAAGCTGCAGATAGCTGGGCTGGCAAAAGAAACATGGTTCCTGTCATAGGCATTACTGAGAAACTAAAATATTATTTTTTTAGGAGTGCTGGAGGAGTTCCTTGTTTGTGGACAGGCTTCAATGGTTCTGCTATTATTGTTTTCTTCTAAAGCCAACTCTTAATCAGTTGTAATCATGACATGTATCTGACAGCAGGAAGACTTAAATATGACTGCTGTGTACATCATTTGTACACCAGGGGTAGACCCTGTCTTGGTGGAGGGGGATCTTTCAGCTTCAGCTGTTATAAACCTGGCTTTAGCTCTAAGATGTGGCACAGAGGCTGACTATCTTAGATGATATGCTGAGACCAGCTTGCAGTGAAATAGGGGCACGGCTAAGGAATAGTACATGCACCTTTGCCAGTTGACTCTGGCTAAAAGAATTACCATGTAGGTGGCTGGGGCTGACATTTTGGCCCAAACTGTTCAGAATCAGCAGAATGAAGTGTCCAGAGCTGATAAGGCATGAGCAAAGCCAATCTGCTTTTTGAATACGTATATAAAAAAATCTCAACTAGATATAAAAAGTGGTTTATAGCAACATTTTGATTTATAGTGAAAGGTGCCACTATAATTCACTTTTCCATGCAATGCTCTATCTTTAATATTCACACACACCACAGTAAGGTAAATGAGGAGTTTTAAGGCAGCATATTTAAAATGGCACAACAATGTACATACAAATTCTCTTCTCATTCAATAGATTATTGGCATAAAACAAATCAGTAGGCTAGTAGCAAATATTAGGATGAAACTGTACACTGAAGTCCAATTAGTCATTCATTTTAGTAATGTCTAATTTTGATAAGTAAACCCTTGCAATGAAAAAAGGGAAAAATAAATGAACTTTAATAACCATTCATATTCAAGAAATATGAGAATAATATAGAGTATATTTTATCTAACATGCAGGAATCTTCTGGTCTGCTTGCAAGGTCATCAAGGAGAAAATGTAACAGATTTTGAACAATGGTCCAAAGTGCAATTAATTAAATAAAGAAAAAAAAATCCTAAAATTAATGCACTGTTATACTGTAAAACAAGGCTAGCATTTAAGCCCAGGCAGAGAGGCCTTTTACATAAAATTCTTCATTAAGTGAAATTCCAAAATGTTTACAAAAGTACAATGCTTGTAAAACCACTCAAGAAACTCATGATTTCTTTTAGGTTTAACAAGACTTGATAAAGGAAGTCCCAAAATGGCTTTTTATTTAAATTTTGTCCTTTGAAATACAATGGAGACTGGATTCAATGACTTTTATTTAGAGGAGTGGGAAAAAAGTCCACATTCACTAAACTGCTAGTTTGGTACAGCTTCAAATCTTCAGGAATGCAAGAGCATAATCATGGGAATTTTCCTCAAATGGCAACAAAGGAAGATGTATTTATAACTAAATAAACAAATTCTCCAATGCATACCACTGAAGTAAAACTTAACATATATCTTTCAGTGTTAGTTCATGATGTTTGAGACATAAAAGGTGCCTTTCTAGTAGCAGCCCTGACAATCTAATGGCACACTTTCCTGCACTATATCTAACCAATGAAAAAATATGAAACTTCATTCTTTACTGCTATCAATCTCTTTACTTTTCTCAGGAGCAGTGTAATATATCATGTAAAATGATCTATTACAAATGAAGTTTAAAAAAATCTGAAAAGAGGAGAAGGGCTTGAAATGAGGTTACTAGTTTTGAAAAGGAAGACTATATCACTGAAGATAGTATTTCATTTCCTGTACTGTATCTTCAATGTCATAATTTATCTAATATAGCAGTTCTTTTAAAAATATATTTCTCCTTACATAATGTCGATATTTATGCCATTCTGTAGCCTTTAAACTAAAATGAATTCTGTGACAAATAAGACCAGAGGATCAAATTAACGCTTTACTAAAGATTAAATTGTATTATAAAAATAACTGTGGAACTATGACTCAGTAAAGCTGACTTACTTTTAACTGAAATTCTTCAAATGTCACAATCTTCCAAGACCCACACACTTGGAACCTGCTCACTTTGTGCATACTGACCATAGAAAACTTAATTTTTAAAATTTCAGATGAGCTTTATCAGTGTACCGAGACAAGTGCCAAACACTGACTTTCCATTCCTAAATGTTGGATATACCTTATTATATTTTTCTGCCTCTGGACTCCTAGTCTCCAATTGTACCCAAGGTTGTGCCACTGCAAAGTGGAGTTGTGTAGATTTGGGGAAGAGACAAGACATTTAAAGCTACTCTGCCTTCCACTTAGGGTTTTCTCACACCATTCCGCTCCTGGAATGAATACCAGAGCATCAGTCTAGTGCAAATTCAGAACAATTCTGTACAAATTCAAGCATCTTTTTGAGTCTAAGAAATAAATGGAGATAGGGTACAAAACTCAGACTTTTTTATAAGTTTGTAAGCATTCACTTCAGTCAATAGGCAGCTAAATCATCACTGGTTCTGAACTGCATGTTACGATATCTTGAATATCAGAATATGAACTGGCACTTTTTATTGGATTAAATTTGCTAAGCAGGGGCAGAGAAAAATACCACACAAAGTTTACCATGTGACATATTCACCATTCAACACACACAGTTTGAACTCTAAATGTTACCTCCTTCCAGAAAATATAACATTTGAGCAAGGCGTTGATGGTTTACAGGTTCAGCATAAGCTAGAACAACAGGTGATTCTGAGTATTGATTTTTGATATGATACAGAAAGCTCTGCTTTCTCTAGTCTACTCAATTCATGATATACAGCTCAAAAATGACTAGCAATATTCCTCAGAAAATTGTTTCGTGTAAACAGAAACTCTACCAGCGTAAAACTGACAGACATAACACAGCCAACTGTTAGGCCAATTTTTCCCAACCCATCCAACCCTCTTGGTATAAGCTGAAGAAGGCTCTATCTCAATGCAGGACATGGACAGCAAACTCCAGTACTCCTGACCCCCTGATAGTGTTAGTCCCTACTGAGTTCCCAGTAGCAGAATGGAAGTGGAACTTGTAGGATGCACGTGCGGTATGCAGTGCCACAGACCTATATGCAGAGCCATACACCACACATGCAAGCATGTTTTTTTATCAAAAAAGCAAGGCGGCGCATGTGGTGGTAGTGTGTGCCACCAGGAACTGGATGGCCATGCTCCAGCTGCCAGCCAGGCTCTAGGCTGCTGGACTGCCATGGCTGCAGCTCTCAGAGGCCTTCAGGACCCCAGGTAAGGCTGCTGGGGCCAGCCCAGGTGCTGGCTCCAGCCTCCCCTACCCACCTGGGGCAAAGTGGCAAGCACCAGAGCATGCATGCAAAGGCTTTGTCCAGGGACAAGCAGCAGCAACACATATTGTGCCAGTGCTGTTTGTCTCTGAGGAAATGCACGTTCCTGCTCATGAGGATGCACCCCTTGTTTTAACATCTGCTGGGGACAAGTGGCCATGGTTTAGGGAGCTGTAGCCACCCCGCTGTAGCTGTCACTGCCCCTAGACATAGTAGAGACCTGGGCCAAAGGGTTCCCAGGGCACTGTTAAAATTAACACCTGTAATGTGATGACTGAATCCCTATGGTTGTCTATTTAATTCTTAAAGTGGAACTTTTCTGGAACAAATTTGAGTATCTACTTTTCTCCAGATGGAATAGGCTCTTAAGTCTTGCAGCACAATTTCAAAGCTAGCAGTGATTCTGTTTTGATAAAAGCAGTCACAAGGAAAATTAGCGGAGAAACTCCGCATCATGGATGACCACTCCATCTCTGTAAAGGACAATTTCTGCAGTGTTGACTAAGCAAGAGGTTAACGGGCTGATGTTATGATGATGTAGACAATCTCAAGAAGCAATAACCAAAGGCCACAAGTGTGTAAAGGCTTTAATAGATCTTGAACAGACATGTGCAGATTAGTTTAATTACTAGAGCAGAGAACCAGAACAGATGGGAGCGAAGAGATGTATTAGCTCCTTAACAGAACTAGACATGACCTGCTGTGCAGACAAACGCTATTCTGAATTAACCTACGGAAAACCAAGAGAATGGCCAGATATACTTTTAGGGATTGTAGCGGAGCACTAGGGTGCTCACTACTAGTAGGATGAAGGTTAGTAACTTAAGGGGGGAGGAGTGTAGCGGAGCACTAGGGTGCTCGCTACTAGTAGGAGCGATGCA
>NW_017729034.1:67641246-67644519 GCF_001723915.1 Gavialis gangeticus
TATAGAGCCGAGCATTGTGTGACCGTGTGAGGGCCTGCAGAATGGCCTGGGAAGGAGAGGCCTCTGATGGGGAGGCCTGAAGGAGAGCCAGGGCGGTGTGGAGTTTTATAGCCGGTAGGCTCACTTTGGGTTGCAGCCCGGTTGGTGTGGAGTTGTGTTAGAACCAGGAGGCTTAATTTATGTTATAGCCAGTTGGCTCATGGTTGTGTTTGCTGTTATACAACTGGAGGACTGGGTGAGGCTGTAGGGGTGTGAGGAGGCCTCACAGGAGATCCCCAGTAGTCTGGGGGGGGGTTCCTGGGTGCCCTGTTTGGGCAGTGAGTAGTGCCAGGGAGGCATGGCTGGTTGGTGCTGGCGGGATGTGGTGCCCTCACGGGAGCTCCCCAGTAGTCTGGGGGTTCCTGGGTGCCCTGTACAGGCACAGAGCAGTGCCTGGGAGGCACAGCTGTTTGGCGCCAGTGGGGCGTGGTGTGTGGGGGTTGAGACCCCAGCCTGTGAAGGCGGCATTTGGCCCATTAGGGCAAAGGACCCTGAGAAGGGTCAAGGGGCCAGGCATGGCTACGGGCCACCTGAGCCCCGAGCACGAGAGGTGCGGGACAGGCCCCAGAGAGGGTGTAGCGTGAGAAGCGCAGACATAGGCCCCAGCGCAAGCGAGGGCCCCAGCGAGGGTGAGCGTGGGACAAGCCCCAGAGAAGGGCGAGTTGACTGAGGAAGCCCCAGAGAAGGGCGAGGCATAAGCCCTGAAAGGGGGGGGGGGAACGCCTATTAGGATGCCCCAGACGAGGCAAGTCTAGGGGGAAGCCCCATAAGGGGGGGGCAAGAGTGAGTGTGAGAGGCCAGAGTAGGGCAAGCACGCAGGTAGAGGCCCGAAGCCGGGCCAGAGTGTGCAGTCGGGAGCCCGAAGAGGATGAGTACACTAGCCAAACCCCAATAGGGCGAGACAGGGCTTGTGTGGCGAGCAACAGGGCCCCAGAGGAGGGGCGAGTACATTAGGCGTGCTAGGGAGTAAGCATGCGGGGACAAGCACGAGAGGTTGGGGAGTGCGGGATAGAACCCGACAGTGCTGGGCGTGCGAGACAGAGCCTGGAGTAAGGGTGAGGGGGGAGAGGCCCCGGTGAGGGCGCGTATATCGGAGACACGAGAATGTCTGGAATAGCTGCGAGGCTTGCGGCGTGCTAAAGGGGAGGTAGGAGGCACACATGGCCCATAAGGCTGGGGTGCACCTGGGCACCCGTAGAGGGTAGGAGCCCGGACAATTGTGACACCCAGAACGAGGAGATCAAAGGCAGCCTCCCATATTAAAGTATATGTCATCAAAGACATGGCGGGCGAGAATCAGAGGGTGCTGGATCTCCTAATTTGGCACGGCAGGGGGTGCTAGTGGGATCACGGCCGCTCCTAGGGCCCACTCCATGACAGGGATGTTATCACTTAGTTTAGCTGGGCAATATAAAGAAACTAATCCAGTAGCAACAAATATAGATAAGGTGTGTGACCCAGGGACTCTTCCAAACAATTCAGAGAACTTTCCTCATTCATGTGGCAAGTTTTAGATAAAGCCAATTTTCAAACTAGTGAAAACTCTGCATAGAGGCTGATGAAACTGGTAGAAATAGCAGAAGCCCACTCTACTATATCTTCTGTCATAAGGAAACAAGGAAGAATTATTTTGAAAATCCTGCCCTTTTTACAAGATCACTTCAGGGTGGGCAATGTGAGGCAAATATATCAAGCCAAAACCTTGATAAGCTTGAAGCTTTTGAAACGAGAACAAGATAAATTGAGTAGAGAAGTTCTACCGTGGTAGAATGCTCAGTAGGTGGCCTGGCACCTTACTAGGAATATCATGAGTAGCTCTTTAAAATTAAAAAAAAGACCTATGTTGCCTCACTGAAGATGTCTTGAAAAAGCATTAGCAGTGAAATGAAATAAATTCAATGAAGTAGATTCTGAAGGAAAAATAATTTCTAAATCATCAAGGAGTCCCCAATGCTGAAGGCTTTTTATAACTAGCCTACAACCTAGGGACCAGATTTTTATTTATCCGGCCACACTAGGGAGTAAGATCCCCAGTGCTGTGTGTCATCATGTTAGGTTTCCCTGTCTTGAGTTAAATCATGGAGTAGTGGGAGATCAGCTGTTCTTATTACTTCCTTACCAGCAGATGGGCAGAGAGAGTGTAGCCAGGGCCTGTTAGAGATTGGAAAACATTTGGCTTTTTCCCCTCAATGTACTAATTAGTAGAGATGAACCAGTGCAAGAAAAGTAAAAGTGGACATGTGGTGGTGCACCAACATGGATCTCCTTGCTCAGGTCTAAGACTTCCTGCTCACTTAAGGTTTATATGATAGGCTTATTGTCCTGACATCTTAATGTCACAGTGATATAATGTCTATATATCATTCCTTCTCATGTAGGGAAAATGCAGGCGTTGGTAACATTTTTGGGTAGAGTGCCAAAAACACCTGCAACCTCGGCTTGTAAAATGTTGGCGTGCCAGGGGCAGACAGCGGGAGAGCCGTGGGGGGCCCAGTCCTTGAGGGTAGAGAGACAACGCATGTTTCTTTTTCTCCTAGGTTGTTACAGCATAGTAAGGAGGATATACTCCTGCCCCCATGAGAGTAAAAAAGAAAGGTCCCAGTTGATTCCCATGATCAGGAGAGAGACACCTTGAATATCTGAATCTTAGAAGGTTATGCTTTAATAGAAGTGTACTTAAAGACATACAAAAAAACTAGAACCCTTAGTTCCAAAATGATACCTTTTATTAGACCAACTGGAAAATGGCAAGAAAATTATCTTTTTCTGCAAGCTTTTGGGATCCAAGTCCTTTCATCAGGCTCTGGGAAAAGTGTAGATGGTACAGGATGGTAAAAAGTCCCTATAGATAGGAAGTAAACTTCATTTTTGTACAGAGGGAGCACAGCTTTCCATCTTCAGCTCCCTCTGTACAAAAATGAAGTTTATTTCTGACCTACAAAGGGACTTTGATCCTAAAAGCTTGCAGAAAAAGACAATTTTCTTGTCATTTTACAGTTGGTCTAATAAAAGGTATCATTTTGGAACCAAGAGTTTTAGTTTTTTTGTATGCTTTAATAGAGAAACTTTTAAAGCAGTGCAATAGATTTACAAACGAAGCCTGGATAACAGATTCCCCAAAGTACCACTGCTTTAGGTTTGCAAATGAGTACGGTGAGTACCCCAGGAAATCTGGCTCCAATCTATACAAATGATTATATTAGGTCATTTTTATTCCTCATAGAAATTTGTCCA
>NW_017729034.1:67649519-67669112 GCF_001723915.1 Gavialis gangeticus
ATCTATACAAATGATTATATTAGGTCATTTTTATTCCTCATAGAAATTTGCTCATGAAAACTCCACCTCCTCATGCCTCCTAAAGTTTGGCTGTCCTCATGACTAGTATGTAACACATTCATCTTTGGAAACAATGATGCCTCTAACAGAAAAATACACAATTGATCTCATAAGCACATGAGATGCTGGTAGTGATAGCTCCCTGAATCTTTCTTGGTTAACTGCAGTTGCTTTTATTCAGCTTTTTTTTTAAAAAAAAGTATCTCTGTTCTGATCCACTAATTTGAATTCATCAGGCTCTTGTATATTTACTCATTCCTTGACTGTCATAATGTGGTGCCAAAACCAAAGAATTAGCGTGACAGTCATTTTTATTTTTAAAATATTTTTTCAGAGGTTGGGAACCAAGGCATACTAACCTAGTTTCGGAGATTTTGCTGTAACTAATAGATTTAACGTATTTACCAAGAAAAGGCTATATATACGCAGATGCTAAGAGCCCCGCCCCCACATCCAAAAGACCACTTCAGAAAGTATGGAGAACAGTTGATGCTTAATTGTATGCCACTTGGTATCATTTTAGATCAATAATATTCCTTTCACACTTCCACTTTAGAGGCACTTTATAGAGCACAATAGTATAAATGTTGATCTATTTTGGATATGTTTCAAATTGTGTTCATAGTAGTGAATGTTGTGTAGTTTACAGCTAGCTCAGTTACTCATAGCATTCTACCTTTTCCCCTCCTTTCTGCTCCCCTGCCCATTTAAAGCATATTTAAATCCTTTGCCTTGTATTGCAAAGTTTATGATTTACAAAACTTTGTAAATCTATGTTGTATAAATACAAATTCATATACCGCTTCTAGTCTGTTTTTTCATGTCAAATTTGACCCCCTAAATATGTTTTTATTTATCTGCCCCCTTCAGATGCTGGATTAACGGAATAAACACTGACACAACTGTAACTAAAGGGATGCTATTGAATGCTGCTAAAATTTTCTCTGCAAATCTGGGGAAAATAGGTCCACTAATAGCTTTCCATAACTCTGACAAATTTGTCAGAAACCTTCATTTAGCAGGAGATACTATATTCATTATTCATCTGTATTGTATAAATTGTTCTATATGTACACACTTGGCTTTAATACAATTGAAACTAATAGACAGGATCTTGTACCCAATTATTTTAATGATTTATATCAGTTTAATTCTTTTCACAGTTCATGTACAACTACACAGCTTCTAAATGTTTACAGTAAAAGCAAAGTTTTACTACACTGGCAATCTTGTGTCCATTTTCAGCAATAAATTCAACTTTGGAATCCCATGAATTTAGCTGGATTTTAACTAAAATATATATTCAACTTGGTGAAATAATATAGGGAACTTAAATTTATTTTGAGGGTGGCAAACATTCATGCTAAAAATGCATCACTCTGTGTCAGTGCATAAGGCTAAGTAGTGAGGACTTGACTGCTTTCTCTGTTTTACAGAATTCACAGATATTTATATCATTAATCTAGGTGGAAAATGACTCAATAATCATATCATTTACAGCTATAGATTTAAACATGCGATATGTGTGTAACTATAAATAGGATAGGACTTCCAGATGTCTAACTGCTGTTGCTTTACTAGTTTCAGCAGAAGATTAGTGGTTCTACCAAGGAGGCTAACATAAGTTTGGTATTGTTTTCTATTCCATAGGCCCCTGGTAGACATCAACCAGGTTAATCACATCCTAACTGTAATCATGTCTTAAGTAGCAGCCTGGCCACATGTTAATGCAATTCATGGCATGATAAAGCAAAGGAATAAACCACAAAGTTATTACAGATTTTGGGGCTGGTTTCCATCAAACCTTAAATTGTATGTGTGGCCAGGCATCAGGTACTTGGGGCTCCCTGCCTTGGAAGAACATGAGAGCCTTTGACTCTTGTGTGCTCCCAAGGCTGGGAGCTCCATTCAGCTGACTGCTGCTCTCAGCCTCATGTGCACATTGGGGCCCCTGACTCTGTGAGGGTCCCTGACCCCTGAGGCTAGGGATCCTGATTAGCTGACACTGCCAGCCTCCAGAGCCCAGGTTGGGAATGGCAGCTAATCAGGCACCCATTCTTAAGGAGGCATCAGAGCCAAGGGCCTCAATGCATCCTCAAAGCTGGGACTGCAGATTAGTTGACTGCTGCTCCCAGTCTCTGGGGTACAGCAGAGCCAGAGGCTGTGAGCACTCAGCTGATCAGTGCTCCTAGCTCTTGACTCCAATGCATGCCCAAGGCTGAGACCATGCATCAGATGGCTGGCTTGCTACTTGCTAGTGCAGGGGGAGCATGTCTACAAATGGCCTATGATGTTACTGGGATCCAGTCTGGTTCTAGTTTGGCTTCCAGAGTGTGCGTTTCCCAGAAGATTACCCATTTTGGAAAAAGTCCCCATTTTCAAGTACATTCTGTCTGCTTATACTTGAGCCTATTACCATATTATTAGTTTTCATTTAGTATTTGCTGTTTTTTTCCAGTCAGTCATCCTGACCATCTATAAACTGACCCTATGATGGTGGCTCTATTGTTTAGCAGTTGGACCCATTCAGCCTTAATAGTTTACATATTTATTGGTCTTGTAGAGGAATACGCTGAAACTTTCTATTTCCCTCTAAAAGCCCAACATTCCACCCTAGAAATTCAATATATTAACCATATTTTGGGTTAAAGATCAACCTTAGCTACTGAGCACTCCCACATTTGTCACAGGAAGTTTTTCCTGTTATCATAGACCCCTTCTCAAGTTAACACATAGCTAAAACAGCTTCAGATAGGTTTGCCTGATCCTCATAGGGTATTTCAGTCCTGTTAAGCTAACTCAGTTAAACAAACAAAATTGGAAAAAACTACCCATTTTGCCCAAGGCAGAACTTAAAGATATTTTATGGGTAAGTGCCAGAAATGGGTAAGACAGGAGCTATGAATTTCTGACAATTCCAAAACAGAAAACTCACAAATAGATTAGACAAAGGAAGAAAGGAGGTGAGAACAAATTTTCCAGAGATGCTACACAAGTGTCCCCCCAAATAAAGGTATTTCTGGAATGTTTTTAAATACAAATCAGACATTATATTTCAAGCTTTGACAGCATGAGATTTTACTGTTATATTACTTTCTCTATATGTTTTTTTTCTCTCTTTTCTTACTCATTTATCATATTTACCCAATCCAAAAATGGCTCTGAATTTAAAATGACAACCCCCTCAGTATTGCATGTGTAGAATCTAGCAATTAGAGGGTGGCCTTAAATTCATCCCTCCACCATGGAAGGTTGCTAGGGGATTTATGTAGCCTGACCCCTGTCCTTTGTCCCTACCAACTGACTCCCCCCCACCCCCACTACTTAGCCCCTCTTAGTGCCTGTATGCCCTAGTACCTGCCCCACTCTGTGAGCACTGTCCCCCTAGCACCTGCCCCTCAACACTTGCAACCCCTGTGTCCACACCACTGACATTTGTTCCCCCAGGATCTATCCCGTTTCTGCCTCTGTCTTCTCCTCCCCCACACTGTTTACTCCTCAGCTCCAGCTCTAAAAGGGCTCTGACTCTGCTCCAGCCCATGGCACAGAGTAAATGGTTACTTTGGCCCTAGCTGGGCCATGCAGCAGCAATTGCAGCAGTGGCAGTTCTGACCTAGCTAGCCCCTTTTAGGGCTTTAAACTAAGATTGCTGGAGGACAGGGAAACACTGACAGGAGCACACCCAGGGACCGACATACAAGAAAGCTCCATAAATAGGGACACTAGGAGAGCCACGCTTGCAGGAGCTGAGAGAATAGTTCTCCTTCAACATGACATGAAGTTGAGGGTCTCAATAGGAGGACTCAGTTGCCTGTACACTAATGCCAGAAGCGTGGGATACAAGCATGAGGATCTAGCCCTCCTACTCTCCAATGGGCATTATGATCTAGTAGAGATTACAGAGACCTGGTGGAACTTCTCACATGATTGGAGCATAGCCATAGAGGGCTATGCCCTGCATAGTAGGGACTGACTAGGGGAGAAATGTGGAGACGTATGTCTCTATGTGAAGGAGCAGTACACCTCCTTGGGGGCCAACATCAGCTGGAAAAAAGAATGTCTTGAAACCCTCTGGGTCAAGTGGCGGGGTGGGGGGGAGAGCATGGCAAGAGATACCTAATTGTAGATGCATACTACAGATCACCAAAACAGGGGAAGGAACTTGATCTATAGTTCGTCTGAGAACTGACAGAGGTTGTACATGCATGTGACATGGCTGTCATGGGTGACCTCAACTATCCAGACATCTCTTGGGAGGAACACTCAGCCAAGTCGGATCCACTGTGTTCCTTCCTGACCTGCATCAATGAGCTCTTCTGGTTCAGGAGGTGCATGGGCCAACCAGAGGTCACACTCTTCTAGACTTGGTCCTGGCCAAAGGAGATGACCTGGTGACCAACTTAAACATAGAGAGTAGCCTGGGCAACAGTGACCATGAAACCATCATATTCACTTTTTGTCTCAAGGCAGACCAATTAGATAGCAGGGTTAAAGTTCTGTGTTTCAAAAATGCAAATTTCAACAAGCTCAGGTCACTAGTAGGGGAAGTGCTGTGGGACCAGGGACTGAACATGAAAGGAGTGTATGCAGAGTGGTCATTCCTTAAGGACATGATCCTTGAAGCACAAAGGAAGTCCATTCCCCTGCAGAGAAAAGGTAAAACAAGGGCTGGGAAGCCCTCCTGGCTAAACAGGGAAATCATGGTCCTTTTAAGAAAGAAGAGGTGTATAAACAATGGAAGCTTAGCACAGGCCCCAAGTAGGACTATACAACAATGGCCCACACTTCCAGGGAACAGATTAGAAAGGCTAAGGCAGTGACTGAATGTAAATTAGCAATGGGAATCAAGAACAACAAGAAGTCCTTCTTTAGGTACATAGAGAACAGGAGAAAAATGAATGGGAGAATGGGGCACTGCTCAGTAACTCAGGACAGCTGGTTATCGACACTCAAGAGAAAACTGAACTCCTGAATGACTACTTTGCCCAGTATTTCACTGGGTCAAGGGGAAAATCATGCCAGATAGGGGACAGAATGAGCAGGGTAGGAATGACCACCTTCCTACTATTGCCGTAGAACTGGTGTTTGATTTAAAAATAATTAGATATGTAAGTCAGCAGGACTGGATGAACTTCATCCAAGAGTGCTGAAGGAGATGGCTGAAGTCATTGTGGAACCCCTAGCAAAATTCTTCCAAAACTCATGGTGCTCTGGAGATGTCCCTGAGGACTGGAAGAGGGCCAATATTGTGCCCATCTCTAAGAGTGGGAAGAGGGAGGACCCAGGCAACTATAGGCCAATTAACCTAACTTCAATCTCAGGGAAAATCCTGGAAAAATTCATTAAGGAGTCTAGGTGCGATAGGCTTGCAGAAGGTAGGATTCTGAACAACAGCCAGCATGGCTTCTTCACAGGCAGGTCTTCTCTTACCAACCTTATCCCCTTTTATGATCAGGTAACCCACAACTCGGATAAGGGAGAGGAGGCTGACATTGTATACCTTGACTTCCAAAAAAGCCTTTGACCTGGTATCCCAAGATGTTCTCATGAGAAAACTGGAGGATTGTGGGCTTAACTGCAAGACAATTAGGTGGGTAGGACCCAGAGAGTTCTAATGAATGGATCTGTGTCATCCTGGTGAGAAGTGGCCAGTGGTGTCCCTCAGGGGTTGGTGCTTGGTTCAGTACTTTTCAACATCTTTATCAATGATTTGGATGTGGGGGTGAAGAGCTCACTGGCCAAGTTTGCGGATGGCACCAAGTTATAAGTAAGTGTGGTCACACTTGAAGATAGGCTACAGATACAGGTGGACCTAGACAAGCTAGCAAGTTGGGTGGATCAGAACCAGATGAAGTTCAACATTGAGAAATGTAAAGTGCTCCACCTGGGGACAAACAATCCCCAGCCTCTGGGGGCAGAGGCTGGGGAGTCTGGGAGAGGGGGAAGCACAGGTGCCATGGGGTGCACAGCACATGCAACTGTGGCTCCAACACTGACCCTGACCCCAGGCTGGGGTCCAAATCAAAGCTGCAGCAGCCACTTTCAGTGCCATTGCCTTGTACTCAGATCCAAGATGAGGGGCTTCCCCCCTACTCCATGTTAAGTAGAGGAAAAAAACTTTATCTTGATTCAAGTAAATACAATTCTATTTATTTACTACATGTATGTGAACAGGATAGGTAGACAGAAATGGTTGGGAGTTCAGTTTTCACTAAGCTGCACAGATGAACACTGTAGGACAAATTCTATTCCATGTATTGGGCATCTAAGCAAACTCAGGTGCTTAAGTGTGCTCTATTCCAGTTTATTCAAGTCTCTGAAAATCCATTCATGCTTTTACTTTTGTGACACACAGTCATCTTACCCTTAAGATTATTTTAAAAAAAGGCAATGGGAAGGAAGACCCACCCAACTTTCATATTAATCGATTTACAAGGGCTCAAGTAAAGTGGAATAGGATTTCATAGTTTCATAGTTTCATAGATTTAGGGTCGGAAGGGACCTAGCAGATCTTCTAGCCCGACCCCCCGCCAGGGCGGGAGAACAACAAAACCCCAAAACAAGAAACGGGACTCAAATGAGTCCAGCCAGGTAGGCATCCAGCCTCTTCTTAAAGACCCCCAGGGTAGGGGCCAGCACCACTTCCCTTGGAAGTTGGTTCCAGCTCCTAGCTGCCCTAACTGTGAAGTAGTTTTTGCGGATGTCCAATTTATACCTCCTCTCCATCAACTTGTGCCCATTACTCCTTGTTATGCCAGCGGGCGCTAGGGGAAACAGCATCTCCCCCAAACCCTTCTGGTCCCCCCTAGTGAGTTTATAGATGGTCACCAGGTCCCCCCTCAGCCTTCTCTTGTGGAGGCTGAACAGGCTCAGGTCCCACAGTCTCTCACTGGATTGCACTTAGGTGCCTAATAAATGGAACAGAATCTGGCTCCAGTCACTCATGTTTGATATGACAGAGAAGTGAACTTAGAGGAGAGATGCAAAGGAAGCTTTATTGGCTAAAGGAAGCTTTATTTCACTGAGCTGTAATTCCAAAAGCCATTTGAACTCTAGTTCTAAATACAAAATTGTGAGTATCATCTCTCTCCTGCTAGCCTTGCTCATATGACCTGACACTGACCTACCTTTAAAATATGGACTAAAGCAAGTTCACTATATAGATACAATGATTGAGGAAGAAGTAGTGCTAAACTAAGGAAAAGGAGAACCTTAAATCGGAGAACAAAGAATTCTAATCAGTGTAATATGTATACATTTAAAAAAAACCCAGAGTAGTCATGGGAAACAAAAAAGACATTCATTAAAAGAAAAGGAACAATATCTAAAGTAAATCTTGAGAAAAGAAAACAGTACGGATTTTAAAGTATTTTGCCTTGCTTCTTTTCGCTCCTTTTGCTTTAAGCATATCCTCCAACCCTGCTAATTTACAGTAAAATAGCTGTTATAAAAGCTATGTGTGTGTACACAGTTATGAATCAGAAGTATTGTGATCTGAAAGATTCTTCAGATCGAACAGATTTAGTTGCAATTATGACTACTCGCCCAAGTTGAAAGGCCGATCCATTTCAGGCAGCAAGTCAAAAATGTTTAATTTAAAAAGAAAAGAAAAACCCAAGAAAAGCATATTCCTGTGAAACAATGCTTTCAGAATTGGCCATTTTTTCACTGCAGATAAACTTTGGAAAAGCTTGTTGCATTACAAAAAGCTTTAAAAAAGCAACCAAAACCCCTTACCCAATGGATCATTGTTTTAATTGGTTCTTTAATGGCTTGCTTTTTTGCATTTTTAACAATGGATTTGAAGCAATAGTATGATTCTTAATTAACACGGCATTTCACAGCACTGTATTAATATTGTGCAGCTGCTAATATTTAATATGCTTCAGAACTCTGATTGTTTCATTTAGAAAGTGACACTATGAGAATATTAAATCTTTCAAAAGCAAATTTGTAAGTGTGTGTTGATGTGCTGTCACAGTGCTAGCTGACACTGTGCCTTTATGAGTTACTAAAACAGACTGTACTTGCATTCAAGGTCTCCTGGCCAGGTATCAATGTCATCTTACTGTATAAGATTGAAACAGCTACTCACAGTATCAGCTTTGGTTGGGTTGCTGTCTAATCTCCATCCCTATGGGTTTTTTTTTTCTTTTTATCTTCCTCTAGTCCCATCTCTAGACCCCTTTTATATCTAATACATTATCCAACATATCTTTTTAGAAGAGGTGGCTTAATAATTTGACTTCACTTAAAAGCCATTTTGCTTTCTTATAACTCTTAAAACGTTTTGGGCAGCATACTATGTTATATTTTTTATTCAAAAGAACATGTTGAGTAGAAGGGTAACACATGAAACGCTGCATCTTCTAGATATTGTGAGAATTATTGTGACCAGTCTAACACCATTCTTTTGTTCTTTCTGTAAATGCCCTCGTAAATATTACAGACATTCTCAAGTTCAACTCTGTGTAAAAATAAAATGTCACAGAAACCTTGCACAGTGAAATGAATAGAAATGAAATCAGTGGTCTTGTATGATTATAGGTTTTCAAAATTATGAACCTTTGTACAATCCTGAAAGTTATCTGGGATAAAAACTACTATCAAAAGGTTACAATAAAGGGGCCAATGAGAAGCTAAAGAGAAAACTGTTAGATAAAATTAACACTGCTCATTTCGGCATTTGACTGTAAATAAGAAAGCTGCCTGCTATATTATTGTAAAACATATACACAGACATTGAATTTCTATGTTTAATCTTAAGTGATCTTTATCCTACATTATCTAACTTTACAACCCATTAGCAGTGTGAAAAAGGGGTAAGGGGGCTCTCTTATAAATCATTTATTTTTTAAGACCATTTTGCACAAATATCTAATTTAAGTGAATCTGCCAGTTTCTTCAAAGCTAAACTCAGAACAAAATTCCTGATTTTCACTTTTTTTCACTTAGCCTATAAGTTTTGATTTTCTGCTAGAGTAAATTTTAAAATGTCCAGAAAAAAGCAAAGCTGTTTAGGAAATATTGTGGGGAGCAGAGGTCAGGAGTGAGGTGGGGGGAGAAAGTAACAAGTGTTCTTCACCTATTCCTATTACCTAAATGTTTATAACTCCTCATTATGCCAAATGAATGTGGGCTGGAATTTCCAAACTTGCTTTAATTTAACAGATTTTTAAGGCCAGAAGGGACTATTTAGTCTGAACTCCTACTCCGTTCTGGTGAGGACTTGCTTTTTGTTGGAACAGGTTAGAAATCTTTCTTTCTTGCAGAAAAATGTAAAGAAAATATAAATATGTTGTCAAACTCTACTGAATCAATGTTGACTTTTTAAGTGCAAACCTGAAAATAAAAATATTGTTATATAAAGTGTCATCTAGTAAATTAAAAGCATTATTTGGAAATGCTGCAGTGGTGCCTCATGAGGGCAGCAATTTTGGTGGTTCCTTTCCCTTTTTTTTTCTATAGTGTTAGCTCACCAAGTGGACTTACCGTTGCCTTCCCACTGGCTGAGCTATTGGCGTGTATCACTTAAATTTCTGGCTGTAGTTGATTGTGGAAAATATTGTCTGGATGGGAGTATAAGACAACTCAATTTGAGACCCTACCTACAATTTCAAAGAGGAAACTTTATGGTTCTGGTCAACATTTTTTTTAGGCTAACCTCAAAAACTTACCAGTTTTTGAATATTTTTAAAAAATGAAGTGTCTAAATTCTTTGTAGAAAGCAAATAAGCTTTATAAAGCAGAATTAAGTTAATTGAAGTTCCAGTTTTTGATTAAAAACTTGTTGACCATGATTACATTTGAACCTATATTGATAGGAATAAGAATAATTTATTTATGTAGTAAAAGTATTTTTTTTTTCAAATATTAGGAAACCTTAAGTATTTTTAAAGACTAACTATATTGACCTCACTCTGGATACTGTCTGCTCAGGCTTCTATTTTATTACCTCCCTTGACTGTTCAAAGCATTGCGTGGACATGAAACTGCTATTCAGGCTACAAACACATGTCATTTTTGTGGCTGGATAAGCTATGCCAAGAAGAGTCCCAGCACAGCTGATCTGCTCAATAGGTAGATACAAACATTGCCCAAGGATGTCTGTACAGGGCTGTCTTTGTTGTTGTTAGAAATGTCTGGCCCCACTGCTGCTTCCAGGGCTTCAGGGGCCCAATCTGGCAAGACAGTAGTCCCAGATGCCTGGTTCAGACCCAGGATGTGCATCTACAATTTTGAGCAACCCCCGTGGGACTCCCATTACACACTTGCAGACCTGCGCCAAGGTCAGGGTCAGGTAGTATGAAATGTGTGCCCTGGGAATTTCCTGAAAGAGAATTCCTGGGGAATGCATATTGCACCAGAAGTGTACAGACATCTGCTGTGATAAAGCAGCAAAGACTGTTAGTAGGAATTGTAAGGCAAGGACTTCGTGCCTAGGTACAGACAGTCAAAAAGTCTGAGGCTGAATCGGTCTTTGTAGGTTAGTCTAAACTGCTCAGATTAAATTGAAACAGAAGTGAACAGACATTTACTTTGATTAAGGAAATGCAGCTATGTGCCTGCAGTGGCTCAGGCCAGAAGCCAGGGGGCATTAGAGCATGGCTCTCTGGCTGTGTGTTCACTTCCTCTTCCTGCTGCCCCCAAGTTCCCTGGGATTTGCAGTCCAGAATTACAGCAGCCGGACTCTGCAGGGTTGCTCATCACTTCTTCTTCCCACTTCCAGGTGCTTCTGGGATTTGTAGTCCACAGTTGTACCCAGCAGTAAGTTTGAGCAAGGGAAGGGGTCTTTAACCCTCCTCCCTAGCCCCAGACCCCAGTTGGGGTTTGCCTGGGAAAGGCAGTCCTCCCTCCCCCATAGACTGGGCTGCATTCCCAGCCAGGCTTGTCCCCAACCCTACCCACTTTTCAGCCAGCCCTCACTGCTCCAGCTAGGGAGAAGAAGGGCAGAGCCAGCCCTGCTCTCTTGAGCGGACAGCCCAGCCCAGAGCTGGAAAGCATGCTGGGAGACTGTGATATAATTTGAACCAGGAAGGAGTTTGGGACAAAAGTTTTGTAAACCAATTTGACCTAAATGAGTTAAGTCTGATACTATGTTCAACCAGATTTATCTAAAAGCAGTTTCAGCCATTTTGAAACTAGTTTATGTGCACTGAGCTTCTATTCTGTTACAGGTTTAAATAAGTTTCTGATCTCTTAAACTGGTTTATGTGTAACTTCTGTCCCTAGCCAGTGAGCTCATATTTTGTCTCTCCATAAAAAGCTTTATGCAAGGACAAGGATGATGTCTGATTGAAGCTGCAGTTCATCAAAGGGAGGGAGTGGAATTTAGACTAAAGCTTAACTTAGGTATTTCCTGTCTTTTGATGAGTGCTTAGTTTAGGTTTTTAAAGGAAAAGTTAGTAGGCAAATTAATTTTGGTCTTTAAAAAAATCCAGAAGGATGAAGGATTCTGATGTACTGTATATTTTAATCTAACATATAAAGGTATAACAAAATCCAGTGGCTGGAAATAGAAATCAGTAAAATGCACACTGGAAGTATGATGCAAATTTTGGGAGAGGGGAGTTAACACCTGGAACTGATTGCCATGGAATATGGCATATTCTTCATCATGTGGAATCTTTAAACCAAAATCGATGTTTCTAAAATATTTCTCTAGTTGATTCAGATTTGCTAGAATAAATGTAGGTATCAATGGCAGAAGGTTTTGATCATAAATGTATGTGACCTGGTTTTCAAGTGGGAATTGTAAATCCAATAGCAAAATGAGAGAGAGATTTCTATATGTTGATCAAAGGAGGCTGAGATTTTCAGGTAGCGGAGTCCTTTGACACACACAGGGGTCAATGGATATTACAGTAAAAAAAAACTTTTCTTGTGGGTGGATGTATATAAAAGAAGTGGAAAGAGTACATACTGTATAAAAGGAAGAAATAACAGTTTAGAGATATGGGCCTAGCAAAAGCCATTTTCATTTCTGGAATGTCATCAAAAGGTATTATCAGAAAACAAATTGTATTTCCCACTGAAGTGAAAATAATAACAGAAAATAGCTGAAATTCAGTGGCCATCAAAGTCCTTGAAACATGGATATTTTTAATCCATACACAATATACATGGATGTGGATGACAGAAATACCACAAAGAAAGAGAAAAACACCGTGTATGGATGAGAACTGTGATCCAAGCAGGGAACTACTTTTATTCCAAGGTTCCTCTGTCCCCATTCCCTGTTCTCTGATTTTATATAAAATCTGGAAGCCAGGTGCAGAGCCAATTTCTGTGGTTTTGGCAACTTTGCACTGACTTTCACAGAAATATTCTCCCTAGAATAGAATCCTAATTGAGCACATACATTTAAAGTATGTGTGATAAATAAATATAACCCACTTAGAATAATTAAATGAACACAACTTTTAGATGCATATTTAAAATAAAAATATGTCACCTTAATAAGCTCAACAAATTTGAAACCATATGTCCCTTCAAACTGTAACATATTTGTTTGCAAACATATTTGAGAAGCAAAGAATTATGTAGAAAATAAATATCACTCTCTTTCAATTATTTAACCTGTAATCTAAATGTAGTTCTAAGTGAAATGGGTAGAGCCAGTCCAGTTAAAGAGATTATTTCCCAAATCATAAGCAATTCTACTCTTTGGAAAAAATGTAGTACCAGGTTATCATAATGAAAGAAATATTGTCTTATCATGAAATAATGGCCACATTTTTTAAAGTTATAAGAACCTCTTAATACAAATTTAGGCCCCTCAGGGTGGGATTTTCAAAGAGCTTATGTGACTTTGGGGTGCATGTCCTACTGAAGTATTCAAACAAAATATAACTTGAACCCTGGACTTTATATATCACCCCTGCACATATATTTCCCCTGAACTTTGTGAAATTTACTAATCCCCAACTTGAAAATTAATTATGGCTTATAGCAACCTTTGAAGTATAATAGATATTATACCCATTTTACAGACAGATAAAATGACATGCAAGGGAATTTGATTTCCGCATGTCAGAATGAGCCATGTGTTGAGCTAAGAGTAGAATATAGAACTCTTAGCTCTCAATTCTCTGCCAACTCTTTTAGGCCACCAAAGTAAAAATACCCCTGCAAAATGAATACTATTACATTAAATCCAATCATGTACTTTAATTTAATTAACTTAACATTTTTCTTTCATCAAACATTAAAGATGCTGAACTAATTAGGCTATAAACACAGTAAAACTAAGTGCTAAGTGTTAATAAAATTAGTTTAATCACTGCTGAGTCAGTTTTTACACAGATTAATGTTGTATTTTCAACTAAAATCAGGTTGCAATTAGAAATTATCCAGCAAATATAATCTGAATTTTATGATTTTCTAAATGTGTCAGAATGCATCTTATAGGGTTTTTTGATTAAACATACTTGGAAAAGTTGACAAAAATCATTTAAAAGGAGGGGTGGGATCTGCAATAATTTTGATCCAAAGTATTGCAAGAAGAGTATAATAAATGAAACGTGAGCACAAAAATACCCACTTTAAAAGACTTGATCAGGCAAGAAAGAGTTTGCTAGGATAGTTATACACTTAGAGCAATATAGGCAAATCCCCATAGTGGAAACTTCCCTCTGTGTGTGTAAATGGTGATTTTGTAGCTGGCTAAGAGGCATTTTTGGCAGACTTCCCCTGCAGCGTGGGCATAGAAGGGTACATATATAGACTGAGCATGGGAACTGGTTGGGCAGACATGTGGCTACATATGTATACCCATTCTGAATTTGCATTTGGATATAAGCTCCAAAAACATAGGTGGCCAGATACCCATGGCTAGTGGATGTTAGACTTGGGAGGAGGAACCCATTTAAAATGATGTCTTTCTGACTTCAGTAGTTTTTGGGTGACACATGTAAAGAGTAGTATTGGAAGAAATGTCTAGGCTAGAACTCAGGGCCTCCTCTGCTTTAGTGCAGCATCCATCTCACTGAATCACAAATCCTCTAGATTACTTTTCTCTTGACCCCATGCATCTCCCTCCGTTTTTGCCCAGAGGCTGCTTTATAAGAGCACTAGAACAGGGGTTGTCAACCAGGGGTACTTGGGAAGGCCCTAGGGGGTACGTGTGGGCGGGCAGGCAGGGACGAAGCACTGCCACCCACCACCCCATGCCACTGCCTCCCAGGAGCAGGGCCGGGGCAGTGGCGCTCCTCTGCGGGCTGCATAGGCACCGGTCGGATGCGGAGATGGCGGGGGAAAGGAAACTTGCACGTGACAGCAGTTGCTAATGCCATCTACCACCCTGTGCTGCCACTCTGCATTTGGCTGTGCCCCCGTGCCCTGCCGCGCCCTGTTTCCAGTCATGTGCCACCCCCTACCCTCCCTCCACTCTGTGTACAGCCACTGGGGGTACACTTATTTTAAAAGGTTAAAACCCTTGCACTAGAGAATAGCCTGGCTGTGGTATGGTGGTTCAAACACTATGTTGGGAAGTCAGTTTAAACCTCCCCTGAACAGGGGGCCTAGAATCCTGGTATCTGGCTTCTTGTGTGAGTGCTGTAACTACTCAGTGATTTGAGCTAAAACATGGGAATGGGGATGGGTTCATCTCCCAAGTCTAACATCCATTAGTCATGGGTTTCTGGCCATGTATAAGTGTTCCCTTTCTCTGTGCTTGCAGATGCGCACCCTGGAAATCCCCTTGCAGGGGGTTCCTGGGGTATGTGCATCACGCTGCCATGCCCTCATTTGCAAGTGCATGCCCTAAGTCAGACCACTGTATCTGTGGCCACTGTCCCACAGGATCAGGCCCCTGAAGTCCCAGGGATGCCAGGGGCCTGACCCTATGGGACAATGACTTTGGTAATGTCTGTAGATGTAAATGAAGTGCACACATCCTGCCACAGTTGATCCTGCTCCAAGTGCAATGTCTATTTATATTCAAAGAGAATTCCACTGAAGTATTTAATTCCTTTTTTTTGTTTTACAAGTTTATGAAGTTAAGAAAAATATATTCTTTTATGAGACCTATTGCAGAAGCTTGGACTTGAGCTACTGCATGTTGTGACTTACAGGATCTTTATGCCAGCATCTCTACACCATATACCTCCTGCAGCATAGAAATAAATAAATAAATAAATAAATATATATATATATATATATAAAAATATAAATGTGAGCTTGTTGGTATCTATCTTACAGTATTCACCAAAAGAGCAAGTATTATCATTTTGTAAAAATAGCTGTTCTGCTTAGATTTACAGAAAGCTGTAAATCATGTAGACTGAAAAGTAACGAAACAACTATTTTTCTGTTAAATTATTAGAAATGATCGCATTATGTTAGACACATTGTCTAAGTAGAAGAGTTCCTCCCTCGTATGCTAAAAATAACTTCCACTTAAAAGCTAATGGATGAAATATCTAGATTCTGAATCTAGTGCAGTAATTCTTTAACTAAGTAAACCCCAAAGCCTAAGTTTAGTTAGACAAGCACCTAAGGGAAAAAAGCAGCTTACAAGTAGCTTGTTATCAGAATGGTGCTCAGGTAGCAAAGAACTCTACACACATGTGGGTCCTAGTAGCTCCTATCTATGCTATGTTTGAGAACTCTACTGCAATTTTCTGCAGCCGTGTGAAGGAGGTGGAATTTGGTCAAGTTAATAGTCTGGCCAATGAATCAGTGCATGTTATAGATCTGCAGAGCCACAAGATGCTTAAAGAAACATACCTGGCTAGGGCTGAGGGTTTTTTCCCCTCCTACTTCCCATGTACTGTTTGTAGGTAATGCTTTTCCTTGAGGTTGTGTGTGCAGAATTAGGATTTGGACCAAGTACAAAAGAAATAGCCACAAAATAACATAAAAGAAACCAATCAGTCGGTCTGTATGACAGGACCTGGCCTTTGAGGCTACCCATGGCAACCCCTAGTAGCCCCACTTGTCCTGATTGCCTACTCAGGCCTCCCCAGGTATCACCCTCTGGGTATATTGCTTACCACACTGATACAGCTGGGGTCAACCACCCGCAGAATGAACTTTGGGTATTTCACCTGGCCCTGTGTTTCATCAGGCTTAGTTCTCTGCTCTGAGTAAGACTCTTCCTCTTGCTCTAAGTGTTGCCCAAAAAATAGTTCACTTGACTCTAGAGCTCTGATTCCTCTGAACACAACCTCTCTCAGGGGCTCTGACCTCCCTTACACTGGGCCTACTGGCCCTAATTGCGGGACAATAATTGTGGCCTCCTATAGCCATGCTCTAGCCTTGTGGGTAGTACTCTATGGGTGCATCTACAGGTCACCCTATGGCATACTACGGCGACATAGCATGTAGACACATGTGATCACCAGCTACGCCACTGTAGCAGTGTGTTCCCTAAATATAGCGCACCACTAGAGTGACATGGTGGCAAAATTTAACTGTACACCATGTGCACGGTGCAGTAACCACCTGTACTGAGCTGTACTGAGGTGCCATAGCAACATCGCCATATGCCCATGTGTAGACGCACCCAATATGTATTTACTGATCTAGGCCCTTTAGCCCTGCCTTTGTCCACTTGCTCCATCCTCTAGTCCCCTGCTCAGTCTCTGATTCTGGGAGAGCTGCTACCTCTAAGCTCCTTAGCTTTAGCTTCCATGTAGCCCACTGGGTCCCAGACGCTTGCAGAGCTCTCTTTGGGTCTCAGCCTATGAATTACTGGGCTTAGCCTATGCAGCCCAATGGCTCCCAGACCCCTGCAGGACTCTACTCCAGCCTCAGCCTTTCAGAACATAGAGTGCCTTCCAGGTATCCAGCCTGTAGCCTCCATTGCCCTTGTAGCCACTCTCAAACCTCCAGTTTCCTGAGTCTCTGGATCTCAGCAACTTCCAGTCATTTGCCCATTGGCTGTCTTTTCAGCTTCTCTAGCTATCTGGGTTAACCAGGTTCTCCTTAGCAGCTCAGACCCTCAGGAATACTACTCTCTCTGCAGCATAGAGCAAGACCACCTCTCTAGCTCTGGAGCCAGTATTTTAGGCCCTCACATATCTTCTAGACCAAGGGGTTTCTGCTTAGCCAACAGTTAGCCTATTCTGATCTCTTGCAATCTGCCCAGCTGTCCTTCATCTGCTCCTTAGCTACCTCTGCTTAAAGCACTGCCCCTGTAGCTTACTGCAGGGCATCTTTCACCAATTAGCTGTCTTCAGCTCTACAGCTCTTCTCTATCTCCTTTCCTGCACTGCTTACTCCTATGCAGCTAGCCCTTGCATAGCTACTTGTATCATATTGCAGGCCTCTGAGGCTGCTCTCTTGTTTTCCAAGTAACAGGGGTTAGGGTGCCCTGGTAGCGTCTGTCATAAAATTGATTTTGAATTCCTTACAACATTCAGGAATAACTGTTACACAAACATTCTGGGAATTATAACTCATGTTAACCCAGTTAAAAAAAATAATCATAAATAATGACTGAGAATGACAAAAATCCTTTTATTTTCATTGCTGCTCTATAGTAAATATTTTAAGTTTCAATAATTTACAGTCATGTGTAACTTAAAAGTGATTTACTAGCACAGTAAATTATTTTGTGAGAAATGTGGAATTCCACCACATGGGTTGCAATCAATCTACACACAAAACTTGCTCAGGAACAATATGATATTTTCTTTCTGACCAGATGCAAGCAGATAAACATCATACCTAAGGGTATTCAGACCAATCCAGTTTGTTCTACACAATACATGGCCTATTCTGAAAGTTGTGCCTCATTTTCTCTAAGAAACTGAGGAACCACCTCACCAGGGCTCTATAAAATAAACAGGACAAATTAGCATCAGATTTGCAAAACCAACAAAAAGCATACAGGACCAGTTAGACAGAGCAGCTATTTGTCAGGGGGAACTCTCTCCATCCACCTGTGAAGATTACCACAAGCACTGCAACTACTTAAAGATGAGGAAGGAAGCAAAGCTTTCCAAACTTAGATATTATGGTAGCCACACCACAATCCATATCAGTATCATAACCCTATTCAGCCATACTCTCAGCCTCTGAGAGGTGCCTGTACTACCTTATAATCTTTCTTTAAGCCTCACTACACTGATCAATAAGGTAAAGCTATCTGGAGACCTCAAGACTTTTTTCCATCACCTACGACTAAGGGAATATTTCCACAACAGAGCCACACAAAGATCAGCTTACCACAGACCTTACCCCAATACTGCAGAGGAGGAAGGAAGGACATCTTCCTGGATTCCACTTGAAGCTGCAGCCCCATTCTGTACCTGTACATTAAATACTTCCACCTCTGGACACATTCTGAGATTGCCAAAAAAACCAAGAATGCTTAAGTTATAACCGCAGTCCTGCAGAACAGTTTTGCAGCCTGAAAACAACTGTGTTGTTATAATGCAACAGACTGATAAGGGGGTGCCACTGTTGCTATGGACAAGGTAGCATACACAAAGGAAATGGAGAGAGAAGGAAATACACAACTACTTAAAGACTGCACTTCTGGAAATGCAGGAAAGAATTTATGTTCCCACCGTGCAGGAACCCTTTTACTTATTACACATGATCCACAAACCTGGCAACCCAGGACACTCCACTGTCTCTGGCATTAGCACCATCACAGAGGGAGTTTCTGGCTCTGTTGACTGTTCTATTTCCATATGCCTTTGGAGCTGCCAGCTGTTTGAAGGACACTGCAGATTTCCTCAGGAAACAAGACTTCACTGACAAACTTTCAGCAAACACCCTCTTAGCTACTGTGGATGTCACATCTCTGTACGCCAATATCCCCTATAAGAATGGATTACAAGCCATAATAACATCATTCTAGATTAGTGGTTTTCAACCTTTTTGCATTTATGCACCCCTAAAAACTTTTGAATTCTTATCCCACTACCCAGACTAGCTGTTATCTGCAGTGTCCTTCCAAGTGTTAACTGCATTTCACTTGATCTAGTCAACCTACTTTTTAGCAGTGCTCTCTCTCCTAGGCCTGTGTGAATAGGGAAGTATTCAATTTGGATTCAGAGCACAGTGACTTGATTCAGAGATTTGGATCACTGTCCTGAATTGATTCAGCTGAATTGGCTTCAGAAGATTCGGCGCTGATTCAAAGAAATTCAGTGCTTTGGATCGGCTGGAGAGAGGCAGGCACAACTGGGCGGCTGCAGGTTCTCCCACGGCTCCTCCAGCTGTGCCTGCCTCTCGTCGAGTTGGGGGAGCAACAGGAGAAGCCCCCATGGCTTCCCTGCCCTGCCCCAGCCTAGTCCCAGAACTTTTTTTTAAAAAAAAGCCCCACACTCACCGGCAGCAGTGATTGGGGCCTCTGGGAGCTGATGGCAGACCCCCTCTGTGCAGTGCAGGGCAGTCGGGGACAGAGGGCATCCGTGCTGGGAGTGGGGGCTCTGCCCTACCACTGCTTGCCATCTGGCATGGAAGTGGGGGAGCATGGGATGTGGGCACAGCAGTGCTTGGAGCAGGGGCTATGCCATGCTGCCACTTGCCCCCTTCCTCCTGGAGCAAGCCGTGTCTGCATGCTACCCCCCCCCC
>NW_017729034.1:67669224-67670808 GCF_001723915.1 Gavialis gangeticus
GCCGTGTCTGCATGCTCCCCCCCCCCCCGCCCCAGCTGGGCCTTCACTCCCAGTGCTACTGCGCCCAAAACCCACGGTCCCCTGTCCCTCTCCCCAAGTAACACGCTCCCCCGCCCCAGCGGGGCAGCTTGTCCCAGTCCCAGCCCCAACCCCAATCCCTCTCTCCTGCATGCCCCTTCTCTCCCCCCCCCCCAACCCCAAAAGACTTGCCAGCTGGAGGCAGCTGTCAGCTGCCTGTTTAGTCTATGGCCGAATCTCCAAAGTGGCTGAATCTTTTCCAAAGCTTTTCCAAATTGGTTTGGATACTACGAATTGAACTGAATCTCCTCTCAATCTAATCTGCTAATGAAGCTTCGCACAGCCCTACTCTCTCCCTCCCCCTTTCTTTTCTATATTAAACTCTTTCTGCCAGCCTTTTCATAGCATCTGATGAAGTAGAGAATTGCCCATGAAAGCTCATGCCTCTGTGAACTAGCTAGTTCCTAAGGCTGCCTATACATATGCTCAGGGGTGGGAGGGACATTTTTAATTAAAGTGGTTCATGGTTTATCTAAACTTCATTTGACAATTTTTAGCTAAAGTGCCCCCATGTCCATTTTAAAATGTGTGGAGGCTTAATACACCTGATGGTGAGGCAACGCTGGAGCTTTCTAATTAGAACGTGGAACAGACTCAATTAATCAAGTCTGCTCCAGCACGTTTTAACTAGGATGCTACCCTAAGCTTACCTTTTGCTCAACCACAAGAGCTTGTAAGCCTTGTGATAAGCCTGAACCAGAACATAGACTATAAATCTTCTTGAACTGAGAATAAGCTAGCATCAAGAACAGAATATGGCAGCCATTGCTTTCTATGAAGGACTTCAAACAACACTGAGCTTCCTGAATAAGCAAGCAGTTCTAGAAATATCTCCTGTCCTAGGTCAGTGAATATAAATCACCTTTAGCTTCAATCTATTCTTCTGCACTTAAGTACTTCTTCAAAGTCTGGTTCTTCCTTGAACTGCACAATGCACCAGCATATTTTGTACATTCTAGTGTTCTGAGCATGAGAGAGCTCTCAAAAGGGAATGGGATGCCTTCAGGTGCCTGCTGCTCCAAGTGTCCAATACATCTCAATTGTAGATGCTTTTTTGCAGTGTATTACCTCCGAGAACACTACAGTTCAGTTTCTTCAGTTGTTCTCATAGATTTTATAGATTTCTAGGGTTGGAAGGGACCTTGTAGATCATCGAGTCCAACCCCCTGCTCTAGGCAGGAAAGAGCACTGCAGTTAAATAACCTCAGGTAAATGCCTGTCTAATCTCTTCTTGAACACCTCCAAGGTAGGGAAAAGCACCACCTCCCTTGGAAGCCCATTCTGTATTTTGGCAACCCTCACCATAAAGAATTTCTTCCTGATATCCAGTCTCAATCCACTCCCCTTTAGTTTGTGGCTGTTATTTCTAGTAAACCCAAGGGGTGCTCTGGTAAACAGAGTATTCCCCTATTCCCTGCTGACCCCGCCTCCCCCGATGAGTTTGAAGACAGCCACAAGATCACCTTGCAGCCTTCTCTTGCGGAGGCTGAAGAGATTCAGGTCCCT
>NW_017729034.1:67670819-67671468 GCF_001723915.1 Gavialis gangeticus
AGGCTGAAGAGATTCAGGTCCCTCAGTCTGTCTTCATAGGTTCTTACCTGCAGGCCCTCAACCATAAGAGTAGCCTTTCTCTGAACCCTCTCAAGGTTACCCACAGCCCTCTTGAAGTGCAGTGCCCAAAACTGTGTCATGTTCTGTGTCATGTCTCCCAAGAGTAAAGAAGACTGAATTAGTAAGGAGAAGCAACCTTTTGTTTTTCGTGATAACTTTTATGGGACCAAGTGTATAGTTGGGAGATATATTAGACAAGCTTTTGGCACAGAACATTTCAAGACCTGGGGAAGGGCACTTTAGCTGTCTACACATGTGCTCAGGAGGTGTGGAGGGAGGTTAACTAGAATGGTTCCTGGAGAGCTGGTCTAATTACAATGTCACAGAGTCACATGTATTGAGCCCTTGTGCATTTAAAAATTGCCACAGGTTGCTTTAACTGAAGCTCATTAGATGAGCTGCGGTGATGCTAAAGCATTCTAATGAGCCCGGGCTGTTTGCAGTGGTGCAGTACCAGCTCCCCTAGTCCAGCTGGGGAACAGGTACGAGGCCCTGGTGACATTGGAGGAGGAGGAAGGTGAAGAGGAAATCTCTGGAGAGGTCACCCCACGCACAGAATGCACTGAAGGAGGCAAGCTGACCCAGAAGA
>NW_017729034.1:67676468-67682165 GCF_001723915.1 Gavialis gangeticus
GGTGAAGAGGAAATCTCTGGAGAGGTCACCCCACGCACAGAATGCACTGAAGGAGGCAAGCTGACCCAGAAGAAGAGACGCCGGGTACTTGTCATAGGTGACTCCATCCTGAGAGGAACAGAGGTTCTCATCTGTCACCAGGATTCCAAGACACGGGATGTCTACTGTCTGCCCAGATCACGGATTCAGGACATGATGGAGATGATCCCAGCCCTCACCCGGCCCACTGATTACTACCCCATGGTCCTAATCCATGTGGGCACTAATGATGCAGCCAGGAGCAGTCCAGATTGCCTGATGAAGGACTATCAAGCTCTGGGAGGCAAGCTGAAGGAGACAGGGGCACAGGTGGTCTCCTCATTGGTCTTTCCAGTGAGCGGAAGTGGAAGACACCATGAGACCTGTATCTAGGATGTCAATTTGTGGCTTCAGGAATGGTGTCTCGAGGTGAGCTTTGGCTTTCTGGACCACGACCCATACTTCAGGACAAGAGACATGCTTGGGTGGGATGGGCTTCACCTCTCCCCCAAAGGTAGGCGTGTGTTCTCTTTCAGGTTGGCTGGTTTCCTCCGGCAGGCTTTAAACTAGGCTCATCGGGGGAAGGGGAGGATGAAGATGGAGGAAGCCACAGAACACCAAACCAAGAGACACCCCCAAGAACAGCCCAGCCAAGACAGGTAATGAGCACAAGAAGTACCCAGGTAAGAGACAGGGGCCCAGATAGTCCTGGGACTGGGGGGGAGGGGCAGTGCATATACCCTCAGGAGGCCTTAAATGCCTCTACACTAATGCTTGTAGTATGAGGAACAAGCAGGAGGAACTTGCCCTCCTGCTGGCTAACACAAACCCAGACATAGTGGGGCTCAGTGAAACTTGGTGGGATCTAACACATGACTGGACGGTAAACATCAAGGGCTATAGGCTGTATAGGCAGGATAGAAAGGGGAGGAAAAGTGGGGGTGTGGTGCTCTATGTCAAAGAACAATACACATCCTCAGCAAACAGCACTGGGTCTGAGGTAGGGCAGACTGAGGTACTCTGGGTCAAAATATAAGGAGGTTGGGGGGAAAGGGACTTAACTGTGGGGGTCTACTACAGGCCACCCAACCAGGAGGAAGAGCTGGACCAGGAATTCTCAGGTCAGCTTGCAGAGGCAGTTAGGTCAAGGGACATGGTCATCATGGGGGACATAAACTATACAAACATCTGCTGGGAAGAGCAGTCAGCCAGGTCTGACCGCTCATGTAGGTTCCTAGCTGAGTTACAGGACGTCCACCTAACCCAGGAGGTGCACAGTCCTACCAGGGGAAATGCATTATTGGGCCTGGTCCTGGCCACAGGTGATGACCTGGTATGAGGACTGTGGATCCTCGACCACCTAGAGGATAGCGATCATCGCCTGCTGGAATTCACCATCCAGCTCAGGTTGTCAAAGGCCTGCATCAAGGCAGCAGCCCTGGACTTTAGGAGGGCAGATTTCAATGAGGTAAGGAGACTAGTCAGGGAGACACTAAGGTCCTGGAGGGGAGGGGATTTGGGAGTCCAAGAAGAGTGGTCATTCCTGAAGGAGACGATCCTCCAAGACCAAAGGGTGACAATCCCCACATGAATCAAAGGGGGCAGGAGTGCTCAAAAGCCCCCATGGCTCACCAAAAGCATCCAGGAACATCTCAAAGCCAAAGAGAAGGCATACACCCAATGGAAGGGAGGGGCCATCACCAAGGAGGATTATACCTCCATTGCTCAAGATTGTAGGGGGGCTGTAAGGAAAGCTAAGGCAGAGATGGCATAGACTAGCGACCCGGATCAAGGATAACAAGAAGTCCTTTTTTAAATACATAGGGGGTAAAAAGAAGGTACCAAGTAATGTGGGGCCTCTGCAGGATGCGCTTGGAAATCTGTTGGTTGCACCAGATGACAAAGCTTACCTTTTTAACAGATTCTTTGCTTCCATTTTTCTGAGCAGGGACAGGAACATCCCCCCGACTGGGATCGCAGACAGACCCGGGGGAGGCGCAGCCAGGCCCGGGGTCAGTGAGGACCGAGTCAGGGAACTTCTGGTGGGACTAGACATATTCAAATAAGCAGATCTCCATCCCAGAGTGTTGAGGGAATTGGCAGAGATCATTGCAGGACCCCGGCACAGCTTTATGAGCACTTTTGGTGCACTGGCGAGGTGCCAGAGGACTGGAAAAGGGCCAATGTGGTCTCCATTTTCAAAAAAGGGAGGAAAGAGGACCCAGAAAACTATAGACCCGTTAGTCTTACCTTGGTCCTGGGAAAGCTCTTGGAGAAAATTATCCAGGAGCACATCTGCAAGGGGCCAGCAGGGGAGATTATGCTTAGGGACAATCAACATGGGTTCATTAGAGGCAGATCCTGTCAGAGCAACCTGGTTGCCTTCTATGACCAGGTCACACACTCCTTGGACGCAGGTGTCACAGTGGACGTAGTCTTTCTGGACTTAAGGAAGGCCTTTGACACTGTCTCTCACCCTAACCTCATTAAGAAATTAGGCAACTTTGATATTGATGCCTACACAGTCAGATGGGTTGCAAACTGGATGGAGGGCCACACCCAGAGAGTGGTGGCGGATAGGTCATTTTCGACCTGGAGGGATGTGGGCAGTGGGGTTCCCCAGGGCTCAGTCCTCAGGTCCACACTGTTCAACATCTTCATCAGCGACTTGGACAAGGGAATGAAAAGCACCTTGTTCAAATTCATGGATGACACTAAGATGTGGGGAGAAGTGGGCACGCCAGAAGAGAGGGACAGGCTACAACTAGATCTGGACAGGTTACAGAGGTGGGCAGATGAGAATAGGATGGTTTTCAACGCAGACAAGTGCAAGGTACTGCACCTGGGGAGGAAGAGCCAGCAGCATACCTACAGGCTGGGGAACTCCCTTCTTGTCAGCACAGAGGCAGAAAAGGATCTCGGAGTCGCTATTGATTGCAAGATGAACATGGGTCACCAATGTGGGGATGTGGTCAGGAAGGTTAACTACACCTTGTCATGCATCCATAGCTGCATCACAAGCAGGTCCAAGGAGGTGATCCTCCCCCTCTATGCGACATTGGTTAGGCCGCAGTTGGAGTACTACATCCAGCTCTGGGCACTGCACTTCAGGAGGGATGTGGCCAGCATCGAGAGGGTCCAGAGGAGGGCCACTCACATGATTAGGGGGCAGCAGGGTAGTCCCTACGAGGAGATGCTACAGGACCTGAACCTGTTCAGCCTCCACAAGAGAAGGCTGAGAGGGGATCTGGTGGCCATCTACAAACTGGCCAAGGGGGACCAGCAGGCAATGGGAGGGTTCCTGTTCCCCCAAGCATTACTGGGAGTAACAAGGAATAATGGCCATAAGTTGACTAAGAGTAGATTCAGGCTAGACATCAGGAGGCACTACTTCACAGTCACGGAGGTCAGGAGCTGGAACCAACTTCCAAGGGAAGTGGTGCACGCTCCTACCCTGGGCATCTTTAAAAGGAGGCTAGACATTCACCTAGCCAGGGTTGTTTGACCTCTGCACTCTTTCCTGCCTGTGGCAGGGGGTCAGGCTTGATAATCTGATTAGGTACCTTCTGACCCTACCAACTATGAAAGTATAATTAAAGCACAGAATAAACTCGATTAATTAAGTCTGTTCCAATGTGTTCTATTTAGAATACATTGAAGCACATATATAGGCAACCTTTGTGCCCAAAAACTTGTCTAACTTCTTTTTCATCTATACTGTTTGTTCAGTAAAAGATATCACCAAAAAACCCTTGCTTCTCACATAGTTCCTGGACCATCATATCTACAACAACACTCCAATCCTACTACTGGGTAGCTAGAGGCTGATAAAAGGATGTGTTAACTTCCTTAGTTAGCTGTGGTGTCAGGGAGCTTGTGTTGTAACCAAAATCCTTGGCTCTCTACTAATGCAGAAAGTGGTCCTGAAGTGAGTGACACTGCCAATGCAAAGATCCTACCTCCATGTAGGGGGATCCTTCAGTGGTGCCTATCTGAAGGGGGGGACCTGGTGTTCAGACTTAAATACCAGTGCCCCTAAGAGTGAGAGCCTCTCTTATTAAAGTGCTCAGATCATCACATGTATCAGTGTCCCCATGCTGAAAAATGGTGGCAAGGGCACTTTAAAACTTGTTGAATGAATTAGTGCACCCCCACCTCCATTTTTCAGTGCATGGATGCTGATACACTTGATGTTGGAGTCTGCTGGAGCACAATAATTACCATGCTTTAGCAGACTCAATTAATCAAGTAATAGTGCGTTGGAGCAGCTTCGATGCATGTGTATTGGTGCCCCAAAATTTAGGAGGTCAGAATTTTTACAGCTCTTTTTATGGTGGAAATACAAGTAGAATCCTGAGCTGATGGTGTCTTTAAAAAATATTATTAATCGTTAGTACCATGCACCATTCAGATGTTTTACAAACTAAAGGGGAAAAAGCCAGCAAAGAGATCAGAACCAAAATTCTTCAGGGTAAGGTATAAATTTAAATAAATAATTGTAAAGAGCTAGTTTCCCTCCCTTTTTTTTTTCCTGGATATTGCTAAGGCTGTTTTGTTTTCAAATCATTCTGATTTAATCTGCAGAGTTTTTCACAAACTGTTATTGATCACTACTGAATAATATAAATTGATGACATGAAAATATTTTGCTTTATAATGCATACAAATTGAAGTAGCACAGCTGTTAAGAGTGCTTTGATTTGACAGCATATAATAGTTGTTAAAGTAGATCAATGAAACTTTCATTTACCTGACTACACTGTACAAAAGAAATTTGCTGTGTATTACTGTCTAAGTCTTATTATCAAACAAATTTCTGCTTATAGTATTCATTCTGGTGTATGTATAACACAGCATACAATAATCATTTTTACCAAGCTTTGAAGATTCCCTTTTGTCCTTTTTAGTCTTATTTTCTGTTTCCTGTCACAAAAGCACAAGCTTATTCTATTTCTTCTTAAATTTTATTTACTTCAGAAGCCTTACAGATCTATAAAACACAGCTTTGAAAATGAAATATACAGAAAAGGTTTCATGATGCAAAAACGAAAAGAGATTTGAGAGCATGAACTTATTTCCTTTCACAAGAAATACTCAATGGGCACGTCTACATGTGCATATTAATGTGACACAATAAACACAGGTACTTATCTGGATTTTATTGCTCCTGGGTGCATGTTTAAACATGCATCTGGGACCACAGCCCGTTGAGCCTGGCAGCCCCAACTGGCAAGGGGCCCCAGGGGTCACCTGCCAGGCTGGGACTGCTCTGATGCAGCTCATGTTGCTGAGGGGCTGGCTGGAGATTGAGGGTGCTTTAGTGCAGGGCTAGCCAGCAGACAGCCTCAGCTCTAAAGTGCCCTCATGCACCAGCCAGCTGGGTCAGTGTCTACAGTAAAAAACTCTGCAGCAGGATAGTACTTGTGGGTATGTGTAGATGAAACAGGGGCCCTAAATTCAAGCAGTAGGTTTTAAAAAACATCACTTCAATTTAGGGCTGATTAAACCCCTGTGTCATGCACACATCCTACTGACTTACCTGCCTTTCTGGTGGGGAGGGGAGGGTGAGCTGCTGTCGGGAGGAGTGGTCCCTGGACTGCAGGGGAGGGGGGGAGCTGGTGTTTCCCTTTGCGGCAGTGGCGGCCACCCCCCAGGCAGCACCCACCTACAGGCACCCGG
>NW_017729034.1:67687165-67691948 GCF_001723915.1 Gavialis gangeticus
GGGAGGGGGGGAGCTGGTGTTTCCCTTTGCGGCAGTGGCGGCCACCCCCCAGGCAGCACCCACCTACAGACACCCGGCTTGGGTGGTGCTGGGTGGCACTGCAGCTGTGGAGGGAAGTACCGAACCCCCCCTGCAGCTCAGGCAGGCTCCAGGGGGGTGGAAAAAAAAAAGATCAGGCTCACTGCTTTTCTTGGGTGGAGCTGCTTTCCCAGGCTGCTATCAGGCTGCCTGCAGGGCTCCCTGCAGAGTCGTGGAGCTGCACAGAGCCCGGTGCTTTCACTCTGTGGCTGTAGGGACAGCAAACTAAAACTTCTTGGAGGAGTTTTAGTTTACTGTGTCGAAAGTCATTTAAGGCGCGCTATTCTGCCAAATTTCCTACAGTGGCTGGAATTAATGTGCAATACGCTGCCGAGGAATGCAAACACTGATGCCATTAAAGTGTTGCAAAAGCATTTAGCCCACTAAAAAGTGTAGTGCATACGCACCTCTCATTTCATCTACACACAGAATGGATTTACAGTTGTAAAGTTTCTAATAGTTCTAAGTCACTGTATGGTCATCATTATAATTTCTTTTCTGTTCATCACCTGGAAGATTAGCCATCGAGTTCTTATTATATTCACTGGGGTTACATATTAAAAGCAAGCAAGCAAAGCAACATCAATAAAACTTGCAGTATTAGAAGGCGATATTACAAACTGCTTGTATTTTATCTGTGATTATTTTTGCTTGACCAGTAGAAAACATTATTTCACGCTTGCTTTGTGTTGCCGTAAAACTTAAAAATAACTTTCATGTTGAAGGAAATATAGCAAGGCAGCTGGATGCTGCATTCTGTGTTTTCTTTCTCAAAGGTGATTCCTTAAAAAAGTAATTGCATAGAAAACTGTGGAAAGGATAGTACAAGTATTTCTTAGGGTTACACTTAAATTTCTATAATAACACTTTTTTAGTTTCTCATAATATTCCTCAATTAAAGTCAGCTGAAATGAAGGCCAAGCTTCAGGCCACATGTCTAAAAGACATTTCTTTTGTATTACAATATTCTCTACTCAGTGGGCTCATTTGTACATGTGCTTTAATGTGCAGCAAAGTATTTTACTGCTCATTAAAGTGCCATAGAAAAAACTGTGGCATTATTCTAATGTGCAGTCAAATAGTCTACTGTGCACCAAGTGTCACTAAAAGCATGCAGATATGTTACTGTGCATTAGTGCAGTCTAATGCGCATTAATTTAGTACCTCAGGGCATTTGTACATATGCTTGTGCTGCAGTACTGGGTCCTTTTAAAAGTTCCCGGCGCTGTGGCACATGTATTTGTATAAACGGCAAAATGCATGTCAGTGCTGAGAAAATGGCAGTGGCAGTGTTTTAGTTCAAAAGCAAACCGTTGCCATTTTCTCAGCACTAATGTACATTTCACCATTTATACACATGTATGCATTGCAGCACTAGGCACGTCAGCTCGCATGCAGAGCAGACTTAATTAATCAAGTCTGCTTCGACGTGCCAGATCTCCAGTACATCAGAGGAGACAACTGTATGTATATAAATGCCCTCACATTGGTGGTACTAAATTCAATGCACATTAGAAAAGGCGCATTGATGCATATGTAGATGCACCTAGAGTCAGTTAAAAGGTGCATTTTTTAAGTTTAAGAAACTAAGTTTGGTACAGTATTTTTAAATGTATAAACATTTAAATTCATGAACTATAGCAGAAATTTTCTATTGCTAATATCTGCATACCCCTTTGGAGTACTTTATTTTATGGATTTGCCCATGTTAAACATTCAGTTCTCGTATTAGCCAACTGTTTTTGAGAGGATCTCATCACACGTATTCTCTCTAATGCACTGGATGTAAAGAACTGGGCCTCCTGTCTTTTGGGGAGGGGCATCTCATGAACAAAGGGGTCTTTGATGCCTATTGCACTGAAAGAAGAAATAACCAGAGGCCACAGGGAATTTGGGGTGAGAGCCAGTGGGTTCTGTGTGGAGCACATATGCAGCAGCGTGGGGCCAGGTACATAGCCGGGGGGCAAGTGTCAAGACACCTAAGTATTAGAACAGACGTTGGGTAAGAAGTCATAAGCCAAGCTTGTTAAAGGAGGCTGGTGGCAGAAGGACTTAAGGATATATGCCTGCAAGAAGTTTGAGTTTTGAGCTTGTATATATGTACTATGCAGAGAGCTCCTCAACCAATGCCATGACAATAGGATTGAGGTCTGAATGGTAGGATCTTAGGAACAGAACTTAATTTTTACTTTAAGGAATGGTAAATTAGAAGGGGTATCCATAATTACTCTAGTACCTTCCTGCTTTACACTCTTCACTAGGAGGTCAGTTAGGACTGTCTATGTTGATCTATGTTGTAGCTGTTGAAGATATTCTAACAAAGATATTTACAGCTTTTCCCTTCTTCAAGACCTGGTAATAGCCTCTTTCTCTTAAGCCATACATTTAAGTGTGTACTGGGAAATAACCTGGTGTTAGAAACTCAAAGGCCTAAATGCTGAAGCTTATCACTTCTTGCTTCTAATCTGGGGTTTTTCTGGCATTCTACAAAGCACATGAAAAAACCTGGTGAACTGCAGAACACTAGTGACTCTAACAGGTGGGGTTAACTGTACTGCCTCTACTGTAGCATCTGATCCCTTAAATCTGGCCATGGGAAACAGGCGCACCCTTTAGGTCGTTATTTTGCATCTACTGCACCTCTCTCTTCTTCAAGTTTTCTGTTTTCCTTCTAATACCAATTTAATACAATGCAATGAATAGCACTTATAAAAGAGAGAAACTTCAAACAAAATTTGTGATGAACTAGAAGGAAACTGATCAGAATTAGAAAAGGGTAAATGTTTGGTTGATCAATCCAGCCTCTGAGAACAGCTACCAATTTCATCACATTGTTTGTTATTTTAAGTTACTGAATAAATTTGGCAAATAGCTTTTGGCCTGCCAATTGCATGAAAAAATAGATTGAACATATTTTTGATATCTGTAATTCAGGATATGTTGATTTGTTTCAGTTGACACGTTGGTCACATGATATTTTTCTGTTCTCCAAATGGATACGTCTTGTTTTCAATGTCAGCATATATGTTTACAAACCTAAATTAATTTTCACTTAATAGTTTCCAGTCAATAGTCTCTTTTTAAATTCTCTATTTCCACAAGAATTCCTGACACACATTCACCCAGATGAAATCAAAATATTTTCTACTCCACAATTGTGGAAATTCAAAGTACAGAATATATATCTGAATTTCTCATATGTAAACTGTCTATTTTCTGGCCACCAGACTCTAGCTCTAAAATGTATCTGCATACGTAAATTTATTGTTCAATACCAATTTTCATTACAATATGTTCTTTCACATACTGTTCTAAAAATCATGGAATAGAATTATGGAATTCAGAAAACAGAATCAAGATTATTTCTGTCATAGATAAAATTACAAAATGAATGGACCAATATACTTCATTTAGAGAAGTTATACTGAGGGAAGTTGATAGGCACTGATGATGAGTTTCCAGGTAAAGGTTTGACAAAAAATAATTTCAACTGCCTTCAGGTACAGACGATGAGCCCTGAAGACCAAATGCCTAAACCAGCCTCTCTCCAAAGCCACATGGGAGTAATGACATCATAAAAAATGCTCAGTATTTTAATAATTCTGCCTATCTTTGCAGGAAATGCAGCCATGTGAAGACACAAACAAGCAGGACAACACAACAGATATAAAGGTACATATTTTTTAAAGATAGCAGGGTTCATGAACATAATTAGATAGAAAAAAGACATTGGTTCATGCCGTGAGAATCTGTAAAATGCACTGTATGTTTAAAATAAAGGTTATGTCACCTGGAGGGAAGCAGATGAGCATAAAATGTGGCAAAAATGTAAAAAAAAAAATTCCTCTGGGGAAGGGAAGCAGCAGCTCTGTAGCATGTTCATTCCCTTTGTGAACTAGATTCACCACTCTCTTAATGCCACTACATAAATGGTGACAAGTATCCAAACAGAAGTGATTAGAGGTCAATGAGGAATTACCTCTGCACCTGGGAACTGGCAGAATAGTCTAGTAGCATAAATATGGGTGGGTGAGCTGGTCTGAAGCCCTGGGCACTGCTTAAGAGGGGTGCTGGAATGGAATTGGGTGACTCCCTTCCCCTATTTACCCATTGCACCCTGTACCTGCTTTTCACAGGCTCCGGCTCCAGCTCTGTCAGCAGGGAGGGCAAAGGAGGAGGAGAAGCAGTGCATAGTATGGGGTCAGCAGCTGCTTCGGGGAGGGGGAATTTCAACTGCTTTGTGCTGCTGACACATGTCAAGCAGTGAAAAAAACACTGATTTTTGTCAGCGATAAAAGGAGGTAATGTCTCTCAGCCCTACAGCCGTGAACCTCTGGCCGCTACTCCTACTCTATGTGCTGCCACCACCCACAGTACTGGACAGTTATGTCTCTGGAACAGTCCACCTCCTATGGCAGCTGCTACACCGCTCTAACATAAGGAAGAAAGTATGTCAAGTTCCTTGAGAAGGGCTGGAGAAGTAGGAGATGAGGAAAGGCAGAGTAGAGCTCTGCTATGTCTGAATCTCCTCTGATGTAAGGTTCCTGAGGAACCCTATCCCAGTAACGTAACTTAAGTCTCCTGTGGTGCAACACAAACTTGTGTTAGGGTCATATGGCTCTAGAACAGGAGTTCTCAATCCTCAGGCTATGGCCCGGTGCCAGGCCACAGTGGGTCAGCTGCCAGTCTGCAGATTGGTTGGCTG
>NW_017729034.1:67696948-67702198 GCF_001723915.1 Gavialis gangeticus
GACCAGATGAGGGAAGAACTAGGGTGATCTAGTCTGGAGAAGAGCAGCCCAAGGAGGGATTTGATCACAGCCTTCAAATCCCTGAAGGCTGATGACAGAGAGGATGGGGACGGGCTTTTCTCTATGGCTGCAGGGGACAGGACTAGGAGCAATGGTCTCAAGCTGCTGCAGGGCAAATTTAGGTTGGAGATGGGATCCTTACCTGTCTTCCGGCCAAAAATTTGGGCCATGGTTGGCTGTGACTGCTGGGCTGCGGTTTGCAGGGCCATGGCATAAAAGCTTTGGGAACCCCTGCTCTAGATGAAGAAACTGCAACTGGCTGCCTCTCCCAGCATCCCCATTCTGCCTATTCTGTGCATGAACTGAATGCAGAAAAAAAGGGTTTATCATTATGGATCTCCACAAGTGGGTAGAGTGGGGAAGCAGATGCTCTGTGAAACATGTTACTCATTGAACCTGGGAAATATGCAGTCAGTTAATTTCCAAGAAGGAGACAATACTACTTTAAACAGCATCTACACATCTCTGTTCTAGCTTCTATCCACCTCACCCAGTAAATGAGGTAATACATAACTTTGTATAGGGGAACTGATGAAAGAAGGAAATGGGGCAACCAAAGTAATGGCACACAGAGCGCTGCAAGGTAGAGGGGACGAGGGAATCCATTCTGGAAAATAGCCTGAGACCGGTTGATGGTTGATCTTATTTCCACATCTCTTCTCAAGTTTCCAGGAATCAGAAGACTGTATGCATGGTCCTCTCCACAATCCACAATTTCCTCTTCATATTGGAGCACAGAGTGGCCTGCTATGAGTTCCATGTCTGCTTTTTGTACATTTATATGGGAAGAAATGATATGACTCAAAATCGACAGAGAAGTTGAGCCTAATTCTAATCTCAGGTCTTAATTTCCCTATTATAAATCCTGAATGGATGTTGCCCAACAATGGATTTTAAGGCGTTTAACAAACAAAGCTAGGTGAAGATATTGTTGTGGGGGGAGAGAGGTCCTTTGCCTTATGTTGGTATTTTTCCACTTCCCTTTTAAGTTTTTTAGTTTTTTGTCATTCTCCTGTTTTATAAGCTACTTTGTTCGGTTATTATAAACTTCCCTGAGCCTTTGATGGGAAGGGCAGCATATAAATTGAATAAATGAATGAACAAAACCAGTGTGAGATTAAAATCAGACATAAGGTTTACAAGAGGACCGTGGCTGAATTAGGTTCTACATTCTAAACTGAAAATCCCAATTCCATTTTTATTTGAAAAATTAGAATACATATGAAATAAGAAAAACATTGTCTCAAGATTTTGGAGAGAATAAAAAAATGAATATTTAATTTGCTTTCAATTTATTTTCAAACAAGTAAAGGCATATGCTGTCTTTAAAATGACACTTTGAAAAATGAAAATCTTAAGGTACAAGAGAGAGAAAGTATGTGAGACCTCTACATGCTTTATTGTTCCCTGTGGCTGCATCTACGGATTCAATTAACACGAAGCAATAAACTCTGGCACAGTTTGTGCCGGAGTCAGCTGCTTTTGGGCACAGCGTCTACATGTGTTCATGGGACTGTAACAGTTTGAGCACAAGCACATCAACCCCAGGCTGGCAGTGGGCCTGATGGGTCAGCCCCAAGCTCCTCGTGGTGGCATTGGACAGTGGAGGAGCTGGCTGGGGAAGAGACTGCTAAAGCGTGAAGCCGTGTGGCACGCATGCAGGCATCCCCCATGCTTTAGCACCCTTGTGCCTCAGCCAGCCCCAGTCACTGCCTACATGTGCATTTCAGTTCACATAATTACTCAGCTGTAGGATAGTACTGTTAGAGATAGTACTATCCTATGGCAGAGTTAATGAATTTACTGTGTCCTAATACCAGCACACATGTAGACAATGTCACTGCTGCGGAGCTAATTAGCGACTCCATAGTAAAGCTCACACGTAGATGCACCCAGTTTTATCACTCAAAACATTTGAACAAATATTTATAATTTCTAAACAAAATAAACTGCGAGCTTAGATGGGAAATTAAAATTTTAGTTTACAGAGAATATTCATGGCCATATCATTACCTGAAAACAAGGCTAATGGAAATGCCTGAAAGTCTCAATTGCTGGATATAAGAAACCTTCACAACTGAGATGTTTCTGTGAGAAGTTTAGGTTTCAACGAGACAGTTTTTTCTATGAAAAAAAAAATCCTGACTAGCTTTACTAGGATGTGCTGCTGGTCAATGCAATTTCCTTTCTGGCAGAAATCAACATTAACTGTCTACTTAGAACTCTCTCCTGTTGACTATGCCAGGGGAATGAATAACAGGACTGATAAATTGCTATAGGACTGAAAGTTGCTATTACACATTTCCCTGCTGTACTCAAAGCAGAAATATCCAGCAGAATATATTGTAGCCCCTGTTTCTTCTACATGGAGAAGAGGAAAGAAGAGTGTAGATTTCTTTTCTACTATTTTCAGCTCTGAGGACAGATAGCAAAGAATCTAGCCTGGGTAAGTCCCCAATCCATGCACAGAATTGTGAAAAAAAGACTGGTGAAACTTCCCTGGCTCAGTCCTCCACCATACATACAGGAGAAGGAAAAGTTAGTGAGAGAACCACACACCTCCTTCCAGCCATCAAGAATATGGGGAAGGAACAAAAAGAAAGGGCCCTCCAGGGAAAGAAACAAGGACACTTACCACAGTTCTAGCACATAATACTGAATAGACTGATAGTTTCATATGTTTGGGCCCTTAAACACAACTATTATCTACTTAATACACATCACTACACAAGCAGAAAAATCAAATTCATTCCACTTAAGACAAAATATTGTTTCAATTAACTGTGTTAATTCTGGGTCCTTACATTTTGCTTTAGGCTTTTTCCTTTAGCCCCCACCCTCCCTCCATCTTGCATGCAACACCTTATTGGGAAACAAGATTTTATATATGAGAAAGGGAAATTCTTAGCATTAGAGGGTATTTGCAATTCATGGTGCTCAACTCTGTGTTTTTTTTTCCTAGAGATCTCAGTTTGAAATGAGAGTACACATACTAAATCACTCAGCTTCCTTACAGAACTTTTAATTGAGATGCAGTGTAAAAACACTTGTTACATAATTAAAATTAGAAACTACAAAACTAAACCATTCGTACAGTCACAGAATGTGTTACTACTGCATTCAGTACGAGCAACAAAAATATAGCAAATAGCAGTAAATCCTGTTCCTTTTGTCTGTTGAGTATGATGAATACATGGTTAGATTTTCAGGTTGCTTTTTTTTAAGTTAATTCATGGAAAACAAATATTAAGTTTTAAGTTTAGCTGGATACCAGAAAGCAAACCTTGTTATGTGTCAGACAAACTTTGGAAAACTTATTTATATACCATTCATTTGTATGCATATTTGTGTCCAAGGCGCGCCACTAACAATGAACAAGAACTTTCTTTACCATTTAACCAAAGCCTTCTCAGCAAGCTGACCTGGAAAAGCTCACAACATACTTAGGCTACAATTTAGAAGGGACATCATTTGCAAATTAAATTACAGCATTCCTTTTCATGTGCTGTATTTGGCCTCAGATCTATGACGTCACTATTATGGACTCTGGTGTTCACAAAGAGCATAGCTGAAATGCAAGTTTCAAACACAGAAATGTTTTTATTGCTCTCCTACATCTTTCAGCCTCTAGACACCCACAGTTCTCCTCCTTGCTATTTTGTCCTTTCTGTTCTCTGTCTCTACATTTTACTGCAACGTGTTCACTGCTTATACAGGGTCATTTACATGTAATCTTATAAAGAAATACAAGTGTAAATGTTAGGCCTATGTGAATAGGGAAGTATTCGGTTCAGATTCGGCTGATTCAGAGGACAGTGACTCGATTTGGAGATTTGGATCATGGTCCTGAATTGATTTGGCCGAATCAGCTTTGGAAGATTTGGTGCTGATTAGGAGAGAGTTGGTGATTTGGATTGGCTGGGGAGAGGCAGGCACAGCCAGGCACCTGCAGGTTCTCCCACAGCTCCTCTGTGTGTGCCTGCCTCTCCCAGGTGGGGGGAGCCATGGGAAAATCCCCCATGGCTGCCCTGCCTGGCCCCATCCCCCACCCACCCAGCCTCCTGGTACTTAAAAAAAAAAAGCCCCACACTCACCAGCTGCAGGACTGGCAACTGGGGCCTCTGGGCACTGGTAGCAGAGTGGGGCAGTGGGCATTGCCCCCCCTGGCCCCTGCGTGGCAGCTACCCCATGGCACGGGTACAGCATGGCTCAGTAGGGCATTGTGCACTGTCTGGGAGCTGGGGTCACTGGGGCTGAGCGCTGCTGGGCTCTAGCTGACAAGTGGAGCCACCCCAGCTCCCAGGTGTATTGAACTGGGAGCTGGGGAATCAAACCGGTTCAATTCCCCCACCTCCAGTTTGATTCCCCAATTCCCTGTTCAATTCCCCATCCCCCAGTTAGATTCACCTGGGAGCTGGGGCAGCTCCACGTGTCTGCCAGAGCCCAGCACCACTCTGCCCCAGTGGCCCTAGTTCCCAGACAGTGTGCAGCACCAGGCCAAGCCATGCTGCACCTATGCCATGGGGCAGCTGCCGCACAGATGCCAGGTGGAGGGGCAATCCCTGCTGCCCCCCACTGCCCTGCGCTGCCTGGGGGGATCTGCCACCAGCACCCAGAGGCCCCAAACACTGTTCCTGCAGCCAGTGAGTACAGGGCTTTTTTTGTTGTTGTTTTTAAAGGACCAGGAGGCTGGGCCAGGTGGGGGAAGGGGCTGGGCAGGGCAGCCATGGGGCTTCTGCCGCAGCTTCCCCAGCTGTGCCTGCCTCTGCCCCAGTGGGGGGAGCCCCGGGGGCTCTGCCCTGCTGCTGTATACTCAACCAGTGCAGGGGAGCTGTGATGCTGGCACAGCTTGCTCCAGGCGGCAGCAGAGCATAGCCCCACTCCCAGTGCTGCCGTGCTCACATCAGTGTTGGGAGTGGGGGCTCTGCCTTCCTGCCACTTGCCAGCTGGTGTGGGGGGGTGTGGGATGTGGGCATGGCAGCGCTGGGAGTGGGGGCTATGTCTTGCTGCTGCTTACTCCCTTCCATCTGGAGCGAGCCATGCCCACATCTTGCCCCCCACTCCAGCTGGGCAAGTGGCAGCAGGGCAGAGACCACACTCTCAGTGCTACCATGCCTGTATCCCATACCTCCCCACCCTCCTCCCTGAGTAACATCCCCCCACCCTGGCTGGGCAGGCTGTTACAGCCCC
>NW_017729034.1:67702524-67709374 GCF_001723915.1 Gavialis gangeticus
GGCAGCTTGCCCCAGCCCCAGCCCCAATCCCTCCCTCCCCCATTCCCCTTCCCTCCCCAAACCCCAATGGACTTACCAATGGGAGGCAGCTGTCAGCTGCTAGTTTAGTTTATGGCCAAATCTCTGAATTGGCCAAATCTTTTCCCAAAGCTTTTCCGAATCAATTCAGATGCTTTGAATCGATTTGGAGCTTTTACCTGGTCTCCTGATTCAATTCGGATTCCGAGATTCTTCTTTAAATTGAATCAGCTACTGATTACTACTAAATGACAGCCCTACTAAATTTCATTAGATTCTCCAAGTTAGAAATTTGGGACAGACATTTCCGCATGTTTCAAACAAATGTAGAAATAAGTATAATGCAAAAATATAGTTTAACAGGAGGTAACCCACTAGATAGCTGCTGAAATGCAGTGAGTGTCCTGGACATTCTGCTAGTATTATAAGACTTATTTGCATGGTTGTCAGGAATTAACTTATTTTAATCTATAGGACTGTGTGTGAATAGCATAAAACTTCAAAGTCTAAGTCAATAACTTAGCAGGTGGTTGATCAGATAATATGCCTAGACATTTACTACAGGAAAAAGATGATTAGAAAGCAGTTTGAAGAAAGGACATACAGCCAGGCCCATGTGTATGAAAATGTTGTAATAATACTCCTGGCAGTGCTGTATTTTTCTTAAAAACTATAACTACAATAGAATTTTGCACTACAAAACAAAACAACTTTCAAATGTGCAGTATGAGGTGATTCTAAATTTCTCCACAATAACTCCAAATTGTGCTGCTTTGCTACTGATATTTTAACTTCAGCATTTGGAATAACAAGGAGATCTCTTGTACATCAAATTGAATACAACAATTAATAATTTTCTTGTTATTGTCTCCTAGACCAATAACAGATGGAATGAACTTTATTGGCACAAAACTTAAAGAACAGAATCAGAAAATGGACTTATAACTTACATGTTGAAAAGAAAAAAAAACCTTTACAATTTATTAATGTATTCAGGAGACTGTTACAAAACTTTACAATTTAATTATTGGAAGATTATAGAACTGCTTCAGTGCTTCTGTACTGTGTTAAATAAGCCGTACGTGCAAGGAGTAATAAATGAAATTGTTAATTTTACTGCATCCTTAGGGAATAGCAGGGGGGCTACATTATTTAGAGCTCCAAATGGATTTGGGTTTATATGCAGTAATAAATCCTAACTACATTGTTAATTAACCCTGCCTCAAGCCCTTTTTTGCCTTAGGGGTTGAAAGACACAGTGACTGCTAGGATAACTCACCATTCATATTCTTAAAGATGTTTAGGACTGGGAGAATTTGACGATAATAGGGCACCAAGGCCTCCCCCACTGAGTCAGCTGACATAACCAGGTGCTGGAGGACTTTCAGCGTGATGCAGATGACCTGTCGGTTACGAAGGTTCAGTGCATCTGTGATGTAGAAAGGAAGACAGGCAGAAAGCAGAAGAATTAATTTCTAGAATGTAAAAGGGAGGGGAAGAAGTCCTCTAATGGACAAATTTAATTAAACTGTACTCTGCTGGGGATTGTAAGTGGGCCTTTATTAGCCCAGCTTTGAAAGATCCCAAAGATGGATTGCATCCCCAATGTTATAAAACATTGCCTTGTCTGATTGTTATTTGTTCCCACAATTTGTGCTGACTCCTCACTAACCCCAAGAATGCAGCTCATTATTCCCTAATGCTGCCTGTGCAATACTGGTCTGGTCCCAAAAAAAATCTCTCAGTAAGTACCATTGGGGTCAATGGAACTGCAACTGCAAGACAACCTGTGAAGGTTGACAACAGATACATTCTAATGCAACAATTAGCCTGTTTGTGAGCTTGTGCCCATTTGCTTAGCAATCGTTTTATTCATTTCATTTGACAATTCTTGCCATTCTGAGAACTATTACAATGAAGTAAATGTTTATAGGGGGAAGCAAAAAAACCAACAACAAAAAACAACTGTAGGCTTCTTTTAAAAGACAAGCATTCTGGAAAAACAGAAAAGAAAGAAAGATTCTATCTTGCCTATTTGAGATTTCTCAGTACTTACAGCTGAATTTCCTCTTTGCTTTCAGTCTCATGCTTTCAATTTTATGACTTTATGACATTTCATAAATGCTTTTTGTCTCTGTTCCTTCCTGGTTTTAATAATACTAGAAAAACTAGTTTGTGTTCTCCATTGTAATTCAAAATGGATCATACTTGAAAAATATTTATCTATTGGTTTTGCAAAATTCCTCCAGTTATAAAGTCTCCTCCAAAATTCCTTCATTTGGGAGCAATTACCACATGTAATACACTACAATAAATTGATCTCATTCTCTGTTACCCTGTACATTGCATAGACCTTTAAACCTGTGGAAATGTGGGGAATGGGAGGGTAGGGAGGTAGACAGTTAGTAAAAAATGCTAGCATTTTTGAAAAATAAGACAAGTACTACATTTATCTGAATATAAGATGACTGAACAGAAGATAACTCCCCCAATAATTAGAATCTATATATGGAAAATTTATAAATTTGTTATACTTTGAGGTATGGAATGTAATTATTGGAGGTCTGGCTTGAATTTGTCCCCTTCTGGTGCAATAGGAAGGGAAATAAATCTGGGGGAAGTCAGATGGCCCCCTTGCAACTTCTTTCCCCTACAACCTCTTCTCGCTCACCCCATTACTGGCAGACCTTACTCTCCTTGAGCACATGGAAGTGAGAAACAAATTTGAAAACAATGACATTGAAATAAACATGCCTGTAGGAGTTTTCATATAGGTAAATTACTACAGGTATTCATAGACTTAGTTCATCCAGAATTGAGGTATTTTACCATTTTTGAAACTGCCACAAATTCTAGCACAAATACTCCATAAACACACTATTAAATAGCACTTTGTTCCTACTTACATATATAATATAAGCTTTGTATGGTATTACTCTGAAGCCAAAAAACTCATAACTCACCATCTAGTTCATTGTGCTGGGCCCCAGCAGAATCAACAGCATTTCAGGCCATGCTGATCCCAGCACTGCTTAGTATGTGTTTGTTCTCCAGATACCCCCACAAAAGATCCATATGCAATTTAACTCTCCACTCATGACTAGAACTGGGTATTCATGTCATGAGTCCTGGGATCCTTGAAAAATTTATATGCAGATCAGATGCAGGGACACCTGGTCCAGATCCACCTCATGGGGATTGGGGCCATACTAATCATATGCAACAGGATGAGAGAGGAGGTGAAAGAAAGATCCTGGGTGAACTGTTTAGAGTCCCATTTGGTGATATTTGCCAGAGATTTAAGGTTGGTGAAGAAACAGGAATCATTGGAAATGGGGAAGAAAGGCACAGCTTAGCTGTGGGAATGAAGAGGAAGTTGAAATGTATTCAACGTAGTGACTCACCATGACTTTAAAAAGCATCAGTGCTAAGGGAAATGTCGTGTAATGAGCATTACTATGTGTCTTATTTAGGTAGGCTGCATTAATCTATCTTTTCCTGTTATAGGGCAGTCATACTTAGTACTGGCTTTATTTAATCAAATTCTTAGTTTCTGTTGCTAAGTATATGCTACTTTTGGTACCTCTTTAATGATAGATAGTGTATTTAATGAGGTTTCCTTGTATGTAACTATAAAACAACAGTCTTTTGCTTCATGCTGATTGTAGGGAAAAGAAATCTTTCATCTTATATTTAAGTAAATATGATATTTTCAAACAAATATTTGCTATACACAAAACAAGCACAAAATAATATGCTATTATTCCACCTTCCATATTATGTATGCCAAAGTCAGGAAGAGATTCAAATAAAGAGGTGAAATGTGGTCTGGAAACATTGTTGGAACACACTCTAATAAATTAATTGTATCTGAAAAAAATCAAAACATATTTATGGTCAAAAATAAAACTGAACATAAAGAAATGTTACTAATAACTGTTTTTCTTTCCTGCTGTGCATTCATAATAATACATTTAAAGCATTTGGCATTTTGCTGTGGAAATCTACAGAAAAGGTATGTCCACTGGGGATATGGTAACACCCTCATAACTTGGATAACATCTTCAGGTCCATCTGTATCATTTGTTCTCAATCAATGGTGCTGCAGGGTGCTTGCAATGTTAACACTGTTAGGTGTGCAAACATGACTTGCAAGATAAACCCAGAGTTTTTAAGTAGGAATCCATGGCGTTAAAAACATTTGACCAGTTGTGGGATTTCTGAGTTTTCCCAACAGAATTGCTGTTAATTTTCCTATGATCAAAAATCAAGTGAAAACAAAGAGCTGGCATTTTCCAAGGGGCACCTTGCATCTATTGAGGGGTGCCTTCCTTCTAAAGAGGTTGAAACCCACCAATCTATACAAACAAGGGCTCCTGCCCTAGCCCATCTGTGTTCTTTCTTCCAATTCTGCAGAATTGTGAAATACAAAACTGTTAGGCAGAGGAGAAGGTGGGTGTGTCATGTAAATATACAGGCCTTGAAGAGAAACAGTTACTAGGAAGTAGTGTTCCTCATTTTCAGTTTTTATTTTTAAAAAAAATTCCGGGAATTTTTTGGGGTTTATCTTCCAAACAGAAAAAACAGGTTGAAATCAGGATAAATGGAAGAAAGGGAAAACATTGTTTAAATTGGGGAAAATAATAAATTTGGGGGGGGGGGGTTGAGCACGTGAGCACATGCATGTGTGTGCCCCCCTGGGCAGGAAAGTCTATGAGGTGGAGCTTGGGAGGAGGTGAATCTGCCAACCCCCAGCCCAGCACTAGCCCTGGCTGCCTCCCTGCACTGGCCCTGACCCCCGCCCTGCACAGCACCTGGGGACTCAGAGTGTGGGGGGGGAGGAGCTGGGGCAGGGACAGCCTTGGCTGCACCACTGAGACAGAGGGTACAGAGACCTTGGGACCCCTATGCCTGCTGTGCCTACTGCTGCCCAACTGGGGTGGGGCATGGGACAGAGCTGTGGCTTGTCTGGGGGGTGTGGGGAGCAGGTGGCACTTCCCATGCTGCACAGGTCTCAAGAGGCATGGGGGGGTGAAAAGTGGGTGTAAATCTGTAAAAAATGAATAACTTCAATAAAAAAATCGGGCAATTTATCAGCGAAATTTGGTAAAAATGGAAAATATGGAACACTACTAGTAAGTAACCTCTCCTCATGTTCAATGACCTCTCTGCATTCTTAATAATAATAGATTAGCAATGTGTTCCCATCAAAGGATAGTGGTTGAGGAGCTCTAGCTAAAAAAGGACTTTAACAATGCTCTACAGGATCTTGTATCAGAATGTAATATTAAGCCCAAGAAGCAGTGCTTAGAAAAAGTACAGAATGAACTGAATGTGCTGCAAATTTCTAGTATGGGAACTAGGAATAAACAGGCAAGCAAAGTAGCTGTGGCCCTAGCGAGTAAGCCTTTTACCCTATGGGAACTTTTTTCCTGATTAGTACTAGCAATGATGAATACATTTCATAATTCAGTAGGAAACAGTGTGATTATTTATAGGTTTCTTTCTACCTGTCTCCCCATAAGTCATAAACAATGTTATTTTTGAACCTTTTTCTTTCTAAATAATAACAAATGCTCATTCATCATTGAACACATGCAAATGAGACTTACCTATGTTAGCACAAAGTATGAGGAGAGAGAGACAATTGTTAGAAGGCAAGATCTGAGATAACCTTAGAGAGAAAGCCATGGTAAGGAACCTATGCCACTATTTCAGTGTACCATAATGTGGGGGAATGACCATCAAAGCAGAAATCTCATTTAACTTCCTAGAAGAGGTGATGCTATTTCAAATGCTGTTTTGTTAGATAAATGTTCTATAGGCACTGGGAATTCATATGATGGACCCATAACCATGCTGCACATTAGAATAAAGTCCCATGTAGGGGACAGGTTTTCTCACAGGGAGATCAATATTACTTATTTTTTAAGGAAACATTAAACTACTGGGGACAGAATATGGGTTAATTTGTGAGCAAGTTATGGCTATCACATAAAGAAGCTAATTGAGCCATGAGTGAAGGGGGTTGGACTTGATGACCTTTGAGGTCCCTTCCATCCCTACAGTTCTATGAAGAATATTATATAACTAATCCTTGTGATTTCAAATACAAGACACAGTCTAAAACTACATGGATATTTGCTCATGCAGGGTGAAACTTTAACTCAGGGATGTCAAATTTATGGCCTATGGACTAGATTCAGTTCATGGAGTCATGTCATATGGCCCATGGGACTTAAGCGGGGTCTCGAAATTCAGGACTAGGGGCCTGCTTAAGTCCCATGAGCCATATGATATGACTCCATAGACTGAATCTAGTGCAGCAGGAGAGGGCCTGACAGTGAAATTCAGGGCATGGATTAACCCAGGGGTTGGCAATGTTTTTGGGCAGAGTGCCAAAAACACCCGCAACCTTGACTTACAAGGAGATCTCTTGTACGTCAGATTGTCAGGGTGGATGGTGGGGGAGCTGTAATGGACCCAATGCTTGGAGCCCTGAGTGATTCCCTGAGGTGCAAATGCCAAGCAAACTGCCTTTGTGTGCCACACTCTGGCATGTGTGCCAGGGGTTGCCTATCCCTATCTCAGGTGCCTATCTCAGGTCACAAAGGCAATGGATGCAGGTGTCGCCGTGGACGTAGTCTTTCTAGACTTCAGCAAGGCCTTTGACACCGTCTCCCACCCCATCCTCATTAAAAAACTAGGTGACTGTGGCATTGATGCCTACACAGTCAGATGGATTGCAGATTGGCTCAAGGGTCGTACTCAGAGGGTGGTGGTGGACGGGTCATATTCAACCTGGGGGGAAGTGGGCAGCGGAGTCCTCCAC
>NW_017729034.1:67714374-67745696 GCF_001723915.1 Gavialis gangeticus
GGGGGGACCTGGTGACTGTCTATAAACTCACTAGGGGGGACCAGAAGGGTTTAGGGGAGACACTGTTTCCCCTAGCGCCCCCTGGCATGACAAGGAACAATGGACACAAATTATTAGAGAGTAGGTTTAGATTAGACATCTGCAAGAACTACTTCACAGTTAGGGCGGCTAGGAGCTGGAACCAACTTCCTAGGGAGGTGGTGCTGGCTCCTACCCTGGGGATCTTTAAGAGGAGGCTTGATGACTACCTGGCTGGACTCATTTGAGTCCAGTCTTTTCTCCCACCCAGGTGGGGGGTCGGACTTGAAGATCTACAAGGTCCCTTCTGGCCCTACTTCTACTTCTACTTCTACTTCTACTTCCCTGAATTAACCTGTTAACCCTGATAGAACTTGCTGCTGGTTGCTCTGCTGCCACAATGTCTGGATCTGGCCTGGAAGGAGCTGAGCAATCTGAATCCAGCCTGGGTGCCAGGGTGAATTTCACCCTTTAATCCTTGCCTAATCATGAGTCATTTTGATCTCTAGTCTTGGGAGAGAGTTCTGTTTCTATTATAACAGTACTATCTTTAGGGCCTTTAGTGAGCTCAAATAGTCTGTGGTAGTCAGGAATATGAACCAAAGGAGATGCTAACTCTGGCACTCAGTCCCCAGAAGAAATATGTACTTCTAGAATAGGAGAATGAGGCCTCTATAGCAGGCAGAAGCTTTCAGCAGCCGGCACACTCCCAGCTGTAGGAGCCTGCAGGTTGGCAGGGACTACAGCCCAGTTGAAGGCAACTGATTACAGGCTGCCTCAGAGAAGTGAACCAGCCTCAGAGAAGTGAACCAGCTTCAGAGGATAATTAGCTGGCTCACAGGATTCTAAAAGGCTCCTAGGAAGAGGAGGCAGAGAGACAACCAAAGGGAGACTGACAGAAAGACAGGGTGCTTGGCTAGCAGCATCAGAACAGAACCAAGGACTCTCTCTGTTCCTAAGTCCCCACCCCCTTGCTCTTCTCATTAGGAGTCTTTAACTTTCTGTAGCCAGATAATCATTTTCTCCTAGCAACCTACAATCACTCCTGATACCTGCAGCTGGCTTTAATCTCTGTCAGCCTGCAGCCAGGAGTGTGCAGGCTGCTGCAAGCTTCTGCTAGCTACAGCCTCCACTTTTTCTTTTTCTTGGACTCAGTGATTTAGAATTCTTCATCTTTTTTTTCCTTTTCTTTTGAAATAGGGTCACATGGAAAATGTGTAAACCTGCTTTTTAATTACGGAATTGATTCTAACTATGCCAAAGGCATGCTTGTTCCTGATTGGTGCCAAAACAGACCACAGTGCCAATGTGAAATCTCTAAGTGGAGCTTATGGCATCACATGGTGCTAGACAGGAAGCTTACCTGTTGTAAGCATTAGTCTTCATGAATCAGCTATGGTTGGATGTGTTTTGTCACAGCCAGGATCTGCTTTGTTTGATGACAGCTGTTTTTACCCTTAGAAAGAAGGACTTCTGGCCAGGCACTGAGTGTGGCATTGAGTTAGGAGCTGGGATGTGCATCTCATTCCTCTTTATGGAAAACCTCAGTATAGAACCCAGCACCAAGCTTTACGTAAGAGTCATGGGATGGACATGTGCAAAGCTTACCAAAGCCAAAAAATGTCTTTGCGATTTGTGTCACTTCCCCTTTCTTATCTGACAGAGTAAAATAATGAAGAATCATGTACTCAAATAATACATATAATTCTCTGAGGCATACAAGACACCAAGTATATGTTCCCAGACAATGTAGTAGAAGAAGTTGCATATCTTTTAAACCCTCTGCAATGTTCAAGACCCAGGGAAGTCTCAGGTGCAACTTGAGGTCAGCAGTATCAGCTGACTGACTGAACTATACAAAGAACAACTAGCCTCACAGATGAGGAGTTCTATTTCCTCTCTGCAGTAGTCGAGAAGAAACTGAGATTGACTTCATCTTTACATAAAGTACACCCACCCAACCTATTATGTCATCCTATCTCCAAAATACATGATTTTTCTATATTATTCCACAGCTCAGCGGTACACACACTGAATTCCTTCAGTGGGACTACATCATAAGCCAGATTCAAGATGATAATCAAAGTTGCTAAAAATATTTAGCATTAAACCAAAAAATGGATGTATATAAAACAGGTGTATTCATCCCCTTGAACTACATATGTAACTTATAAAAAGCTACATTTATTTTCTTACATGGAGTGCAGAATATAGCCCAAGTACTATACAAACTAATAAAAAAACCTCAGCTACACCTGTTACATTACAACATCATTACATTATAAACTGTATAAGCATCTAATTCTTTAGAGTTCCTTCTCCTAAAATACAGCAGCTTGGAATGAACGAGGAAAAGTCGTCCCCCACCCCCCTTAAAGTGCACAAATATTTTCTGTAAATTATTATTACTGGAGACCATTCTTCTACATAAACCAGAAGAGGAGGCTTTCAGCTACATTTTTTGAAAGAAGAATACTTCAACAATTCTCATGTAGTTTGAAAAGCCTTGAAGTTTCTGGAAGTTTGACAAAAATAAAGGAAGTAAGGAAGCATTGGTGGCCTTATACAGAGTCCATTTCAATGTGTCTTCAAGTAAATCTCTCTGAAACTATTAGGATAAGGATTGCTATGTACCGTGTGTGTGTGTGTGTGTGTGTGTATAGTCAGTTGCACAAGTACCCATGTCATGAGTTTTGTCTGTTGGCAGCTAAAGGTACAGGGCCCCAGAACCCAGAACCCCTGCACCGATCTCCTCGACAGCTGGCAGGTTTTGTGGCCACAGCAGGGGCTACCACCCTGCAGCTTTCACCCTGCTGCACCTGAACACACACACTGTCACCCATATCACAAGCTTTGCTTGTCCACAGCTTGAGGTGCAGTTTCCCCCAAACCCCCCCACACTTATCTCCTTGAAACTTGACAGGCTTTGTGGCCTCAGCAGGGGCCACCACCCCTGAAGTTTTCAGCCCACTGCGCCTTAACACACACAGGGTCATCTGTGTCATGAGTTTTGCCTGTCAGCAGCTTGAGGTGCAGTTTCCCCCAAACCCCTGCACTGACCTTCTTGAAACTTGGCAGACTTTGTGGTCTCAGCAGGGGCTACCATCCCTGCAGTTTTCACTCCACTGTGGTGTAACACATATACGTGACATGAGTTTTGTTTTCAAGAATTTGGGGTGCAGTACCCCCCCGAACCCTTGCATCGATCTTCTTGAAACTTGGCAGGCTTCATGCTCTCAGCAGAGGATACTATCCCTGCTTGTTTCATCCAAATCAGACAAAAAACAACAAAGTTATAGATATTCCATTGATTCCCCATTATACCCTATGGCTGGATCTCCAAGGCATCTCCGAAGCTTCGGAGCTGCTTCGGCCCGATCAAAGTGGGAACCCGGTCCGGAGCTCCGGATTGGATCCCTGGCATCTGAAGCGGCCAGATCCAAAGCTGGATCAAATAGCTGCCTACTTGCACAGGCCTAATAATCAGGGTCAATATAAGAAGGTAACTAAGAAATTAAAAGATGTCCTGTAATTTTTCCCAAGTGAAAATCCTCATTATTTTATGGCTGTAACCTTAAACCATTTAAATATTATACAACATGTTTTCCATCTTTCATAAATAACACAATACGAAGTATTCACTAGTTAAGTTAGTTCTACTTTGGTATATTTTGTACACATATTTTAATTAATGCCTCTAACATGTTTTTGATGAAGTTTGAAGTAAGTATTCATAAAACAAAAAACAATATTAAATACATGTACTGTTAGGAAAGGTATAATTCTAATTTTTAAGGAGATATTCCATAGTACCATTACTTTTTAAAAGCTGAAAAAAATTGGATTCAATATATGACCAAAGTCACTGATGCTTTCCAAGGAATGCTTGGTATCACATTTTATTGCAAGTGGTTTCATGTTGAGATTTTTTTAATTCCTTATTAATTTAATATTTATTAATTTATGCTAGGAGTTAAGACAAACAATGTTTCAAAACCTATGCTGCTTTTTCTGTCTGTTTTTATCTAGCCACGCTGAGATTAACAATTCAGCCTATACCCTCCCTGCTAGAAATGGTTATTTTATAGTATTCAGGCCCATTCTTTTTCCTGGAATAGCACTTCTGAAATCTGGGGAAGAAAACCTGGGGACCATTTAAGCTAGGGATCAGTAACATATGACCTGTGGGCTGGATCAGGCCCAGGGAGCCACTCATGGGTAGATCTAGGATTTTGAAAATAGGCGGGGTGGAGATGGTGTGGTGCATCATCACATGAAGAAAAGATGACTTGATAAATGGAACATCAAGATTGTTAAAAAGGAGAGAGGCTCATTGATACTTCTGGAATGAAGAATTTGGAAGGAATTATAGATTATAATGAGCCACAAAGTCAATTGACTCCCTCACTGCTTCCTGAAAAGAAATGCTGTTGTCACTGCCAGGCAGTTAGTTTTAAACTTTGGGTGGAGCAGGAATGAAACAGGGGAGGGGGTTGCAACTGCATCACTGCCCGCTCCCTAGATTTGTCCCGGAGACACTGGATCTAGCACACAGAGTAGGAGGGCTTTGCCTCTGCCCAAGCCCATGCTGAGGCTGGGCAGTGAGGAGCTGCACTAGGGCCAGGCAACTGGCTGCTGATGTGCTGCCAAAGGCACATATCCTGTGCCAAAGCCACCCAACCTGTGCCGGACTGATGCAATGGTGATCCAGCCTGCTGCTTATAAAGGTTGCCAGCCTCTTATTTAAGCTGTTTGGGGGTTTTTTGCTTCTAGGTTCTGGCAGTTTGGCGGTTCGTGTCTCAGTCTCATACTTGATACTACAAAAACTGTAATGCCACCTTCTTTAGGATTTGTAGATTTCATACATAAAGAAATATTCTAACATTTTAAAACTACATAGCAGATCCTTTCCAAGATTTAATTCTAATGTATCAGAAAATATACTTTTAATAAAGATGATCCGGTCAGAGCCTTCCTTCCCAGATGGAACACTGAGAGCCCAGGTCCTGAAAGACCAAACTGCATTCTCCACCTTTCTATTTTTTTTCTCATATACCATAAAGGATTTGGTTACTGCTTTTTTATTTTTACTTTAATCATTATATATTTTACTGCTTCAAGCTGTACTTCCATTAGTTCCAAACCATCTTTCAAAGCCATATGTTTAAAGTTTGTACTGACCAAATCTATTTTTTTTTCAGGCCTCAGCCCTAAAGCCCATCTAGTTTTGCCCTTGTCACTTTCCTCATGCTGGCAGACAAAGCATTTGTTTTAGCAGATTCTGTGCCTGCAGCAGAACAAGATGATGTAGAATAGATCTCTTGCAAGGGAGCGAGCCCTCAAAGCACAGAAGCTCAATTTTTGTGGCCTACTTAGTCCTGTTTATTTTAAGACCCGAAGGGCTTATTGTCTCAGATATAAGTTTACAGATTATAAAGGCTCTGAAAAATACAATTGTTCAAGCTTGTATCTGGTGCTTCTCTTTACTCCTATTGTAACACCTGTAATCAAAAAAATTCCCATTTTTTTCCTAAACTAAGGAAGTTAAATATCATGCCATTTTGCAGATAAGTACATAAATGCATGAAGAAGCTAAAACCATATAGTGAATTACTGGCAATCAGGGTAATAGAACAGAATAGCCATAATCCAGCAAAACACTTAAAATGTGAGTAGTTTGATTGGCATTAACTTTAGTTATGCCCACATGTTGTTGTTTTCATATATTCAGACCTTCAAGTCTTGACACAGTCTTTCTACCATGATATCTGTAAATATATTGTCTGTAATTTTGATGGTAGGGTAGTTAATGGTTACCAAAGTAGCAATCAAAAGTCCTTTCTTACTATTTATCCAATTCAATTGTTATAGTAATTTTTTTAAAGGAAAGGCAGAAGGCAGGGCAGGGTGGCACCTTAGGGTACACTCAGGATGCACTTACGGTGCTTATGGGATATGCTCTTACTCATGGAACTTTATACAAAGTACCATGAGTTAGAGGTTCACTGAATTCAACAGATGTTCACCTATTGGGTTGCAGGGGCTTGAGCCTGCCTGCACCAGCAGGAGGGGGCACTCTCAGGAGGCTGCTGAACTGCCTCTCTTCCCAACCCCATGACTCCTTCCCATGTATGGCTCCAGCTGTGGCAAAGCTGAGCTGACAGCTGTGTGTTGCCCCGGTCAAGAGGCTTGAGGGAGGAGGAAAGAAAGGGAACCCTTTCTGCCCCATGAGCCCTCCCCAGATACCCTGGGTGGGGTACTGGGGGGAGCTGGGCTGGACTTGTGAGATGGAGGTGGGGTTCCCTTTCCCCAGAACCTGCCTGAGCTTCTTGACAGTGGCAGCATGCAGCTGCTGGTTGAGCTTTGCTGTGACCAGAACGGAAGAGCGGGGCAGGGTGGAATAGAGCCCCCTCACCTTGTGGGCCCAGCCTGGCTCCCCCCAATACCCAATCCAGGGTAGCTGTGGGGTGGGGTCATAAGGTGTGGGGGCTCCTTTCCACACCACCTTCCCCTTCCAACCCTGCTCTGGCCACGGCAAAGGGTGCACCTGATGTCAAGAAGCTCAGGTGGGTCTTGGGAGAAGGAAGCCCTGTGTCTGCCTCATAGACCCAGTCCAGCTTCCCCAGTACCCGAGCCAGGGTAGCTGGGGAGGGCCCATGAGGCAGAGAGGGTTTCCTCCCCCCTTCCCTGGGTACCGCAGCAGGGGTATCTTCCCCCCCACTTTCCCCCTCTATACCCATTCTCTTCCCTCCTCCGATGTACACAGGACTCTCTACTCTCTGTGACAGCCCATAGAGGTGCATGCAAAAAAATTAACCCTCAAGGGAACCTGAACAGACAGTTCCTAAGGCACTCTGCTGTAGAGCACCTTCAGCTAATAACTGATTTATTAAGGGTTAATTTTTCACGCGATCGGCCATTTTAAAAGCACTCAGAAGCTATGAATATGTATTACGTCACTGCTGTAGAGTGCTTTCAGAGACCAGATCATGTGAAAAATGTAACTAATGTAAGTGCCCTTAGAGACCAACTCATTCAACAAGGCATAATCTTTTGTACTTGACAGTCTACTTCATCAGATGCTATTAAAAAGATGTTATATGTCACTTATAAAGGAAGCCAGATTTAGGACAGATTGTCAAACCCTCCCCATCCAAAGCTGGCCAAATGTTCATATATATTTTTATGTATAAATATATATATTTAAAAACATCAACATTCTGTATAAAGAACATTTTACTTAAACATAAGATAAAAAATGACAAAATGTCCTGTTTTTCCTCGTTTAACTATTTTTTTTCTTTTAGTTCTTTTTCCAACTTTTCCTTCTCTATCTTGCTACAGTTTCCAAGTTTTTTCACAGTTTTGTTTTGTTTTCCTGCAGGTTAAATTTTTCTTAAATTTGTCTATTCTCCCTGATTTTCCCTTTTTCTTTTTACCTTCCATTACTTCTTTCCTCATACCTACCTCTTCCTTATTTTCCCATAATTACCTTTCCCCTTCTATATCTACTATGTGTGTCCCTCTTTCCTTTTTCTTTGGAATAGTATCCCTACAAGGGATTTCAGATTTCACATACACACATCCTTTAAACAAGGATGACATGACAGTCCTCTTTTGGAAAGGTTGTTCATATGGAACATGTAAAGTTATTTCTTACTGTTTGGAGGACAGGAATAAATAAAAGATGGGATGTAACAAGAAATAAATCCTATTTCCTGCAAATTTGGAACCGCTAATAAAGCATTTTTCTGAGCTGCATAATCCAATCTAAATCTGGTTATTGCTAGTCCATATACTTTTTGAACTATTGGATATAAATGCTTCAATTTTTCAGAATCAGGAAAACAAACAAACAAAACAAAAATTAAATCTATGTGCTTTCTTTGAAAACAAGCCAAATCTTGAAAAAAGAGGAGGTTAATTCAGAATTAGTTTTCAATCTCTTAGTAACATCAGGATTTTTTTCTTTAGGACAACAGTTAATCAGGAGAAAGATGACAATTCTATTAAAGGTTTCTTTTATTTAATGTGGATGATAAGAAGCAACTTACATGGTTTACAGAGTGAAAACACAGTCAAGGAGGGCAAATTTATGAGCACATCACGTAAATATATTTAAGTTTTCTGTAAAAGAAGTAGATATTCAGCATTCACCACGCTACTGAATACAATGAGGATATCAGAGAAAAAATAGGGATACAATGCCAATCTTTTTTTAGTAATGGTTAACAGCAGCACCTACACCCTCTCTTTGCTTATTGCAATAGTGACCCTAATTTGATATTAAACATAAAATAAGTACACTATAGTCCATGAAACAATGAACATTTAACAAATCAATAATATGGGGAAAGGAAGGAAACTAAATCACTTTAATTCAGAGATTTGTGAAGACATTTAACAGTTTTCTTTATGTCTGACTAGGGAAGAACATTCAGCCCTCTTTTCTCACACACTTCTCTGTATCTAAATCCAATAAAAAGTTATTTTTCTTTAGTAAAATTGAGTTTCAACAAAGCTTAAGATATCCTTGATCTAGCCTGTCACAGCAGAAATGTTTCAGAGCATAGCACCATAGCCTACAAGACTGAAACTCTCCTACCATTTGAAATTGAGCTGGTTTACTTCTGACTCCATCAGCAACATTACTCTACCAGCTGACATTTTGTTGAGGCACTATTTTCATCTAAGTTACACTTCTAAATGAAAGTATGGTGACTATTGTGTAATAAACTGTATATAGTATGAAGACTTGAGATTTACTGGGTTGTACAGAATTGATATGCACTATGGCCGCATCTACAGATGTGCTTAACTGTGGAGTAAACTGATTAGCTGTAGAATAAAGCTTCAGTGTCTACACGTGCAATGCTGTTAGGCCATAGTAAACTAAATAAATGCCACTGTAAGTACTATTTTATGGTGGGGTAATTAACTGTGATTAAATGCACATGTAGACTCTGACCACGGGTGTAAATTGCACCCAGTTAGCCCAGCCAGCAGGGGGCTAGACTCCTGCCTGCTGCCTAGCCATATGGCTCTGCACGTTCAGCACCCTTGTGCCCCAGCCATCCCCTCCACTGTCCAACACTGCCACCTGTAGAGCTGACCCTCCATGTCCCCTGTCAGTAGAGCAAGTGATCCTGACGTACACTGTGCTGCCCCAGCTCAAATTGCTGCTGTCTTGGGTGCACATATAGATGCTGCACCCAGGAGTAGTTAACTCTGGCTCCAACTGCTCCAGAGTTTATTGCTTTGAATTAATTGCACATGTACATGCACTCTATAAGTGTTTAGTTACTGCTTCTTAAAATAACAGCCCACATATGCTATATTTTTACACATAATTATGTATAGATTAATTTGACAAATATGAAATTAAAAGCATTTTTTTCCTGGCAGGGTACATGTCAAAAAAGAATGTTTACATAATCCCAATGAATAGACAAGATTCTAAAACAATGCGTTTCCATTGCAAAGTATTTACCACAATAGCTAGCCCCTTTATTTTCTAACAAATCTTAGTTGCTATGATTGGCTTGCCAGGCCTCAGTTTTCCCTGAGAAGAATGGAACACTAATGCTGCTAAAATGCACCTTTGTCTCCCACACCTATATATGGGAGCCGTTCTCATTAAAGTGCCCCCCTGTCTCTTGCAGCACGTGCATAAATACCCTATATTTATATTATATTTTGTCAGTGCAAAATGAAATTTTAACTTTCCTTGTTAAGACAGTTCTTCCAATCCATGATTTTTTTTGTTCTGAATTTTTGCTGCATGCTTGTTCAAAAGGAAAAAAAGGCAACAATATTTTTAAAGGGGAAATAATGATAGGTAGTTACATTTGGAAACACCACACATATAAATTCCTATTATTTTAAACCTGTATGACGTGTAAACAGCAGAAAGGGCAAAATGTATGACTCTATTACCAACTTTCATATCATTGTTAGCCATAGTCTGCCCCTACTATTGAGGAGAAATTGTTAAAAATAAATGATTTTGAGATACTTTATATGTGTATTAAATAACGTTATTTTCAACTTCAAGACATGGTTTGAAAATGTGTACTGTTAAGAAAGAACATGTGGGGCAGGAAGACAGTAAATTGTTCCCTAAAAGCATTAAAAATGTGATGTAGTATTACTCTCTCTCATTTTAACTGTCTTTGGAGAGCAGCCCCTCACTGGTATTTTTCTTTGACGCATATGCTTTTATAAAAGCTTTATTTAAAAAGTTATTTCTTTCTCTCAGTCTCTTTCCCTTTGCCCCAACAATGATCTCTTGCGAAGCAGTCCCTGTCCAGTGGCACTGCTTTTTCTTTCAAAATAGAAATACTGTAGTGGTCTAAGAGATGACTAACTAGTCAGATAAAACTCACCTAAAGAGACACTTCAGAGACTCCAATGAGTTTAAAAGACAGCTGTGTTTATTGTGCAGGCAGCAGAATGACAAAGATCTGTGGCTGTGAATTTACTACATACAGCAAATTTAAAATCTAAAATCTACTACAAGTGTACACATCTAATGTGCTTGAGAGGCCAATGTCATTTGCATTAATGGGGTTATTCATTAAAAACATACCTCTCCAAACTTTAAAACTGCTAAAAAAATAATTAAAAAAGAACTTATCTGCACTGAAATAAGGTTGAAAACAAATTAAATAAACGACTGTGTTCTTCGATGTTTTCCACTCCCCAGAGGTAGGATGCTGTTTAAAAAGCTTTAGCATCAATTCCCCATTTATATTTATATGTTGATTTTTCTATATATGGATGAAAACCATGCAATGGGATTAAGCTATTAAATAGTCACTTAAAAAATAAATGGATACAGAAGGTGTGTGGGGGTTGAGGAAAGACCTAACTATGAAGTTGAAGCCATTACATTAGAATTCTTTGTATATTTTTATATTTGATTATTAAAGACATACTTAAATGTTGGCTATATTCAAATATACCATTGAGTCACAGAAGGCTGGGGTTGGGAGGGAGCTCAGGAGGTCATCTAGTCCAACCACCTGCTCAAAGCAGGACCATCACCAACTAGATCATCCCAGCCAAAGATTTGTCTAGCTGGGTTTTGAAAACCTCCAAGGATGGAGATTCCACCCTCTCTCTGAGTAACCTGTTCCAGTGTTTTGCCACCCTCCTAGTGAGAAAATTCTTCCTACACTTCTACAATCTAACCTAAACTTCCCTTGCTGCAACTTGAGACCGTTGCTCCTTGTTCTGTCATCTGGCAACACTGGGAACAGTTTAGCTCCATCCTCTTTCGAACCTCCCATCAGGTAGTTGAAGGCTGCTATTAAATTCCCCCATTAATATTGTTCAAATATACCATGAATTCTGACAATAAAAATTTAAATACCTTAAAACAACTTTTAAATAAATAACAATATTATTCATTGTATGTGCTTAATCCTCCAAGAAAGTGATTATTATTGTTGGGTTTCAGAATTCAGCAGTTATTGAGGACAACACGTTTCTTTTGGTATTTTAAAAATATCTTCCCTATATCCATACCATACAGTCTAGCTCAGGGGTCAACAACATATGACCTGGGGACAGGATCCAGACCATGAAGGTCTGATCAAGGCTGGGACATCACGGGGGTTTGGGCAGAATGCAGCTACACTGAGCAGCCTGTCTCCTTGTCAACAACCCCCTTTACAGACCTCCCTGCTGCTCTTACATCTGTGCTTGCTCTTGCTGCAAACAGCCTGGGCATTTGCAGCAAGGATACAGGTCAGCAGCTTGGACATTCTGGGGGTGGAGCAGTGGGCTGGGTTGCAAGTTCTGGCCCATAGTGGCAAAAGGTTGCTAACCACTGGCATAGCTAGTTACATTTTTCACTAATCATTTTTAAATAATAATATCAAATGAATAAAAGGCCAATCCTGGTCCTTAATATTGTAATGCCTGTGTTTTATCATGTCCTCAACTGTCTTTCATCCTTTCCCCTAAATTATGATTGACTTCATTCATTCTGCAATATTTTAGATATAAACCTATGCTAGAGTGATTCTGCATTAGCTCTGGTGGCCTCTCCCTCCTGAAGTCAAAAAAATCCTCTTCAGAAATTAAGCCAGAGGACAATTTCATATTCTTGCCCTTCTGACTGGACAATCAAGACAAAATTTGCAGATCAGAAGTAGTATGGTGGCTACCACTTTCAGAAAACTGTAGTTGACATTGTGGGACTGGACTGTTCAGAGGGCTGAGACATAAGAGCCAGATGATACGGACTCCGTTCCAAGCACTGTGTGAAACTGGGCAAGTTCATTAACCACTCAGACTGATTTTCCTCACCTGTAAAAAAGCCCATGGTGTTTCTCTGCTTTGCCATGTAGGTGAACTCTGGTTCAATTCCTGATCCCATCCTCTATTTTCTCACAAACACAACAAATTGTGCAGGAAGTATGGCATCCCAGGAGACAATCTGGGTGAGGCAGCAGGAACCTCCTGTTTGTGTTCTCAGGATGACCTACTCCATGTCACCTAAGATTAGGCCCAAGACCTTTGCAAACTGCAGTAGCAAAACTGTTGCTTGTTTACTATAACTAGTTCTTTGTATAAGTTCTTGTAAATAAAGTGTTGTTTCTACATCATAAGCCTCATCAAGATAATACCTGCAGTTGACTTACTGCTTCAGGCACAAGTTACAGTGCTCAGGCAATAGTTATGGCCATGAGAAGGTTAACACAGGACTCTGCCCCTTCAGCTTATTGAGACAGACAAGTGGCAGCTATCTTGGCAGCTGCATGGCACGCACAATGTCTCTACACATGCTTCTTTTCCACCAAAGAAGAGAGCTTCCCCTCTTAATACACCCTCCCCCCCAGTTTTGTGTGGGCTGATTTTTGGGGAAAGGTGCATATTATATGTGAGAAAATACAGTGTTTTATATCAATGATTGTTATGACCAATCAAGGAAAGGGTCTAATATAATTTCCATATTTATTGGGTGGAAGGATAAGTATAACAAGAATCTTGTGGAGAGGTCAGAGAAAAATGGGTTTGCTTCAATGACATAGCAAAAGAACAGGAAAAGGCCAAACAGAAATACATGTATACTTAGAAAACTGTAATATTTAAAGTGAAATAAATTTCTACAGTGGTCTCCCTACAGCTGTACCACGTCTTAACTTTCAAACTGCACTTCAGCAAAGATTTGTGTTTGGAATTATAAATACTTCCAAAATACATGTTCTATAGAAACATCAACATTTTAAAATGATATATCCTTTCGTCAATCAGGGCGTGTTTACAAGTGCCCCCCATGGTGCAGTTGTTACTGCACTATCATTTAGTATTTGCTTTAGGAAGTAATAAATGATGGCCCATGGTTATTTTTAGCAGCTACATCACCGTAGTGACCCACTGTAGTGAGGTAGCTTGTTGCTACGGTGACATAAGTGTTGGCGTCATGGTTTGTCACAGTCTCATGTAGATGTACTTGTAGTGACCTAAGTTCAAACCTGTTGATAAGATGAGTGATGAGAATGGAAAATAGTGGGTATCAGAAAAAAGGAAGATCTAGTGGAGACAGTTGTGAAGTATATTAGAAATAAAGGGGGGGAAACCTTAATAATTTCCTAACATTTCTTGCTCTTTTGTTTTCTTATGAGATTATTTTTATAATGGATACACTAAATTAATACATAGATGAAAGATAAACTAAAAATGTAGATTTCTAAATACCAAAATCGACACTGTAATAAGACAAAGACAAACGAAACAGCACATTTCTTTGGATTACTGAACATACTGGGTGACTGAAGGCACACACCTTCTGTCCTCATACTTCACAATTTACTTGGGTTTGCAGTAATCTCCTAGAAATGCACAGCCTGTCATGTTTTATTGCTTAATTAGCAACTTGTCAAAAAGCTACACTATATAAATTCAATGTTAGGGTTTTTCCACATACTCACTTACTTTTTATTGGAATAATGAGCTGAGGAATGACAGGGAGAATCTTGTCCCCACCGTGTTCCAGCATGTCATGGATTCCTTGCCGAGCAAAAAACTCATAGGGAAATGTCATTTCACAAAGTCCATCGAAAAACAGAGGCAGATAGTGATGATAATCCAGCTTCTCAATCTCTACCTGAAAATGCACAATGAAGAAATAAAAAAAGAAAAATCTAATAACGCTAATATGATTCATTTAGGATGACTGAGATACTGAATGCCATTGTGCAGTGTTAACAAACAATAAAATGTAGCATGTAACACTAAGATACCACTATTTCTCAAGTATGTTTCACCTGATGCTAAAAATGCTTAATCACTAGATCTGAAGTGCAAACCTAAAAAGATACTTCTCCAAAATATTTTTTGTATTGTTTCCACTCAAAGCAATCTTTTATCAGTCTTTATTCAGATCAGAGTAAAAATGCACGCATCCAAAACCAGCAGGTGAGAAGCCTCCTGAAGTTAGGACCACATTGTGATATCTTTGTTCCTGGTGATTAGCACCTTACTTTAAGTAGTGCCATTGGACTCAATTGATTGGAATCAGTGGGACTACTTGCAAAATAAAGTACTACCTATTGAGAATAACAAGGGAAACATACGCTATGTTTCACTTTTAATGTAAAATAGGATGACAAATCTGTTTAATCAGAAAAAATCCAAAAGCCTAAAAATATCCAATAGCTATACTTTACAACTCCTGAATGTATTGTCTGCATTTTAACTAGTACATATTTAAAAGCAGTAATAATACAATTTAAGAGCAAAAATATTGAGGATTCTACCCAAATTAGTTATGCTTTTGAATACAGAAGAAAGGGGCAAAGCTTAGGCATCTACTTGGTCAGAAACAAGTGACTCTTTTCAGTTCTACTGTTTTAGGGACTGCTGCTACAGTTCCACACTTAACCATGGTTTTTTTTTTCTTTCAGCAGTTCTTGTGACCTATAGAATCATCCTATAGGTTTTTTTTAAGAGGCCTGGAGTTGTATGCTCTAACAAAAGAGGTCAATATCATTCTAAGTGCTGATGAGAGGGCTATCTCAATATTGAAGGACTTCCTCTATCCAGAGACTGAGACCCAGAGTTTCAGACACTCGGTGTCTAGCTGGTTCTCCATGCAATTCCACCATTTAATTATCACTGCTATTCTCAATATTTCTAGTCAGCTGCAAAGTCACTTAAATGTTATGCTGCTGCACAACTAACAAGCTGCTTGGAACCCTAGCTCAAGCTGAAGCCTGGAGGGGAGAGGACATGCCTCTCTGGCTAAAAGGCCCAATCCTCTAGACAAAGAATCCTAGAATCACAGAATAGTAGGGCTCGATGTCTCTGAGCATGCCTAAGATCTTGTAACAGGTTAGACCCTACAAAAGTAAGGCTGGATGTAGACCACCAAGATGGGATAAGGCAGCAAAGTGCTCACTCAAAAGGCAGCTAGAGCACAGGGAATTATGTATGACTTTCCCAAGAGACAAAGGAGGAAGGGAGGGAGAGCGCGGTTGGGAGTCACTGAGTGTTGCCTGGGTACCCAGCACTCAATGGCAGTTTTCTGTTGCTGTATGGGCTTGCCCCACTGGAGATGGCAGCAGCAAGGGGCACTTCCACTTTTTAAAGATAGCCCAAGAGGGGGGAGGAAGGCAAGGAGAGCTGCTGTCCCTGGTCTGCTGTGGCAGGGATTGATGCAGGTGCTATCACTGCTGTCATGGAAACAGCTGCTGCCAGCCTGTCCTGGTTACTGGCATAGTAGAAGGTCTCCTTGCCACAGAGGATGGTGAGCCATTAAAGAGCACCTGTTGGCCCTGGGACAGCTGCCTTCTCTTTGACAGCTCACTCCCCTTCCAAAAAGAGAGACAGTTTCTCTTTCCTGGCAAGGGAGTGGGCATGCTGTCAGCAATAAGGGAAAAGTGGGGGGGAAGCATAGGAACAGCTTTCCTTTGCCCCCTGGCAGGAAAGCACACCTTTGTTATGACTTTGTAGCACTCCAGCCATAGCACAGTCAACTTATGTATGACCCTTATAGTGTAATATTTTTCAAAGAATCATAGAAAATGAGGATTGGAAGTGACCTTAGGAGGTCATCTAGTCCAACCACCCTGCTCAAGGCAGGACTATCCCCAACTAGGACATCCTATGGCTTTGTCTAGCTGGGTCTTAAAACCCTCCAGGGATGGAGATTCCACCACCTCTCTGGGTAACTTGTTCCAGTGCGCAACCACCCTCCTAGTAAGAAAATTCTTCCTAATATCTGACCTAAACTTCCCTTGCTGCAACTTGAGACCATTGCTCCTTGTTTTTGTAGTGCTACAAAGTGCCACAGTACTTGTATTGCTACAAATCCAGGTCTGTTCACAGCCTTGGTTTGTAGTTTTCACTGCTAGTGCTTGTTATATTAGCATTATAGTCTAAAAAATGTACCTACAAACCCTAATTACATGAGTTGGTGGTGCTGATGCTTGCCATGTAATTGTTAACAGCATTGTGTAACCTCAATTTCTATCACATAACTAGGGATGAAAATGGCCTCTCAGCAGCACTTCTATATGTGTCATATTTACAAATATTACATTTACAATGAGACATTTCAGCCAAAAACAGGATATGACTTCTGGGTTTATAAACCAGGATATGACTTCGAGTGTTCCAAAGCCTCTACAAAATCATGCATTACAAGACATATATGAAGAGCAGATTATCTGCATGAATTCTTCATTTTCCAGTGGGCTTCAAAGCACCACTGTGGCTTGACAATTGGTGCTATTGTAAAAGGGCTCTAGATTCTGTTTGGTTTTCTGAAACACCATCTGTCCAAGTGTAGAGCCAATTTTTATCTCTTGATTTTGCAGAATTTAATGTCTTCCCACAATATGGAAGCCAGAAATATTTTTACATTAAATTCCATGGTGTGAAACCTTTTGCTTCTATGTTTATTATTCAGCTTTGAACAGTGGCTATTATACATATGTACTGAGAAAAATGTGATTTTTTTGTTTACACCCACAGAATCCTTTTTTATTTCCACTTCCACCCACAAAACTATTCTGAGTTAAGGCTGCAATTCTTGGCTAACCTTCCCCACATCTCTTAAGATACTGCAGAAACAGTGGGTTTTCATGAATAGACCACATAATAGTTATTATGAACTTCTTTGTGTTGGTGGCTTGTGTGTAAGTTCAAAGATTTAAATAGAAATAGAAGTCCAGTGACAGCATTAACCTTACATTTTCTGTATTTAGGCTAAATCTTTTGTGTTTTTTGATAGGTTATACAAAAAAAAAGACCACATTTTGTAAACATTGGTATTTGGGTCATTAAAATCTTACAAATAATGTTACACAAATGTGAGATGAGACATTTCTTATTTTGACTAAATGTAAACTTAAAAACAACCCCTTTAAATAAAAAATCTAAATGAGAAAGAAACAAAGCAACTTGTGCAAAACAGCTCTGTGGCTCTTCTATCCACTAAATATGGAAAGCAAGGCTATTAGAGTGAACTCAAGGGACAGAAGTTTAATAATGAGAACATGAATTGATATATAAATCATGGGCCTTCCTCAATCCATCATACTTATAAGTAATTTGATACACTATAAAGCAAAGCTGGCATGTAAGAAGCCACTGCATGAGGTACACAAACCAGTGCAGCTTAATTTCCCATATAGTTTTATAAAAGTCAGTCTCAATTGATTACTTAATGTAATATGCCTTTGGTTAAAGATTGTCCAAAAACTGGATCTGGTCTTCTGGAGACATTATAACTGATGGTGAGCGGGTATTACATTTTATGTGCCTGATATAAGTACTCAAGTACTTTTAGGCCTGATCAAGTTTGCTTTCAGAGGTACTGCATTCAGGCACTGGAATTGCCTAATATTTGGCTGCCTTGGCCCAGGAATGCAGTATATCTACAAGCTCTATAACAGTGGTTTTCAACCATTTTTGACATTCAGAAAATGCCAGCTTTGAGTTCTCACTCATTTTTTGACTACAGAAAAATAAAAGAGCAATTCTTCTGTTGTGAAGAACTCAGGAAGTTCAGAACAGGTCAAAATGTTTTTCAAAACCTCTGGGTTCATTTTCTAAATCATATATAAATGTTTGCAGATCTAACAGTGATAATATTGCACAGCACCCCATGGCACCCTCTAAAAGAATCGTATGGCACCTCAAAGTACCATGGTACCCTGGTTGAGAATGATTATACAAAGAATGGGCAGAGGTAACTGCATCTAAAGGGTATCCCAGAAAGCCCAGATGCTATCAATAGGAAACAATGAGCCAAAGGAGGTGTCTGAATTCCTGCCTTGAAGTGGAGCTTAGGCATCTGATTCAGGCCTCACTTTAGATACCTCAATTTGTTTGTGACTTAATACAATCTCTGAAGATGGGTCCCTAAGTCCCCGGTGGTGGTGACCTCTTTTTACATAAGAATGCAGTGATTATAGCATCCACCCAGAGGTTGGGAGACCTGGATCTTAGGCCCTCTTCAGGCTGAAAGGATTTGAACATACACCTTCCTAGGTGACTGTCTTAGCCACCAGGCTATACAATAGGCCAACAATTCTCAACCAGAGTGGCACCCTGGGGTACCTTGAGAACCTTTCAAGGGTGCCATGGTGCATCATGCAATTTTAGCACTGATTTGTCTGTAAATATGATTCACAAGATAAACCAGAGATTTCAAATAGAAATCAATAGTGTTAAAAAGATTCTGACCTGGCGCGGGCTTTCTCAGTTCTCTGCAACAGAAAAATTGTTCTACTTTCTTTATATAGTCAAAAAAAAGAGTGAAAACTAAGAGATGACATTTTCTGAGGGGTTACCTTGAGCCTCATGAAGGGTTCCTTGAGTCTAAAAAGGTTGAGAATCACTGCAATAGACCTTGAAGCTGACCTACTAGGCTGCCAAATTAGAGGGAGAGAAGGTAGCAGTATTGTTAGAACTACAGAAAGTGTGTATGTTTGAGAAATACAGATTAATTTAGAGTCGTCTTATGCAAACAGAGGTTACTGCTAGTAAAAATCTACAAGGAACATACTTCATGGAGGGTGCTGGAGGATCTAAAAAAGTTTATCATCTCTCAGCCTTAGCAAAGTCTGGTGGGAGAATCTGTAGGCTCTTGTAGTTACCTAGTGGGCACACCTACACATGCATTAATGCGCTATAGCTACTGTTCATTAAATTTAGTACCTGTAATAACAGGTACTAACTAAATACACAGTAACTGGCACTACTGTGCAGTAGCACCAGTGCATGCCTCTTAAGTAATGCTAATGTGCAGTGGACTAATTCTACTGAGCATTAGAACAGCTTTTGCCATGAATTACTCTACTGAGCATTTAGCGTCTCATGTAGACATGCCCAGTTAAAAGTATAAAAGTAATTTTTTAATGCTATATAATAATTAAAGTATTATAGAAAGGGTTATCTTAATTTGTAAAAAATATGCCCATTTTAATAATAATAAAAAGCTGGTTGATTTTTACCTATCACAAAAAGGAAACAGATAGTCAAAATCACTACTAATGAAAAAAAAATGTTGGTTAAATATTTCATTTTAAAAAGTAAGAAAAAATGTCTGTGGGGTTCCAGAGGTACTTAGGTATTTAGTGGTAACTGAATTGAAAAATCCATAATGTTCATAATCCCAATACTGAATTTCCAAATTTGGCATGTACAAAAAGTGCTTATTTGCTTTTTATTTCTCTAAATCATTGCTCATTGTACGCTGCTACTTATGCAGAGTCTAGATTCATGCAAAGAGAGGCATCAGTCTAGTGAGAACAGTATATGCAAAGACAGCTTTAATTTTTTGCTCATTTAAATTTTTTCTAGCATAGCTAAAGCAGTGCAGATAATTGTAGAAGATAAAAAACATCTTATCCAAATATAGCTTAGATAATAGGAACAGGCAGAATTCTAAAGCAGCTGACATACCTCTTACAGGTTGCAACTACCCAGATTTTGGGGGTGGGATGTGGGGGGAGAGAGGTTAATTTAGAATATCTTTGCTTAAATTGATTAACCTTTCAGCCTTTTATCACTTAAAGGAGGAAAATACCGTCAGGCAACAGAAACAGAAAATATCGAAAACACAACTTGACTCATTTTTCCAGACTAATATCTAAATTAATGGTGTCCCATTAAATGTTATTTTATGACACAAAATGCCATATTTGCATAGTGTAAACACAGATGTACAAATCAGAAGAGAATAACATATTTTTAGGATTTGTGTTAATTTGTATGTCCTTCTTACTCTGATTTCATGTGTTAAATGTTGTATTTGTTTTCCCCTCTCCTTCAGCATTAAATCTCTTTCCTTAACAGTTGTTAAGAGATTTTTTCTGTATGTATGTATATTAGTGCTTGTGAACGATAACTACTTTTCAAAGAGACTAAAATAAGAACAATTTAAAAACACCCTAACTTTTAAATACTTTTTCTGATATCTTTCCCAAAATTCCAAGAAAAAATCTGCCTCATACTGTGAATTTTGGGAAGAGTAATTTTCCTGTTGGGAATGGGTTCAAAGCTTGAATTTGGAAGAAGTAGTATTAACCTCACATATGGAACAGCTCATGTTTATCCACAATATTTTTTACTAGAAATCAGATGAAATTTCTGATATACTAACTTTGCATATGATTTTTATTGTTTACAACTTCAATATGTATAGGTGGTAGCTTTAGTCCTCTACAGTTTCTCAGCCAAAATTATCTTACTGCATTTCAATCTTCAATTTACCTTTTTACACAAAATGTACAGACTCACTGGACGTGTCCAGATGATCGAGCACGTGCTTGTTGCGGCATCTCAAAGTAGTTTGAGATGCTGCAAGAGGCATGCTTGGAACGAGAAAATGCTCCCCACACTGCATGTTTGCAGCATGGACTCTAATTTTGATACTGGGGAATCCCAGTGTCAAAAAAAACAACATGCTGAAAAGAAGCGGCGCAGGGCAACTGGAGGCTGGGTCCCCCAAAGAGATGCTCTTGCATCCAGCCAGAGCATCTGTATGCTTGCCCCTTCCCCTGCTGCCTCAGCATGCTGGGGCAAATAGGAGTGGGGCAAAGTTGCAGCAGTAACCCAGACCCAGGCGCTATCCCTGGTAAACAAGGATGTGGGGATGAGGGCATTTGTGAGTGTGTGGGGACTGCTCAGGAGATATGGGTCCTGTGCCCACCTGCCCACAGGTCGGTGCACAGCCCCTCCCCACAGCAGCAACAGCAGCAGCCGTGGGGCACTCAGGACCTGCTACTGGCAGAGACTCCCTGTGGCGCAGCACAGTGCAGCCCTGGCTGCCTGGGACCCAATGCCACCTGTGTCAAGTGATACAGGCCCAGCCTGGCCTGGCCCAGGAGCGTAAGCCTTTGGGCAGAACTGGGCCACTGTTGCTGTTACCTGGGCTCCTGGCACTACATGCAGGGGCCACATGCCCTTGGGCCGGGCCAGGTCCTCCCTCCATGGAGCCAAGCCAGACCAACAGTGCGTGGGGGACTTGGAGGCAGGACCTGGCCTGGTCCTGTGTGTGGTGCTGGGACTGCGGCTGCACCGTGCCATGGGGGGGGGGTGTGCCAGTAGCAGGCCCCAAGCACCCCATGGCTGCTGCTTCAGCAGTCCAATTGGCACAAGGGGAAGTATCCCCAGATACCAACTGCCCGGTCCTCAGCAGCTCCTGAGGGCAAGTAGCCCTGAGCTGCTTGCCAAGGCAGCTTTTTATACTGCTAGGGCCAGCACAGGTGCTGCTCCCATAGCTGGCCACAGGTGCTGGCCCCAGCCTCTAGCTTCTCCTGGCTGAAGATCTGGGAGAGCTGGGCAGGATCAGTTTGCTCCAAGCGGCACAATTTGCCCCACACCAAAGTCCATGTTCAGGCATGTGTGCTGATGTACAAATCTCCAGGACAAATCTGTGCTGCTGCTATTTGAGGTGGCTGCATGTGTGGACGCACCCATAGGCCATGTCTCCATGGGACCCATGCTGACCTGTGCCTCACACAGAAACATGGGTCAGCATGGGTCCAGGTGGGTGGGTAGTTGGGCAGGCAGCTTGGTCGTTCTCAGGCACTGGACACTGGGGATTCTCCAGCACACATGCTGCCACATGCCTCAACACTCCCCCACACTGGTCCATGACTTCACATGAGGCACAGATCAGTCCAAGACCAAAGTGGGGCAGCAAGGAACTTGGGGAATCCCCAGGCAAGGGGAACACATTGTCCCCTATTCTGCATATATTGGTCCATATTGTATCTGCACCAAAAAAGGAAAATTGACATTATCAGTAATTGGCTTTTTTCACTGATGTGGCTGATAATGTTGCCGATACATGCCATATGCATGTGTGCAGCTGCAGCATGCATGCAGTCAGCCTGGAAGCTTGGAGATCAGCATCTGGCTGGTAAGTGTGTTGGGGGAGAGGGGATGGGGGGAAGGAAGACACGGGAGGATAGATCGATGCCCCTGCGGTGAGGGAGGGAGTGGGGCTGGGGCAGGCACTGCACAGCTGGGGCAGGGTGTAGGATGGTGCCATGAGTGGCTTGTCCAGAGGGTGGGGGGTGTGCGATGCTGCCATTATGCACACCCCTGGGGGTACCGGGGGGGGCACATACTCCCTGTATCTGTGTGCAGGGCGAGGGTGGGCTGCCTCTGCGGGCTGAAGCCACAGGCAGCACTGAGCTATTCCTGGTGGAGGGTCTGGGCCAGGGCTGTGCTCAGGACAAGTAATGGTGGTGCTGCAAGGGGGGCTATGGTGAATTTTGGTGTGGCCACAGTACAGCCTGTAGCAACCCCACCCCAGCATCACCGCCACCTGCCCTGAGTGCACGTCTGGCCCAGGAAGAACCTGGCACTGTTCCCGGCCCCAGCATGCAGTGGCAGCTGACCCTCACCCCATGCACAGATCTGGGGTGCACACCCCCCATGGTGCAACCCAGGGATGCATGTAGCATTGGGATCCACCCCCCACACCCTCCAGACAAGCTGCTCGCAGCTCTGTCCCATGCCCCACCCCGACTGGGCAGCGCCTGCCCCAGCCCCACTCCCTCCCTGACCGTAGGGGCCTCAATCTGCCCCCCACATGTCTTCCCTCCCTACTCCACTTCCCCTCCAACAGGCTTACCAGCCAGCTGCTGCTCTCCAAGCCACCAGACTGCATATCGGTATTGGCAGATATGGCTCATTAATAATCATCCATTGGTATTGGCCCAAAAAATCTTTATCGGTGCACCCCTACTCCCCACGCTTCTCTTAACATATCCTCCAAGCCTGCACCCCTTCTTTTACAGTTCATAGAGAACCAGAGAAAATTAGGGCTGGAAGAGAAGTCCAGAAGTTGTTTAGTCCAACTCCCTGCCTGAGGCAGGATTATCACTATCCAAACCATTAGTTGTTACAGACCAATCTGTAAACAACTAATGTAAACCATTAGTTGTTACAGACCAATCTGAAATCTATCTTAGATAGGATTCTTCTTCTTCAGCAATCTGTTGCAACTGAGGATTATTGGCTTCCATGAGTGTCTTATCTGTGGATCAAAAGATGGCTGATCTGGAATGAACGGACTCTGGTGCCACCCAGTCCAACTCAGGTATGTGTTTCCATGTGGGTTCTGTGGCTCCAGATTCAGTCTGTGACACTGTTTCTGCTGCTCTCACTTTTAAATCTCCTGTTGTTGTCATATGGTTTCAAAGTACTGAGATCCTTGCAGGAGACTCCTCCTTTATTTGAGATGGTCCTGGGTGACAGTTTCCCATGAGCTGACATTGATGCTGTAGTTTTCAAGTTGGTGTTGATGAAGTCCTTGAAGTGCTTTCTCTGCCCTCCTCTTGAGCATACACCTTGATCGACCAGGGAGAATAAAACTTGCTTTCAGAGTCTGGAGTTGGAAATCCTGATGATGCGGCTGGGCCAGTGAAGCTGATAATAGATGATCATCTCCTTGATGTTCATGGTGTTTGCTTGCAAGAGGAAGCTAACGTTGCTGCATCTATCCTCCCACTGAATTTGAAGGATCTTCCACAGGCAGCATTGATGGCACTTGTATAACAAGTAGAGGTGTCTCCTGTATGTTGTCCATGATAAGATGGCTGACTTTTTAGACAAAGAAGATGCAGTAGCTCTTATCCATTGGAACTTCAGTAAAGCATTAGAGATGGTGGCATATGTGAAGTTATTATTGAAACTGGGGAAAAAGGGGAATAATTGAAGAATTTTCATTGGATAAAGAACTGGCTAAAGAACAGATAACAGTTGCTCACAGACAAAGGAGAAGTATAGGATCTGGGGGTGGTTCCCAGTGGTGTTCTTCAAGGACTGGTCTTGAGACAAGTTTATCATCTGAAAGGTCTGGCAGTTGGGGAGTTAGCTAATCTCCTTTCTCCCCCTCCCTCTTGGGCATTTAGATGACAAATGAATTTCAAAGTAAAGTATGACACAAACCAGCCAGAAATATATTCCACATTTAACAAGTAACATCCTTGTGGCTGGTTTGCCATTTTATCACTTGATAAATTGCTTGCATGTGTGACATGTTACAATTTATCATGCAATTAATGCATTAATGACACATAAATGTAGTGACTCCAAGGGGTCTCAAGCACAAAATGGTAAAAGAAGTTTAGCATATTGTGTTAAAAACAATAGGCATTTTTGAACCTGATATAGGTGGTGGCCATCTTCCTAAGCAATGTAATGTCATTTGTGACAAAAGCAGAATGAAACTCAGCATATATGATTAAATAAAACTAGTTTGTTTATTCTTCAGATTATTAACTACAAAAATAATTATAATGGCTTAAATAAGCCTTTTGGGGAGGGCAGCATAAAAAGCTAATAAATAAATAAAATGATATATTAAAGTTATTTTTGTGTTTGTCCTGTATTACAAAGAATGTAAGTTGATATACACCCCTATATTGGGCTTCTGTAATGTTACTTTACTGTTACTTCTTTTTTAAGAAAGGTGATTATCATCTATAGCACTGACACTCAGTCTGTTGGCTTCATAGGCCAGATGGGGAGTATGGGGCTGGTTTATAGGCTGGATAGGACTCTGTGTGCCAAGATCAAGCTCCAGGGCCTTGCCTGCCCCTGCGTGGTGCTGTGCACTGGGGTTGGGCTGTGGGGACCCCTACCTAACCCTATGTGCCAGGGTTGGGCTCTGGGGCCCTGCGCTGCCTGTGCCAACTCCCATGAACTAGGAGCAAGGTCTGGGCCCTGTGCCATCCCTGCTGGCTCTGTGCACAGGGATCAGGCCACACACAACACTGTGCACCTGATCTAGCACACATGGCCATAGCCCATGTGGTTCAGATTCATGGGGAGCCCCATGGGCTGGATACCATGGGCTTGGAGGCCGGAACTGGCCCCTGGGCTGAGCGTGCAGCACTCCTAACCTATAGATTTCAAATGATAAATGAAAAAACCCTAAATGAAAATTTGTCAGTCATGGTGTAGGCTTAAATCTCTATGGCTTAAAACAGGGCTGAATTAGATCCCTAATCTTCAAAGCTGTTTCACAGTTTTATTGTGGCTTAAGTTTCTGGTAACCTAATTGTATTTCAGAGTGCCAGATAATAAGTGATATTTCTGCTTTTAGTCTCATCTGAGGGACAAAAATAAAATTCTGTTACTGTCCATTATACTACCTCTAAGTCAATGATCTACTATTATACTATTGCCAACTTCTTCTAACATAGAATGTTAAGGCTTTGCTCTCATTAATTTTGTAACCAAAGTACTGAAGACAAATCAATGTGTAAGATACCCAACATTACTAAAGTCAAGACAATCAAGTGGTTTTAGTTTATTATTTAGTTAGGATCTGATAATTTTTTTACTCAAATGGATTCCTAAAAGGCATATGAAATATATCAATCTTCTTGCATAACACATGATGACAGACTATGCTTAAATGGATCTACTCTCTATTAATTGATGAAAAGCAGCATGAATAGCAGCCAGATGCACCCTGAGAAAAGTGTTCTGTAAACATGACTGATAAATGTGGAAAGTGCTCAAGAATTGTTTGAGTGAAGCAAATAATAGACCACACTTATCTTGGTGCCAGAAAGATTTTTCCTCTCCTTTAGACTGTGTGTTTTTCTATTCATATATCCAATTGCTACAAAAGCTGTAGACATCTTGATAGACACACCCTCCCGCTTCAACTCTGTTTTTTAATGCAACATGGTAACTCATGATAAAAGAATTCCACAGCAAGAAGAAAGGAGAATTTTTAGATTAAGATATATATAGTGGTTCCCCTGCCTTAGAGATAATTTTTGCTGTTCCCCACTTTTATTCTAGATCTTGAGGGCTGTCTACTTGCAATTGCCCAATATGAACATAGTTTTTAAATTAAATATGAATGAAATTATATATACACACATGTGCATAGATATATATATAAATTATACTGTTTTATGCACAAACACATTATAGTGTGTGTATATATACACACACTATATACTGTGTTTGTATATAAAAGTGTATACACACACACACACACACACGTATGTGTGTATAACATTGTGTGTTTTAGATATCCACACATGTATATGTACATATCATAAATGCACTTTAGGAATGATGATTGCATGCAATATCTTAGCAAATAGGGCTGTGTGAAATTTCTCTGGATGTTTCGTTTTGAAGTTGTTTCGATGCATTTCAAGCTTGAAACAGTGAAATCAAAATGAAACAAAAGGCTTTGAAACAGCTTCAAAGTGAAACGAGGGTACTTGAAACATTTAGAAAGTTTTGAAACGTTTTGAGTTTTGAAGTCGGGTTTACTTGGCTTCAGCCCTGGTTCCAGCTGGCTGGCAGCCTGCTGTCATCCTGCACGGAGATCCAGGGGCCTGAGTCCCTTGGGAGGAGTCTGGCACAGTCCCACAGCCCTCCTGGGGGTGAAGACCCTCAGATCTGTACGTGGGATGACAACATGCTGTCGCTGCTGGCTGGGGCCAGCAGCAGCAGCCATCTTCCCAGCACCCAGCACCGGTCCCAGTTGGCAGCAGCAGCCTCCTGTCATCTGGCATGCAGATCCAGGGGCCTGCACCCCTGGGAGGAGTCTGGCACAACCCCACAGCCCTCCTGGGGGTGTGGGCCTCCGGATTTGTGCACCCAATGACGGGAGGCTGCTGCCAAGTGTCACAAGTTTTGCTTTGAACAGTTTCAAGTGCAGTTTCCCAGAAACCTCTGCACCTATCTCCTTGAAACTTGGCGGGCTTCATGCCCTCAGAAGGGGCTATCATCCCTGCCATTTTTCATCTGAATCAGGAAAGAAATTACAAAGTTTTAGGCATTTTCATGATTTCGCATTATAGCCTATGGGCGAAACATTGAAACACGTCGAAACAGCAAAACAATTTCGACGAAACAAAATGGAACAGTGCTTCAAAACAAAACGAAATGACAAAACGAATCAATGTCCCTTCCAAACAGTGAAACAGAATTTGAAATGAAACGGTGCTGTTTTGCACAGCCCTACTAGCAAAGGCCCATAATCGAGAGTAGGGTAAAGCCCCACCTTCACATAATACCTCAGAAATTACCTAAGGCTGCATTCTGGAAGCTGCAATGAGCAGGTAGAAGGTTATGTGCTATTGTCAAGCAACACAGGAAGGCTTGCTGGGGCCTTCTGTTCATGATGAAGTGGACTCTTAAATTGAACTTGTCAAAGTGGATGATAAACCCCAGACAAAGAAGCTGAGATAGAGATATAGGTGAAATGGTTGTAAGAGTCTGCCATTCTCTCTTGTTGAGGGAGGCAGGCAGGCACTCTCATATGTTCTCTGCTTCAGACAGCACACAATTCCTTTGAAACTGCTTAGCGGACAATGGATTCATGCATTTCTCCCTACAAAATACACATATTATGGCCATGCAGTCAAACTTTACAAAAAATTAGGGAAAACGTTACATTTTCCTAATGTAAAATAAATCTGGCAATCACTTTAACTAATGATTGCAATAGGGAGGTGTGATAAAACTAAAGGTAAAACTAGTTAAGATAATAGGGAAAAATGTTGAAGTATTACAGAATCCAAGAAAGCAACAATGGACTCCATTCCATTCTAAAAGACAGCAGCTGAGCAAATATTTTGTTATGATGCTGGGCGGCCTTGTTTTTCTATCCCTGTTATTCACACAGAACTGTGTCAAATCAGTTTATATTTTGTTGGTGCACAGCTAAGTAATATTAAAACTGACAAAATCTACAGGGAAGTGGAATTAATGGGGCTCTGAAGGCAAAATTAAAAACAGCTATACAAAGATTCACTTTGTATAAATAATAAAGATAAAACATTAAAATGTTTACTATGAGAACTTTTGTCATGTAATGCATAACTAGCACTTTGTTTGTTTAAAGATTTGCACATGTTCCAGAGATGCACATTTGTGACACTGGAAGTTTTATGGTTTCAGAAGCTTTTTGCTGGAAAAGATTTTAACTATGCAAAACATTAGTCAACATGACGAATACTGTCATGCATTGCCCTTGCTTCTTGTCCCTTCCTGTCCTTTAGTACTTTATTATCAAAAGTAATAAAAAAGAGAAAGCATCATGACTCAAAGACAAAACGAATATTCATCTTTATTTTTCTGAGTTAAAACTGTATAGTCTTTTTCTTATGACTCACAATTAAAGTGACCAAGTATATTCTGTTTCTATCAGCTTTCGAGTTTTGCCATTTATCTCTAAACATGAAACTGGATAGTAAGACTATCACAAATACAATAAAACAGAGTTACACTGCCTACTTTCCTTCTCAGAAAAATAGCAAGATGCACTCCTGTAAGCAACATAAGCATCAGAGAAATCAGATGACAAGACAAATACTATAGTGTGATTTTATAACAATGTTAAGAAACACTGACCCAATGTACCATTAATCAACAGGGAATGGGAAAAGAAGCCATTCATACAAACCTGTTTTTTTCCCCCTCTAACTTCAGAAGGAGTGCCAAAATTATTTTGCAGGGACAATATAGACAGCCAAACTTCAGTGGGCCTCAAAGTCTGGTCTGGTTACTTACCCAGAAACTATCTTGAACGTTCAGTAAAGGTCAAACTCAGCACAGCTGTCCAGATTTGATCACTTTTTCAGTACAGGCTCAGATGCTGACTCTTATGTCAACCCCCAATAGAGCCCTTCACTTTCAGTAGTTACCTTCCCATGCAAAGGAGACATTTTAAACCTAAGATTGCTTTCTGTGCATCTAAAGTCCTGGTTCAAGCCTGATAAATTACATTGCCAAGTCTAAAATTGTAGAATAGTAATTATAAACAAGATTAAAAACAAAAATTGAACTCAGGAAGCCTTGAACCTTCCAGTTTTAAATACATTAGTGGGGGAAACAGTTTGTCATTAGGCTAATCACTATTTAAGGAACAAGGGAGATTACAGAAGGGACTAGGTGCAGTTTATGCACAAAAACAGATGTGGTTCTCTATATAGCTGTAATTGGGTTATTTCTTAGTTAGCTCTACATTATTTAACCCTCCCCCACTTTCATTTATTTAGAGTGAAGTAAATTGTTTACTGATGGCCTCTCTGGGGTGATAAACAAACCATATTCTTGCTCAAATAATCCAAATGCTTGTTGTGATTGATTGGGTAGTTCTGAGAGATATTAAAAGACAAGCAACATACCTGCTATAATATCCCTGCCCTCCACACTCTTCAGACTGTTAGAAATTGCTCTAATATCACATCCTACTCTCTATAGTATATAAGGAAAATTCTACCTTCATTTACATTTTATTAAACTCCAGAGACTTAAAATATGTCTGGAAATAATTTATTACTATTGGTTAAATGGAAAACATTGCACAAAACACAAAGGAAGAGGCAGTCTCTGCTTCAAGTAATTTACATTCCATGGGGTCATATTTCATCATGCAAGCAATCACATTGATTTCTTACTATATTTGCAAAACCACCTTATTGTTAATAATAGATGTTACCTGTAGTTTACTAATCCTATAAACTAAAAATGATTCTAAGTTGGAAATCTCCAAAATCAGAACCTTAATTCTTACAAAATTAAGTAACTCAGCTAGCTGTTTCATTTATTTGGCAAAGACCAAACTGATGTTTCATGATAGTAAATGCTTTTTAATTAGAAGGTTTTATATGCCTCTTGCTCTTTTTAAATCAGACTGCCAAAGACCGAGTAGAAGTCTGCTTATTGTAGACTGAATTCTGAAGAACCACAATTGCTTGGTGAATATGGATGGAAATAGTCTGAGTTCTAAGAGTTAACAAAATAGTGGATAAAGGATAACTGGCCCTGTATATGCTTAATTAGGCTTTCAAAAAGCTTTCAATAGAGTCCCTTACAGGCGATTATTAAGTTAACTTAGTAGCCACAGGAGGTAAGATAAAATCCTTTTATGAATTAAAAGCTGGTTATAGGAAACGAAACAAAAAGGCTAATGGTGGGGTGCCCAAGGGATCAGTACTAAGATGTATCTTGTTTAGTATTTTAATCACAGATGCAGAAAATAGTGAAGCTGCAATTTATTAGACTGAAAAAAAATTTAGGTTAGTAGAAATTGTGGAAAATAATGAAGAACGTTAGAAAGTCTTAACAGAAATAAATGATTTAGCAACATGGCAACTGATCACATGCAAAAATATTCAAGTTAAAGAAAACTACAGCCTAGTGGTTAGTGCACAAGGTTGGGCAGTTGGAAAAATGCAGATTCAAGCCCCTTTCTGGGATCATCTTTTGAGGTCTTTCCAGCCCCTTACAACTGATGAAAATAAATATGCAAAAGAATTATTAATTGTTTTTATCACAGTAACATCTAGAAGATGCATTCACAGACCAGGATTCCAATGTGTTAGGTATTGTATAAACTATAGCAAAATGATGATCTCTATCTGAAAGGACTTATAATCAAAGTAAATTCCTGCTGAGTTTTCTGATGAATTCTGTATCCAATGCCCCCTCTACACATGCAGGGAAAGGCACAATAGGATCTAATGCAGGATCCACACAATCGCGCCTCCTGCCATGCCACACATGCCTGGTGTAGGGGGAGCCCAATCCTGAGAGTCCTGTCATCTGTGAAACTCTCAGCCGTGGCTGCATGTGGGGCACAGCTGGGACTGAGAGTCCTGGCTGCATCCCAGCAGCTGGGAGAGCACAGCAACTGCAGTCTCCCAGCTGCAGGGGACTGCCTACACATTCAAATTAAAGCTGGATAGAAACCAGATCCAAAGATATAACAAACTTTAGAGCAATAACTTTATAGCTCAGGGTGCTCAACCTCCAGCCTGCAGAGCCTTTGCATCTGGCTTGTG
>NW_017729034.1:67746340-67746764 GCF_001723915.1 Gavialis gangeticus
TCCAGCTGCTTAATCCTGCTGTTGGCTCCCCCTGGGTCCTACTACCCCTGGCTCCTGTCATCTTTGACAGGCAACCAGATAAATATAATTTTCTAAATTTTTAGGGGCCCTGCGTGCTGGGTAGAATGGCCTGGTGGGCCAAATCCAGCCCGTGGGTCAAATTTTGCCTGCCCCTGCTTTAAGGTAAGCTGTTTTTTTTAATTAAGAGTATCTATCCTGCATATATTTTATATCAGTAGCTAAAACTCAGCAGTTAGACAAACACAGGAAGAATTGGACGTCCCCGCATAGTCACAGAACTATGATGTGATTGGAATAACAAAGACTTGATGAGATAACTCACATGACTGGAGCACTCTCATGGATGAGTATCAACTATTGAGGGAGGACAGGCAGGGGAGAAGAGGAGGAGGAGTTGCTTTTT
>NW_017729034.1:67751764-67753166 GCF_001723915.1 Gavialis gangeticus
TAGTCTGAGTTCTAAGAGTTAACAAAATAGTGGATAAAGGATAACTGGCCCTGTATATGCTTAATTAGGCTTTCAAAAAGCTTTCAATAGAGTCCCTTACAGGCGATTATTAAGTTAACTTAGTAGCCACAGGAGGTAAGATAAAATCCTTTTATGAATTAAAAGCTGGTTATAGGAAACGAAACAAAAAGGCTAATGGTGGGGTGCCCAAGGGATCAGTACTAAGATGTATCTTGTTTAGTATTTTAATCACAGATGCAGAAAATAGTGAAGCTGCAATTTATTAGACTGAAAAAAAATTTAGGTTAGTAGAAATTGTGGAAAATAATGAAGAACGTTAGAAAGTCTTAACAGAAATAAATGATTTAGCAACATGGCAACTGATCACATGCAAAAATATTCAAGTTAAAGAAAACTACAGCCTAGTGGTTAGTGCACAAGGTTGGGCAGTTGGAAAAATGCAGATTCAAGCCCCTTTCTGGGATCATCTTTTGAGGTCTTTCCAGCCCCTTACAATTGATGAAAATAAATATGCAAAAGAATTATTAATTGTTTTTATCACAGTAACATCTAGAAGATGCATTCACAGACCAGGATTCCAATGTGTTAGGTATTGTATAAACTATAGCAAAATGATGATCTCTATCTGAAAGGACTTATAATCAAAGTAAATTCCTGCTGAGTTTTCTGATGAATTCTGTATCCAATGCCCCCTCTACACATGCAGGGAAAGGCACAATAGGATCTAATGCAGGATCCACACAATCGCGCCTCCTGCCATGCCACACATGCCTGGTGTAGGGGGAGCCCAATCCTGAGAGTCCTGTCATCTGTGAAACTCTCAGCCGTGGCTGCATGTGGGGCACAGCTGGGACTGAGAGTCCTGGCTGCATCCCAGCAGCTGGGAGAGCACAGCAACTGCAGTCTCCCAGCTGCAGGGGACTGCCTACACATTCAAATTAAAGCTGGATAGAAACCAGATCCAAAGATATAACAAACTTTAGAGCAATAACTTTATAGCTCAGGGTGCTCAACCTCCAGCCTGCAGAGCCTTTGCATCTGGCTTGTGGGGAGCCTCACAGGTAAGGAAATTTGGCAGCAGGGGACTGGTGGCCATAGCCCTGCCAGCCCGGGCCCCACCAGAACTGGCCCCGGTGCACTGGCACAGGCACTGCACTCCTACCCAGTTATTGCTGAGCTCCATGTGCCTGCTCACTGCTCCTTCCCCCTGCCTTCTGCAGTCATTTTCCCGCTCCCCACTGCTGGCCGGCTGCTCCAGCACCACATGGTTCCCTGCTGCAGTGCTGGGACCACAGGAGCCAGCCCAGCTTCCAGCTGGGGCTGGGAGTCAGGGAAAGAGGGGTTGGGGGTGGGGTGGGGCAGGGTGGGGCCAGCCTTGCTG
>NW_017729034.1:67753739-67763752 GCF_001723915.1 Gavialis gangeticus
TCCAGCTGCTTAATCCTGCTGTTGGCTCCCCCTGGGTCCTACTACCCCTGGCTCCTGTCATCTTTGACAGGCAACCAGATAAATATAATTTTCTAAATTTTTAGGGGCCCTGCGTGCTGGGTAGAATGGCCTGGTGGGCCAAATCCAGCCCGTGGGTCAAATTTTGCCTGCCCCTGCTTTAAGGTAAGCTGTTTTTTTTAATTAAGAGTATCTATCCTGCATATATTTTATATCAGTAGCTAAAACTCAGCAGTTAGACAAACACAGGAAGAATTGGACGTCCCCGCATAGTCACAGAACTATGATGTGATTGGAATAACAAAGACTTGATGAGATAACTCACATGACTGGAGCACTCTCATGGATGAGTATCAACTATTGAGGGAGGACAGGCAGGGGAGAAGAGGAGGAGGAGTTGCTTTTTATGTAAAAGAGCTGTATGATTGCTCAGAGCTCCAGTATGAAACTAGAAATAGGCATGTTGAAAGTCCCTGGGTTAGGGTCAGAGGAGAGAGCAAGAAGGGTGATGTTGTGATGGGTATGCTATAGATCACCAGACCAGGAGAATGAGGTAGATGAGACTTTCTTTAAATAGCTAGAGGAAGTTTCCAGACCACAGGCCCCAGTTCTCATGGTGGACTTCAATCACCCTGACATCTCCTGGGAAAGCAATTCAGCAGTGCACAGGCAATCCAGGAACTTTTCCGAGTGTGTTGGGAACAACTTCCTGATGGAAGTCTTGGAAAGGCTAACTAGGGGCTATGCTGTTCTTGACTTGCTGCTCACAAACAGGGAAGAATTGGGGGGGAATTTAGAAGTGGATGGTAACCTGGACAGCAGCAATGAGATGAGTGAGTTCAGGATCCTGAGGGAAAGAAGGAAGGAGAGGAACAGAGTAAGGATCCTGGACATCAGAAAAGCAGACTTCAGATCACTCAGGGAACTGATAGGAAGGATCCTCTGGGAGGCCAGTCTGAGGAAATATCATGGAGCAAGTCCTCAAGGAATCCATTTCTAAGCACTTGGAGGAGAAGAAAATGATTAGGAACAGTCAGCATGGACTCACCATGGACACAGCATGGACTCACCAGCATGACCAATCCAATTGACTTCTATGATGAGATGACTGGTTCTGTGGATGCAGGGAAAGCAGTGGATGTGATATACCTTGACTTCAGCAAGGCTTTTAATACGGTCTCCCACAACATTCTTGCAAGCAAATTAAGGAAGTCTGGGTTGGGTGAATGGAACTAGAAATAGTGGAAACCAATCCTTCACAAAGTCCCTCTTTAACCATTTGATATCCAGAAGATGCTATAGTACTTACTCAACTGCTTCATAATGTTTTGTTTAATGAGTGAGGGCAGACCTAAAAATTCTGTGAAAACTGAAGAAATTGGAAATCTAAATAGAATCCTAATTTCATTGTTAATGGACTATTATTTCCCAGTAAGGAGAGATTTATTTCCCAGTATAAAAATCTTTGCTTACAAGGTTCGGTGGAGTCTTCTGTTTTGGACCTATTCGTTTGATTATGTTATAAAACGACTTCTAGGACTCAGTAAGAACATTTAAAGGGGTATCTGTGAGGATCTTTGCAATACCAGCAAAGGAAGGATAACAATAAAGCTTTTTTGAATTCTGATCTCCTCACCCTGGAGGTCTTAAATATTTGAAGTGTTACACAAAGTGGGGGCTAGCTAAGAGAGCAGGATACAGTAACAGAGCCACAGGCTCCTGTTTCTTTAAGGGATGCTGCAGCAGGCTAAGCTGACTGTGGGGGCCAGCAGCTAGGAAGCAGGCTAACTGGTAGTGGGCTAGCTGCCAGAAATCAGCCAGACACATAGCAACTACCCCTGGACAAGGGCAACTTTCTGGGGGCTAGCTGCTCAGTCTCATTCTGCCTGTGCCTTGTGCCCCTGCTCCTGGCAGGACTCAAAACCTTGTGTGCCACTTGGGCACCCCTGCTAGAGGGCTAGCTGCCAGAAAGCAGACAGACCCATAACAACAGGATAAGGACTACCTAGGGAGACATCTATGTGCCCAGGAACAAAGATCTAAAAGCAGCTCAGCTAAGCCATCATAGAGGAGGGTAGGCCAGCCATCAGGCAAACATGGAAACCCTTGTGGGTGGCTGGAAAGCCACATAAGGCTAGTGCCTGAGAACAGTCAGTCAGTCTAGCCCTGCAGGCAGCAGGGAGAGGAGCTTCTTAGCAGGATAGCTGCAGAGAGGGATTGACTGGAAACCAATCTGCCCCCAAGTGATGGAAGTAAAGAGCTAAGGAGGATTTGTGGCCTGTGGGGAAGTTACTGACCCAGAGGGAGGACTTTGAGTTTAAAGTGGTTGCTTAAATTTTGTTGTAGTTTATACGAGGACCAGGTCTAGCTGTAAGGGGTGGAAAGGAGCCACAGGGGTGCCCAAGTGGCACACAAGATTTTAAGCCCTGTTAGGGATAGGGGCACAAGGCACAGGCAGGGTGAGGCTGAGGGGCTGGAGCTGAAGCCCAAATGGGGCAATGCAGGAGGCCAGGGGCTGTCAAGAGGTTGGGATTGAAAGGCCAGGCCAGAGCCAGTGGGCCTAGACTACCAGGCTATGGCCAGAGTAAACTAGAGGCTAAGGCTAAGAAGGCTGAAGCCTATACAAGGGAGTAACTGGGAACCAAGTGACAGCTGTGAAGCATGAGCATGGCTTTAGGAGCAGAAAGAGGCCACAAACAGTCCTTAAGGAAACTGGATGGGCATGGCTGGGTCCAGCAGGGCCCCACTTCATGCTTGAGGGGTAGGACTGGGATCATCTGGCTAGCACTATGGAAGAAAGAGACTTGGAGGTCATCACTGACCACTAGATGAACTTGAGCCTTCAATGTGATGCTGCAGCTAGTAAAACGACCAAAACACTGGCTTGCATCCATAGATGCTTCTCAACCAAATCCTGGGACATCATTCTCCCCTTGTACTCAGCCTTGGTGAGGCTGCAGCTGGAGTACTGCGCCCAATTTTGGGCCCCACAATTAAAAAAGGATGTGGAGAAGCTTGAGAGAGTCCAGAGAAGAGCTACATGCATGATCAGAGGTCAGGAAAACAGACCTGATGACGACAGGGTGAGAGCTATGGGGCTCTTCATCCTGGAAAAGCACAGGCTCAGGGGTGATCTGGTGGCCACCTATAAGTTTATCATGGGTGTTCACCAGGATCTGGGGGAATGTTTATTCACCAGAGCGCCCCAAGGGATGACAAGGTTGAACGGTTATAAACTACTGCAAGACCATTTCAGGCTGGACATAGGGAAGAATTGCTTTACTGTCCGAGCCCCCAAGGTCTGGAACAGCCTGCCATCGGAGGTCATTCAAGCACCTACATTGAACACCTTCAAGAAAAAATTGGATGCTTATCTTACTGGGATCCTATGACTCCAGCTGACTTCCTGCCCTTCAGGTAGGGAGCTGGACTTGATGATCTTCTGAGGTCCCTTCCAGCCCTAATGTCTGGAGACTGAAGAATAGACAAGGACTCATTCTGGGACCCTGGGGCAGCCTACCTTTTTGGAATAAAATAATACCATCTAGGCATGGCAGGAAAGAGGAAAGGGAAGGTACCTAAGAAGCCAGTGGGGCAGGAGCTGTGTGGCCACCAGGGGGCATCCCAGCTGCCCCTGGGTCCTGATCCTGTCATGGATACCTAGCTACTTCTTTAAATCAACTTTTCTTAATGTGAAGTTTTGGAGCTTCCCCATGGAAGTGAGTATGTATCTCCTGTATCCCCAAGAAATACATTTTGTGTTTTTTCTCTTCTGTTTTAGGGAGCATGTAGGATCCATGGGGCTAGATGTCTGCCACAGAATAGGCTCAAGACGAAAGAATCCACCAAACCATGTAAGCAAAGATGTATATACTGGGAAAAAAAATCTCTCCTTTCTGGGAGACAAAGGTCCATTAGCAATGGAATTAAGATCCTTTTTAGGCCATCGCTATAATTATTCCTCTGGGGGCCATTCTAATTCTATTAAGTCCACAATTATTATAGAAACCAGCAGTAGGAGCTCCTGACTCATCATGAGGTAGCCAACAACAGTAGTTGATTAAAAGTCTGCTAATGAGTGGGCACCTGTGACAGTGTAATGAGGAACACCCCCAAGTGCAGGCTAGTGGATTGCTGTAAGTTTACTTAACTGCTTCTTTTAATTAGCATGTGAATCTGGGTTTCTTAAGCATGTTTCTTTTTTCTTGTCTTTTTATTAACACAATATTTTAGTTAAAATTCACAGTTGTTTTCAGCCCTTTTATCACAAGTCCAATAGATGCACAGAAATCAAGATCTCCAGCCCTTTATGTAAAGGCACAAAGTCAAGTCAGATGACTCCCTGCTTGGACTCTGCTGATGAAATAATTTGGCGCAGCATACAGACAAAGCAATTCATGTCACTTTGTAATTCATCAGTGTACTTGTTGCAGCAGCCTTCTTACAGGAATTGAAGACACTTTTACAGAAGTGGACGTTAGTTTGAAAATTGACATACCTAAACTATTTCTTTTTAAATAAGATGACAAATGTATGTAAATCACATTGGACAAACTGTCTTCCTAGTATATTAGGAGTCAAAGGTTGTTTACATACTGATTCAGTTCATTTATGAAACAAACATGTTTCAAGGTAACCCAAGTTATTTACAACCCCCAATCAACAAACTTTCCAGAGCTTACTGAGACCTACTGGCTTCATTAATATAACTAAAAAGTACATCACATATCAACTGAATACAAGAAATTGTTCATATCTCCACAATTCATTAAATACTTGGAATAATGTCAATATATCCATTTTGGATAGTAAGAAAGACGCAAGACATGAATGCCATGTGCCCCTGGAGGCTGGGGAGACACAGCAAGCTCCTGCAGATGGCAGCAGCACTGTCGGTGGCAGGAGCATGGTGGCAGTAAGCGGGGAGCTCCCACAGGCAGCTGCAGCACTGTTGGCGGCAGTGGGGGGTGGTGGCAAGCACCAACCAGTGGTTAGCGACCACCTGCAGACACCACCGGCAGTGTCATTGTCAGCCAGCGGTGATTGCAGACTGCCCGCAGACGCTGCTGGCGGTGTTGGCAGTGAGGGCAGGTGGCAAGCAGTGACCACCTGCAGGCACTGCTGGCAGTGTCAGCGGCGCCTTTTCGCAGGAGGTGCACTGCCACACTCGGGGTGCATATGCACCTGCGTGCACCCCCTATGCACCCCCAATGATGCAAGATGCATCTTTGATACCAGTTCAGAACAACAAAAGTCATGGCAAAACATGTGAAAAAATATTGAGTAACTTTTGCAGTCTCACTGGCAATTATCTAGGTCTGTTTTCTTGGATAATGATGCAGAGCAAGAGGGGAAGAGATAAGAGGAAAGCATGAGTGGCAGGACACCCATGGTAAGGTCTAGAACTTGACTAGATAGGGTAGCCTTTAGACATACCACAAGGGTCACCTGTTTTCTCTTTAGCTGCCATAGGGATAGAGGATTTCAAAGGAGTTATTTTGAGTTGCATGTTAGGTAGATTTTTTTTTTTTCGTTTCAAAGCCGAGAAGAATTCTTGAAAGATTGATTCCCTAGGGGTTAACTAGAATTAATAAACAGTTACTTCATTTTATGGTCACGGAGACTCTTAGAAAGGTTTATTTAATTGATGCTTTCAGTTGATTTAATCAGTGTGGTTTTAAACATTTTTTGTAAACCTGAGAGAGTACTGATGGGCATAATAAATCTAGATAAAGATTTTCAGTATTGTGTACAGGACACTAAACACAAAACCCTGTTGTTGCTATGGGCTACATTTGCACTTTGCTGGAACTGTGCCTTAGAATTTAAATCTATTCAATATTGCAAAAATGCCTGATTCTGGACAAAGAAAATCACTTGTACTGAGCCCATTTAAGTTCCTTTGTTTAACTAGGTAAACTTCTATATTTAAAATGTTATGTACATTTGGCAGTGATGCACACCATAAGATCATCTAATTTGTTATTCAAGCCTAGAGCCCAATTTTCAAATTTGGGAACCAACTTTGATACACAAAATGGGCTGTGGTCAGGTGTTGCAAGTGTCATTTTGAATACCAAACCTCAGAATTGAGTGGCCTAATTTAAAAGCCAACTCTTAAAAATTAGGGCCTATAAACAATGTCAGGCTAACGTGCATTAAATATGCCCTAACAGGCTAATTGCCTGGGCTAACTGCCTTGTTGGCTACACCTGCTTGACTCTGACCGGCAGTCTTAGGCCAGCTAATGGGGCCAATGTTGGCCCCCTGATTCGCTCCTGGGAGGGAGCAGCCTCTCCACTTAGGTCCACCTGTGACAGCAGGCTACAGGCCAGCCAACAGTTCTTATGATAAGTGTCTCTGCTTCTGTGCTCTCTAGGTGTCTATACATGTGCTCCAGGGTGAGGGTGGGGGGATAATTACAGCAGCTCCAGACAGCCACTCTAATTAAAATGCCAGTGTCATATGTATTCAGTGTCCTGTGTTTCAAAATGGCTGTGGGGGCACTTTAACTAAAGCTCATTTGACAAGCTTTAGTTAAAGCACCCTGACCATTATTTTGGGATGCTGAATACACATGGCAGGTGAGGCATGCTGAAGCATTCTAATTGGAACACTCCAGCATACTTGATTGATCAAGTCCTTGCTTTGATTCCTGGTGTACCCCAACTTGATTGAGTCTGCCCTGATGCATTTTAATTAAAAGCATTGGAGCACAAGCATAAACACACTCTGATTTTTGACCCTGCTTGGCCCTATTCCTGGACCTTGGCTTTTTGAATACTCCCCCTGGATCTGGTAACTCAATCTCTGACTTTTGGCTCCTCACACACCCTGACCTAAGCTCTGAACTTTGGTGTAACTGACCCTGGCTATGACTCCTGATATACCCCAACTTTGGCTCTGGCTACTGTAGAACAGTGGTTCCCAACCTTTTTTATACTTATGATGGGCACGGGAGGGGGATGGAGTGCATGGAGCGGGCTGCCTCCCTCCTGGGGCCACCCAGCCTTAATCCTGCATATGACTGCCAGTGGCAAAAGCCACTCGCCCAGGCAGACAGACAGGGTCTGAGCCAGGGGCTCATACCATGATCTGGCAGCCGACCCTTTGTGGCCCAGTACCAGGCTGCGGTCTGGTGGTTGGGAACCTCTGCTCTAGATCATTGAGGTCTCAGCATCAGCATATGATTCTTGAACCTTGCCTTGGCCCATATTTTGGACTGTACCTCTGGATTTCCCTTTAGATCTTATAACTTGGTCTCTGATTCCTGTCCCCTAACTTGGCCTGTGATTTGGTTCCTCCCTTTTCCCCTGTGTCCTAACCACTAAGAAAGGCTGCCCACAACCCAGTCATTACAGATAATTAATTAAGAAGACTCATTAAAACTGTGGTTCTCAGTTTGCATTGACTTCCAATTGATTTCTAGATTAAATTCACAGGATGAAATCCTGACTCTGCTGAAATCAATGGCAAAACTCCCAATGACTTTGAGAGAGCTGGAATTTTATCCCACATGTGGTTTTGAGCTGTTAATTGTTTCTATCTGACTACTTTAAAGACTGCCCTTGCATCTTGTGTGATACTGTGCTAGGTGAGTTTAGTTTGAGCTATAAGCCCATAGGCTGAAATAGGAGATAACTCATGATGTAACAAACTTTAGTGACAAGACCAGAAGTCAAATCCAAAGCCCATTAAAATCAATTAGAGCTTTCTTGTTGCCTTTAATGGTACCAGAATTTTATCACTTAACTCTGGAGAGTTTTTATAGAATCATAGAAAATTAGGGTTAAAAGGGACCTCCAGAGGTCATCTAGTCCAACCCGCTGCTCAAAGCAGGACCAGCCTCAACTAGATCATCCCAGTCAAAGCTTTGTCTATATTGGTTTTGAAAATCTCCAAGCATGGAGTTTCCACTACCTCTCTGGATAACCTGTTCCAGTGTTATACTACCCTCCTAGGGTGCATCCAGATGAGCACGCGTGTTCCTCTTGCATCATCTTGAAGCCCTTTGAGATACTGCAAGAGGCATGTACAGGAACAAAAAATGTTCCCCATGCTGCAAATTTGCAGCACAGGGGCAAAATTAGACCCCTGGATATCCAGGGTTCAAAAAATACCCTGGGCAAAAAAGCAGGGCAGGGCACAGTCCAGGACCATGTCCTGAGGCAACTAGAGGCTTGGGTCATCTACAGAGACACTCTGGCAGTAGGGTTGGAAACTGCTGGGACTGCACAGTAGTGGTGGGTACTTAGCAGCCATTTAGTACTTGAAAGCAAGTACTAAACGACTGTGCTAATACCAACTGCACAGTGGGTTGCATGTGTAAACATGCCCAATACACACTTTATTGGAACTTTAGTTCTTCCTTCTGTTGTGATTCTCAATGCATTTCTACTTCATTAATAAAAAAAATAACAGATCCCACTGGTGGCCAAAACTACCTCATATTTTCAAAGACTGCATAGCCTACTAGATTTTTAGAGCTCAAATACTAATGGCTGAATTATGTTGTGATTACAAATTAGATTTCTATTAAAATCTTGATTGATGAAATTTATTATTGATTTCTTAATACTTATCTAAAAGAAAATTATATTACATTAATATGCCTAAAATATTAGCAACATTAGAAAATAGTGCACACCACATTAGTAAATAAATATGTGGACTTAAATTTTGGTGTCTTTAGTTGACAGAAGTTTAACTATTGACCTTCATAGGGAAAGGATATCCAAAGGTTTGTGTTAGTGCTCTGCTGAACAACACCTAATATGGAAAAAAAATCTCTGCAGTAGGCATAGTAAAACGGGATGCCATACTTCCTTTGAAGCTCTGTCGGGACTGTCTTCTGTCATTCAACAGTTAAAGTGGATTGCAAGCTCTTTTAGTAGGACCTCTTTTTATACACACACACACACACACACACACACACTTTAAAGTGCCTGAAGTGTCAGCAAATTTCTGACATACAAAAAAACTATGTCTTTTTGTCTCAGACCAACACGGCTACCAAATACACCCCTGAAGTAAATTTGTGGTCACTGTAAAAGTAATAAATAATTTTAACCATTAATTAAAAGGTTGGGTCTGTGGTTTGCATGGTATTGTGCAACACTGCAGCTTCCTTCAGCACTCAAGGTTGGGTCTGTATTTAAATCACTACTCATAAATACATATCCCCTTCAAGGCCTAAATAGTCATTATCCATAATATAAAACTTAGTGATAAGATTTGCTTAAGCCATCCCACAGTAGCCACTCTAAATCTTACAGGCCTTTTTGCATAATATATCTCAGATACTGTCTCTTCTGTTTGTCCCCATAGCATCCACCTTTTGCTTTGACAGGAAACTCCACACTTAACCCAAAAGCACTTTCTCAACAAAACTTAGAATATTATGGTTTAGACAAATAAATATTTTCTAACCATACAAAGCTGTAACTGCATTGTTTGTCTTTGTCAAGGCCAGAGAACATCTTCCCCTAAGCATAGCCATTCAAACACTGCAGATATCATTCTCTTAGCCAATCACTTTGACCATGTCATACAGCAAAATGAGCACAATGCTGGATCTGGCCCATGGCTGGACTCCATTTTCCAGAAGCCCCTGCCTGTACAGTTCCTGGCTGGTCTTCATGGAGACCCAGGATCATGGGGCCATGACAGCAGGAAGCCATGACAGTGTGGGGCTGGTGATGTCCCAGCACTTTGTCCCAGCTCCATGCTGTCACAGCCCTAAGATCCCAGGGTCTCCATGGAGGCTGGCCAGGAGCTGCATGGGCAGTGCACACAGCTGGGTGGGGAGCTGCTCCGAGGCTGGGATCTTGGGGCAATGACAGCACAGGGCTGGGGCTAGGGCTGGGGCTCAGCCATGATCCACTCCCTGCATGTCCCTGCCTATGGAACCCACACTCATCGCAGGAGCGTGCAGGCAGAATGTAGTTCTGGTCCCAGTCCCAGTCCCATGCTTTCACTGTCCCAAGATGCCAGGG
>NW_017729034.1:67768752-67778965 GCF_001723915.1 Gavialis gangeticus
ATGACAGCACAGGGCTGGGGCTAGGGCTGGGGCTCAGCCATGATCCACTCCCTGCATGTCCCTGCCTATGGAACCCACACTCATCGCAGGAGCGTGCAGGCAGAATGTAGTTCTGGTCCCAGTCCCAGTCCCATGCTTTCACTGTCCCAAGATGCCAGGGTCTCCCCGGCCCCACATGGCCATCTCACTCTCAGGCACAGCCCCATCCCAGCTGCCCAGCCGCACACCCTGCCTGTGCAGGTTCTGCCCCTGGCAGTGGGTCAGGGTGGATGGGCCAGTGGTGCCTGAGCAGTGGGGCTGGTGGTAGCAGCCAGAAGGAACTGCCATCACAGGTGCTGCTGAGAAATAGAGTCTGCCACAGGCTGGATTCAATCTGTGAGCCAGATTTTGCCCACCCCTGTCATACAGCCAAGGGTTCCTCCATTGTCTGTCATGCTAAACATAAGCTACTTCACTTTCAAGGTCTTTCACGGACTCCCTTCTTCCCCCACCCCACCAGGTCCTCTATGAAATCTCTTCCACTATTCAGAAGCCTGCTTTCACATTCAAATGGCTAATGATACTATCCCTTCATCATGCATCATGCAGTTGTTACATTTTCGAAGAAGCATATTCATGCTTTCGTCCATGCCATGCCTCAGACTTGTGAGAATCCTGTTAGTACTATATGCAAAGCTACCTGAAACCCAATTTAAAAAAATCTTTGCTATAGTCCCTTGATAAACTTGACAAAGGTAAGGCAACTAGGAACAGATACCACTGCTAACCTCACTCAAGGATATTGTCTCATCATTCACTTGTGCTGTACCATATCTTTGCAGTTCTCCTTCTGGTTCATCTAGTCTTTTAGTTTAGTTGCAGACCCTTTGCAAAAGGGATAGTCTTTATTTATTTTTGTGGTTTGTATGGTATTGTGCAACATTGCAGCTTCCTTCAGCACTCATGGACTTAGTGACTGGGGACAGAAATTACACATAAATCTGTATAAGTGATTGGAAATCAGTATACACTTGTAAAAGAACAGAAGTTTGGTGCACATAGACTGGTTTCAAAATGGCAGAATCCAGTTTAAGATGGACCTGAATGGAGGTAGTATTAGATTGAATCACTTTAGGTTAGACTGGTCTATGGAACTTCTGTTCCAGATCTCCCTCTGACACAACTTAGGTCACAGTCCTCCAGTATCCCAGGATCCTTTGTGACCCCCCCATTAATCCTCTCTTGCAGGTTGGGTGGTGTAGCCTCCACCCCAGCTCACCTGCTCCAGCTCAGCTGGGTGGCCCTGCCTGCAGGCTGTCATGGACCAGAAGCAGCAAAGCCTCTGCTCCCCAGCTTGGCAGATGTTGACACAGAGGGGTGGGCAAGAAGGGGGAATGGACCCCCGCCACAGCTCTGCCCCCGCCTGCAGCTGGGGACTGCACAGTGGTTGGGGGGGAAGCTCCTAAGACAGCGGCTTTCTCCCTTACCTCTCAGGCATGGGGGTGGGGGGGAATGGACCCCCCTGCCCCACCCCTGGCCCTTCAAGCCAAGGGTCTGCACAGGGGGTGAAGGGGGAAGTGATGGAGGCAAGAAGGTGGAACTGAGGCGATTGCAGCCCGGTGGAGCAGGGTGGCATGCAGGATTGCCCCCCACCTTCTGGCATTGGCCAAGCCAGGCCTCTGCCTGCCTTGGCCAACCAAAAAGTGAACAAGAGTTCTGTTCTTTAATGGTCCAAGCTACACAGATTAGAGAAACTTTTATAGATTAGATCGAGGTGGGCAAAATGATGGATTCAGCCGGTGGCCAGGCTCCATTTCCCAGCTGCCTCTGCCCACATCACTGCGGCTGGTTTCCATGAGGACCGCAGCAGCAGCAGCAGCAGCAGCACTGCTGTGACAGTGCGAGGCTAGCGTTTCCATGAAGACTGGCCCTAGCAGCTCCGGTAGGGCATGCAGCTGGGTGAGGAGCTGCTCTGAGGCTGGGGCTGGGATTTTGCAGTGGTGACAGCATGGTCCAGAACTACGGCAGAGCTGCAATCCAGTGCCTGCATGCCCCTGCCCAAGGCATGAGGGCAGCGGATTGTAGCTTTGCCCTGGCTCTGGACCATGCTGTCACTTCCACAAGATCCCAGCCCTGGAGTAGCTCCTCACCCAGCTATGCACCCTCCCAGCACTGCTGGGGATAGTCTTTATGGAAACCCTGGCTGTGCACTGTCACAACACCGCTGCTGCTGGGGTCCCTATGGAAACCAGCCACAGTGATGTGGGCAGGGGCTGCTGAGAAATGGAGTCTGCCATGGGCCTGATCCAGCCTGTGAGCCAGACTTTGCCCACACCTGGATTAGGTTGATGCCATCTCAGGTTTTTTGACTGTCTGTACTTATCTAGTAGGAGTATGTTCCTGGTCCTACCCTTATATTCTGTAACACAGCATTCTTTTTGCACTTTCTTGATTATTTCTTCTTCCGCCTAGTTCCCAGAGAATGAAGTTCCAACAGGGTTCACCAGTATTCCTATGGAGATCACCTAACAATCTAACTTTTTGTGTTAATTGCAGAAGAAATTGATAAGAACCATGAGGCATGTAAAGTTCTCTCCTAACTATAGTATTTTGAGATGCAATGCCATAGTTGTGTTGAAGTTATAATTATGCATAACAGCCTACATTGATATAAAATGGTATACCTCTAAGTCAATGAAGCTATGAAACATATCAGTTGAATGCTGACATATGATGTTTCCCTCCAGAACTGAGAGCTAGTGTATACTGTGGCTTTTAGATATCCAAACAGGATCCCAAGCAGAATGAAAAGGATGTTTTAGACAACCTGTCACTGACTTCCTTTTTCTATCTTGACATCACTTGCGTTGTTTTAGGAGGAATGAAGAATACTTTGAAGCTTCTGCAGAGGTAGAGGCAATAATGAAATCGATGAATTCATGCCTTTTGTTACCTGTATCATCTAAAACAGTTCCAAAGTAACCAATGCCATTCCAGATTATTATGGGGATTTTTAATATTACTTGGTAATGCTGGGTAGACAGAATCTTGTCCCCATCTTTGATACAGTTTAAAAAGATATTACATTGCATTAAATGGAGCCTGCAGCATCTGGGCAGGATGTCAAGGAAACACTGAAAGATATGTCACACACCTGTTTTACTGACTATAGTAACCCAGACAGCATGTCACAAATGAAAAGAAGGTGTGACATGCCTTTTACTTCAATGACATGCATGCTACAAAAATGCTGTGACCTGCACTGTTCTCTTTTGGAGACCTCATCTTGACAGTAAACAGAATTTGACATACATTCCAACATAGAAATTACCAGTATTTGATCTTTGCCTTTTCCTGACACATTCATTTTTGGAAGGCATTTGTGATAATCCATGTAAAAACAAGTCTTTGGCTTATCTGTACACATCTGTTTTATTTCAGTACAAGCATAAATATGCTTCCAATATCAGATACAGTGTTAAGTCTGTAATGATGATTAGCTGTATGCATTCAAATTAGACAATACAAGACCACTTTCTGAATTTGGTAGCTAGAATGAATCACCTTGAGCTACTTATGCATACTAAAATATAGATCCACAAAGGAGCTAGATGATGGTCAAAGCCTGAGCATACATTTGAAAATATAAATCCTAAACCCTTTCCCAGGCTACAGCTGCATGGGGTCTATGTTTCAGGTGGAGTTAAATTGATGATAATTTCTGCTTTCCTGATGACCAGGGATCATGGTTTTCTCTGATTAAAAAAAATCCCCAATTTTTGGATTAAAAAACTTAACTCAAAATCCACATTTTTCCATGATTAAAATGAAACACCACAGTTCCTGTTGATGATACATCCAGGTTTTCAGATAACAGTGAGTGGCAAATGATTTTCTTTTCAATATCAAGTGATTTATTAGGAGTTGCAAGCATTTAGTTTTACAAACTTTTATATGGAATTTACTTTTATTTAATGAAATCAACTAGAAATACTTCCACCATTGTCAATATGGTAACTTGATGTATCTATTTAGAAGCCAGGACAAGAAGTTGCTATAGAACAGCCAAAGAGATGCAACCCATGCAAAAACAGTTCACAAAGAGTCTAATCTAATTTGCAATGAAATCAACGGCAGCTGGATCAGGCACAAGATCTGTTACTTGCACAGTTGGTTCAACAGTCCTGGGCAGTGGTTCCCAAACTCTGACAGTTTGTTTATTACCAATTTAAAATGATACAACCTTAAGTACCACCAGCAAATTTTTCAGTTCAAACTTAAATGCCACCAGGACATTTTTGTCATATAAAGCAATTATAATAAATCTGTTAACGCATACCACTGACAGGTTGTCTGTGTACCACTGGTGATAGGTGTACCACAGATTGGGAACCACTGGTCTAGGGACAGTTAATGTCCACTGGAAATTTTTCGAATATAAGCCTTCTAACTTGTTATTGGCAGTAGCATGCCTCAAACCCTAACAAATCAAATTTTGCTTTGTTTAGCATTCATCAGTTCTTTCAATAATACATTTTTTGTTCAGTGAATAGAAATGGGAAGTCCTTAGAGTTTTTCAGAGGGAATTTTGATTAACAGAATTCAATTACATGAATTATTTTAGGATTTCTTTTTTCCTTTTGTTATAAGGAGAAAAGTAGTAGATGGAGTTTTCTTTGAAATTTAAAATATCAAACTGAGGACTGGAAGTGGGAAAACCTGAGTATCATCCAAATTTAAATTTTGCTATTCATCATTCAACAAAATTTCTTACAGTAAAAATGTGATATGCCTAGTCTATACTGAGGCAACTGAGCCATTAGCTATGGGATCATTTACTAGTCAAAATGGTAATCAATCATTTCATTATAAAGTGTTAAAATGGATCTATTTTTTCTTTTTTCTCCAGTATAATTTATTTTGAAGATGAATATATAATTACTGATTTTGTTTCAAAGCTAAACTTAAGTGGAAAGTATTATTAACAGCACTTTCCCCAGATTATTATCAAAGGAAAGTGTGTGTCCTGTGATACTGAAAATTCAAAAATTCTGTGTGTTTAATATTTTATTAAAATATAAATAGGGTATATTGCATGATAAAACTGAGAACCTCCATGATATAATAGGTTTAAATATGCCTTCATTGAACAAAGGGGAATTAAATGAAAAGGCATCCATGTTGATAATTATAGTACATTTTACTTCATGTCTGTATTTAGAGGATGATTATATAACATGTGTGTATCTTAACCCTAAAACATTCTTCTGTTACTGAGATATGCTTTCCAGTTGATGCTAATGAGAAGGATGTCAGTTCAGCCACAATACAATTTTGACATGGAAATATTTCAGCAGCATTTTAATGCTGATGATTAATAACTGACAGGTAAAAAGAAAAACAAGAGGATGCAAATTTTCACAGAATTTTGTTTGGAATTCATTTTCTACAATGTTTTCAGGAAGTATGTGTACCACATACTAGAAAAAATGCTATTTAAAAAGGGTTTTATGCACTGCTAGATGTTTTAGTAAAATCAGTTAGACTTCATTAAAACTGTGCCAGTTAGAATATACTAGATTAAGTAGGCAATTAGATCCTATTGTGATGTCTGACAATAAAAAAATCCTAATAGACAGTTGAATAGCCAACAAGCTGCTGACAACATCTATCCTTTGAATTCTGTTATAACTGTGCTTTAAAGATATAAATTATTTCTAACCCCTTAGTTTATACTTCTTGTAAATCAGTTCGCTGTAATCCTAATGACTACCAATGGTCAAACATAAACTCCTGTTTTTTAGGTACTGAATTCAGATTTAAAGGGTTCCACTTAGAAAAAGGTATAGAAATTGAATTGTTGCACATTTTCTTTGTAAGAACCCTATTTGTATTCGGTGATTGAAGTGTACTCTAGTGAAAATAGTAAAATTATTTACTGATCTAATCCCAGTATAGCATTCTGAGCTTTCATTGCTTTGCAGTTCTCAATGCTCACCTTCAATAACAGAGCTTGTCATTATGGATTTATTTTGATAGCTTCAACTGTCATTGTTTTCAGTATTTAAGGGTCACTTTTGAAAACACAATAAACTGCCACTTGTCTCTACTGACTAGTGAAGCAGAAGGTCTTGTCTCTATGGTCTACTGGTTGTTAAGCTTTATCAGACTTAATTTGCAATTACATCTTGCTTACCTACATAAAATATACAGACACCTGAACTACATTTCATTACAGCAGGCTTATCTTTGTTAACCTTTCCTATTATAATAAGGAGAGAAAAGAGTCACATTCGCTAGTATTATTAGAATACTACATAAGTCATACTAATATTTTCAAGTGAGACACAAGAACTTAATGTCAGCCCAACTGAAACCTTCTTTGAAAACAATGGGAGAGGACTTAGATCATACATACTATTTAGATTTGTAACATTAGTATACACTTATAACTATCATACTTCTTGCTGAACTTTGATCTTCTTCTGAAGCAATGAAATGTGAAAAGCGAAGATATGGGTGTGGAATGAAAATCAATCTTATGTAAAAAAGAAGTCTAAAACGTTTGCTAGAACTTTGCCTTATTATCTCTGCAAACCTCAACAGTTACATCATACAGAAACTAGCACCATATAGTGCAGCAAATTAGATTAGATTGCAGTGGTCCACTGTCCAGTTCTTTGTGTTTTTTATTTAATTTATCAGAGAAATATGAACTGTGTCTTCTAACATGTTGCAAACTGAATTCGAAACAAGCAGTTTTTATAACATAGTTTTTACTAGATGAAATGAAATCATGTCAATGGATCTTCAAACTGTCCTTGGAATCAGTGCACACCAAGGAAATCAACCACATCATATTATGTCTGGTTATACACTCTTTCCTACATTACCAATTTGTTCAATAAGAAAGTGATATAGAAGTATGTATTCCTATTTATACATTTATCTACCAAGCCTTGCACAGAGAGTACATAAGTTACCTAAAGGGACAGATGTTTTCTACATTCACAAAAAACACCGTTCCATTGTCACATTGACCAAATAAGTGACAAGAAAATATACAAATAGGAAGAATTATAATTAACATCTAAGCAAATGGAAAATATTATTTGCCCTCTTTTTTGAGCATTCTATGGATCACAGATATGTCAAGACACAGGCAAGTAATACAGGAGGGTTTTTTAATGAGCAAAAGATGGAAATATTCATAGAAACATAAATGATGCCAAAATAAAATGAAGAGTGCAACATAAAATACAACTTTAATACCATGTTATACCAAGTCACTACATACTCCAAACAGAAACTATGGCTCTGGTTTCAGTGGGATGACTTACGTGAATAAGACCAAGAAGAATCAGGGCACAAACAAACTCCGCTTGAAATCAGTATGAGTTCTTATTAGAAGGACTCTACTGAATAGTAAGAACTGGTCTCTGCAACATCCATGTATTAAAACTGGAGTTCTAGTCCTACCATTAGTCCATAGCTCTCCATTAACAGCAGTGCATTGTGATGTACTAGCTACCTTGCTTTTGATCCATGTTTCATATATTGTATTGATTTCATGTAGAAAGGTTTTTTTTTTCATCAGTCTAGGACATGTTATTAAGTTGTATGTTTTATAGGCTTGATCCAAAGCCCAATAAAGTCCTATTGACTTCAGTGGCCTTTGGAGTAAGGTCTTTGTAAGAAAGAATGCAGTCTAATGATCAAAGTCAGGGGTCCTGGTTCTGTTCTTAGTTCTGCTACTAAGTTGCTTTGTCTTTCAGAATGCCTTGTATCTGTTGTATTGGACTGACTCCTCCGATGAACATTCATCTTCAAATAGTATGGAAGAGACAAAAGATGGGTGTCTCTGTTCCCTCTTTCCAGTCCAGGCCTCATGTAGATTCTGATATTTTGTTGTTGCGGTTGTAGAGTTTACAATACCCTTATTACTGCAGCAAGCTGCTCTGAAAGATCAAGTCAGGTGGCTGCTTAGGCACTAGTCAGCCTGCATTAGTGGTATTTTTGAAGTAAAGAATTACAGCAGTTGATTAAGACCAACATATGTATGACTACACCAACATATCCCTAGGGTAATGGCATAGTCAACAGAACTACTACATTACTACACCAGTGAAAGTCTCTAAAAGAAAATTAAACATGATGTTTAAGAGCTCTATCTTAGAAATAGGTTGATAGAAAGACTCATTTCATGCAGTCAAACAAGGATTATATGCAGCACAAAACTTCAGTCACAAAAACCTAAAACAACAACAGACTTATGCAACTGAAAGAAAAATGAATAAAAGCAAAAGCGTACTATCATCTATTCAATACCATTGTCTAGGCTAGGCAAACAGTCAATATCAGAATCATGGATAAAGCTTGATGCCATTGAACATCACTTCCCTCACAGGAAACCTATAGGCATATAGTGTGTGAATGAACAGCTTAAGGTATCAAAAAAATCAGAGATTTACTTGGAATACCTGAGACATCCCATGTAATGCCTTGATTACAGCAAATATGGCAAAGAACAGGTCAGAATATGAGAGGATATGAACAGGTAAGAATATGAGAGGATATGGAAATGTATCAGCAGCACTGCTACAGATGCTGGCATTACTGAGGTCAACAAGTGCAGAATCTTTACACTAGCATCAATGTGAATGTGTCCAAAACCACGTATCACTTGATAAAGCTGCAGAATAACCAACCTGGAGTGGGTCATGTTAGCAGCCTGCTGGGAAAACTGAATAAAGAACTAAATATACATACGTGACTAAGGGTGTGGACAAGCACTCATCTGCAGTGATCGTGAGTTCCAGCTAATTTGCAGCACCACAAGAAAATGGTGAGAAAGTTTTGTACAAGCATTCAAGAACCTGGTCAACTAGAGCACTTCAGAACATGGCGAGAGCCTGTACTACTGGTGCTCTGCATCCAAGGACCTGGTGAGCAGAGATCCCAGCATGCTTTCTTTGGGGGGGGGGGAAGGGAGGGGGGCGCCGAACTCAGAGGTTCCTGAGGACAGCTAAGTTTAAAGGAAGGTAGTATAGCTGAATGGTATGGCTGGCCACCTGGGGACCCAATGGGAACTCCTCCCTTGCCTGCCCCATGCTAGGAGTTTAGAGCCACAGTGAACCACTTCAGTTTTCACTGCCAAAAAAGGCTTGTCAGTGTCAGTTCCAGCCCAGAAAGGATCCTTGCTGCCAATGCACCGTGTGGCTCCAGAGCCAGGAGATGATCTATTTTAGACTTGGTTTTCAAAAGTTATGAGGACACCATAGGAGATGCCTTAGTCATGAGTTGATTCAGTTTCAAATAAACAAAGTAGGTGTATAATTAACATCTTTGTATTTCCAAAGGACACATTTTGATAAACTAAAGGAACCAGTTAGTAAAGTCATGTGGAATAAGTAATTCAGAGAAATGAATTCAGAGAAGACCTGGAATTTCTTACAGTCCAGCACCAGAAGGTTCAGTGTGCTTCATATTCCTGCCAGCACACAGTAAAACCTGAGAGCAGTGAGATTTCATGGCAACCTGTGGGCCTGGTTCTGCCTCCGTGGAGCGGTAGAAGTTGGCATGACAGACTGATCACTAGAGCCATGTGTGGGGAGGAGTGATAACACAGCCTCCTGGGATGCTGGTGGACTGAGTCACACCCATGGCACTACACATAACTGGATAGGTGTTACATGTGTCATTGGAAATAGTGCTGCCAAGAAGTCTCTGTTGGAAAGAACTAACACTTCTCTTTGTGAAACTACCATTTTTTGCATGAAAAACTGCTTGAATGTCTACATTTGCTTTTTCCCATGGTGGCCTTCTACGACCAGATCACCAAATCCTTAGATGCAGGGGTAGCAGTGGACATAGTCTTTCTGGACTTTCGGAAGGCCTTCGACACTGACTCTCACCCTGTTCTCAGTAAAAAACCAGTGAATTGTGGTGTCAACACCTACACAGTCAAGTGGGTCACCAACTGGCTGGAGGGCCGCACTCAGAGAGTGGTGGTGGATGGGTTGTTTTCGACCTGGATGGATGTGGGCTGTGGGGTTCCGCAGGGCTCGGTCCTCCGGCCTGCACTGTTCAACATCTTCATCAGTGACTTGGACGAGGGGGTAAAAAGCACCCTGTTCAAATTCGCAGACGACACTAAGATGTGGGGAGAAGTGGGCATGCTAGAAGGGAGGAATAGGCTGCAATCGGACCTAGATAGGTTACAGGGGTGGGCGGA
>NW_017729034.1:67783965-67784167 GCF_001723915.1 Gavialis gangeticus
TTCAACACTGACAAGTGCAAGGTGATCCACCTGGGGAGGAAGAACCAGCACCATACCTACAGGCTGGGGAACTCCCTTCTCATCAGTGCAGAGGCAGAAAAGGATCGTGGAGTCATTATTGATGCCAGAATGAACATGGGCTGACAGTGTGGGGACGTGGTCAGGAAGGCCAACCATACCTTGTCATGCATCCACAGATGCA
>NW_017729034.1:67784544-67798934 GCF_001723915.1 Gavialis gangeticus
GTTCCCCCAAGCACTACCAGGAGTGACTAGGAATAACAGTCACAAGCTGGCAGAGGGTAGATTTAGGCTAGATATCAGGAGGCGCTACTTCACTGTCAGGGCAGCTAGGATCTGTAACCAACTTCCAAGAGATGTTGTGCTGGCTCCTGCCCTGGGGTTCTTTAAGAGGAGGCTAGATGAACACCCTGCCAGAGTCGTTTGACCCCAGTTCTCTTTCCTGCCATGGCAGGGGGTCAGACTTGATGATCTGCTCAGGTCCCTTCCAACCCCACCAACTATGAAAGTATGAAACATCTGTCCATACCCTATATGTACTATAATGAACTCAATAGTAGAGTTGAATTGGTTATGAATTTCACATTTATTATGGTATTGTGAAGGAGGTAGAAGTGTTCAAAGAAATTCAAGTTGTTATAAATGGTGTGATGACAAGATAGGTACCATGGTGCTAGTATAGAAACAAATGTGGTAATAAGATATTATGTCAATTCTGAAGTGACTGTGCTACCATGGTGTGAACTATATGATTTCAGAAACTTATGTAGGCTCAGGCTACATATTCCTCCAGCTACAAGAAATCTGCCTTCTGAGTGCCTATTAAAATTACAGTCTGCTCTCCACCCAGTGCAGTGTAAGTCTTATTAATGTAAATAGTAAGCATGCCTTTGCACTGAAGAAGGAAATATATGAAAGCAAATGAAGTGATACAAACAATGCCCCAAAGAAGCACCTGAGCATTTCCTTGCTCACACAAGGAGTCCCACTGGCTAACACAGTGGGACCAGGTCTCCAGAGGCTGACACTAATACACATCAATTTAAATATAATGTCAAATTTATTATTTATCACCTTTATGCTATCATTTTAAATGTTGATTTACTTTGTTATTCAGTGGTTTAAAGTTACCTGAACGCACCCATTTTAATACAGTTGTAAGGCTAGTTTGGGTAACAAATAGTTGTTGTCTAGGAAATGCAATGTAAGATGTGAGGTCATTGGTAGATTTTTCTGCTTGTATGTCTGTTTGGACCTCACTAGGGTATCTGCTGAGAACAGTACATTAGCACTATCTGTATTGTCTTGGCACATTATGCAGGGATTCCATTTTGCTACATAACAAGCTACCAACAAAACCCTGTCATCGCAATTTTTCACACATTTTCTTTTTTGTATCTCTTTTCTGTGTCAGTGAAGTCTTGCTTGCCAAATTGCTGCCACAGGTTGCTAGACTGCAACTAAGATTTTTTTTAAATAATGTAGAAGAGAAAAACATTTAAATAAATAGAAGGCATAATAGAAATGGTTAGGAAGCTTGCAAATGGCTATAGAGTGAATTCCCCAATATGCTTTGGAATGTGAAGTGTGTGTGTGTGTGTGTGTGTGTGTGTGTGTGTGTGTGTGTGTGTGTGTGTGTGTGTGTGTGTGTGTGTGTTGTATAGGAGTGTTATACAGCAAATTATATGCCAATATTCTTTTTCCTGGCTTCCATTTCACCCTGCATTGACATCACATAGACATAATATGGAACTCTCACAATGTTATTAATCTATTAAAAGTAATAATTTAAATTGCACAAAATCATGCAGTACACACCATAACTACCCAAATCCTACTGCAAGAACTAAACACACTTTTAGCTAGTAGCAACGTCACAATTTTGTGATTCTGAAGAATAACAAGTGCCTTGATTATTAGAATAACCTATTCTATGTTTGATAGACAATTCAATGACTAGAGTAAAATAGGATTTGGTCCTACATGCTACCTAAAGATCCCAGTGTATCTGGGTAAGAGGTATTTTTGCCACATACATAGATTTTAGATCCTATTTCCACCAGATTAACTAGATTTGCTCTTGTGAGAATGCCCAGAAAGCTCCACTATGGCCTCATATGCTCTGTGAAGATCTTGTTTTGCCTGAGTACATGAATAACTTCCTAAAAGATTGGTTGGAGATAAACCACAACTTGCTTCTGTTGGAGGAGGAAACTTATTAACTTAATAATTTAGAGTTCATTGGACTTGCCAGGGAGCAGGTTCTAGGTCCCTCTCACCAAGAGGTGGCTTGAACTTCCCAGAAAAGTGTACTAACTATCAGCCTATGGGCTAAGCATTGCCAAGAGTGCCTTCCACTCCTCCTGTTGAAGAATACCCAGTGGGCAGCCAAGAGGAGACGACATGTAGGGAAAGAAGAAGAGAAGTCAGAGGTAACTCAGTTCTGTATTCCAGAGAGATAGGTGCTATTCTGGAATGAAGAGTAACCTTGTTCCTCCTCCAATTATATGTTTACATTTGGCATGTAGTCATTGGATAAAATGGATACACAGCACTAGGACAGTTTCCGCCCCACTTCAGGGTAGCAACCACCTGAGAAATACTCCTAATTTGTTCCCCTTTCCACATATCTTTCTTTTGAATTTGTTATATTTCCCATTTGTCTGAATGAATTTTTAACCATGCATATTTTCCTCTTTTGGCTGCCCAGAAGACAAGATTCCATAGGAAGGGTAGAGTGCTTTTTGACAATGCCTTGCCCATGGCCTGATGGTTTGAACGCTTTTCTAAGGCAACGGAAGATGCTCGGTGAGATGGGTTTAACAAGTTTCCAATTCCCTGGCAAAGTGCTCCAGTCATTGGGCTAAAAGATAGAAGGCCCTCCTCTGTTACACAGTCATTAATTTTGACTTTTCTTCAGCACACTACTGGGTACTTAAATGCAGTTATATGCCTACCCAGTTGGAAGAGAATCACAGCAGAACATACATGATGAGAAGGGCAAGTCTAGTTGCACAGATGAAACTAAGATCTAAAGCTGACCTAAGTGCCAAAGATGCATCTTAAAAACAACTACATTTTTATGCATCAGTTACACTTACAAACCTTTAGGAGAAATAGGATTTGACCCTTACTGGTTTTCCTATAACATGGAATTCAGTAAGATCAGCTATATTGCAGGACACAATGGCTTCATCCTTTGCATGAGACAAGTACATTAGGTGGACATTACTAATACAATGGCAAAACCCAGAAACAATAGAACAGATTGAAATGAAAATGGTTATAATCAGATTTCAGATGTAGTGCCCTAGTAAAGTAAATGTTTGATGTTTTATTTGATGCATTATATATGATTATAAAAATAATACCTAGTTTTGAAAATACTACAAAAGTTTCCAAGCAAGGCTTTAAATCTTTAGAAATCAACAATTTTCAGTGGCCACAGACTTAGGAGATCTCCCATCATTAATTAAAGTAAGTGTCATAGGTAAGCTGAAGGTACTGGAAGTTGCACTGAAAAATCAGAGGCATGATATTAGGGAATTGTCTATCCCAGGGAACTGGTAATAGGATACCAAGAACTCCATATTTAAGTCACCAGCTCACATCAGCTCCTATGCCAAATTAGCTGGTACTTGTAGTCACTTTCTTATTGAACAGATATCCACATCACCACAAGCAAAACTGACATCCTTAATGGCAGTCTTAAGAAGGCCAACTACAAAACTGGCACAGAGAGTAAACTATCTTGCCAAACCCACAGTCTTTGCCCCCATTTCAGGGTTGAGACATACTGAATAGAGAAGACTGCACCTGCTACCAACCCAGAATACTGGAGAGTTGGGCCACAGATTGATTTATACACATGTGCTAAAGAGGAATATGAGAGTGGGAAACAGAAACTGGGAGCAGTTATTAGGCTTAAAAATAAATTTATAATATAGAAACTGCCATCCCATTTCAGAGATGTGGTTTATTTAAACCTATATTCTGGGCTTGCTAGGGACTAGTACCATATGTTTGAGAAACAGGAGCAAGAAACTTCATCACAGATAATTATTGAACAGTCTGCTGAAAATTGAAGTTTCTTCCTAATATCCTAATTTTGGCAAATGAAGCCTTGAAGCAGAAGGTTTGTATCCCTTCGTAAATGTTATTCTATCAAATTAAAACATGGATATTCTCATGACTGTTATAAATGCTTAGTTAATTTTAAATCATCCCATGCTTCTGGTTTTAACAATAACCTGTGACAAAGTATTCCACAGGTTCATTACATGTTTTATAATTACATACAAGTGACCCTGGGCTTCTTCTGCACCCGAAACATGATGTAAGGGATCTGATGCTTGATTCTCACAATCAGGCCTCCTGCCATGTATGTGTGGCATGGCAGGAAGTGCTACTGTTGGGAAGTGCTAATGTCTGTCACAGACCTAATTGCCTCTTTCCATGTTATCTCCAATTACAGCTGTTTTGACTGTTTTATTTGCTTTTTCACACTCCCATAAAAATTTATGATACAAATCTTTGAAACCTGGCTCACATGGCATGCTGTGCAGTTGGTCTATACCAGTGATGCTTAACCTTTTTGCCCTGTAGGCTGGATGGGTGGTGCCCAGTCCATCCACAGGCCAGATCTGGTTGATGGGCCAGATCCAGTATGCTGGGAAGGTGCTATGGGGCCCAATCCAGCAATATGGAGGGAGGTGTAATCCAATCCAGCCCTGACCCAGACCTGCTGGGGAGTGGGGAATGGTCAAGCCCTGATCTGGTTGTGCAGAGTTTGGGAATTTAGCAGTAGTGTAGTCAGAGGATGTTCATCACCTTCTTCTATTAAATCACAATATATTTTAAGTATATCTTCCAGACTGTATACATTTTTCCATGTAAAATTGGCATCTAGTTCAATCACTGGATGCCACACTCTCACTTCAGGAAAAAAAAGAATATCTTCTTGCACAATCTCCACATCAAACAGGAATGAGACACTTCTTGCTTTCATTGTTCTTCCCACCTTCATTCAGGATGGTAACATGTCTCAGCACCTATTAGATCTTCGATACCAGTTCGGTAATGCAATGCTTTATTCTTCTCTGCCAGCTTGTGTATTGCACTGGCTGGTTCAAATGACAACACTTGACTCAGTCTCTTCTTATTAGAATGTTCCTGGGAGAATATGCACATCCTTCAGGGAACTGCTGGAGTAGACAATCTACTTGATGTCCTAGGGTGTTGTTGGTAGGGTTTCCTTTCATCTTCTACCTTGTATGACTTTCTTAACAGTGTCTCAACTTGTCTTTTGTGTGTACAAGAATGGTAGCAAGAATGGTGCCAATTGAGGCTTTTGGAATGCTGCAATGCAGGATCAACATAACGTGATAGTCTGTCAAGAATACTGCCATAATCAAGTGTTGAATTCAACAACTGTCCTACATTGAATGAGTGCCTCATTTATTTGTGCAATTCTAGCAGGTGTCCCTTGGCCAATCATTGACTATAAACCTACTTCAAGAGATATAATGCATCCTGCAGATTCTGAGCTGTGCCTCCCATGTTTTCCTGGGCTCAGTGATGCTGTTGGGTCCACTGTAACAATTACTTAAGGATGCTAAGTGTGAGTCTCTTTGGGTATTTACTAATGAACAAAACTGTAAATTTGTGGCAGCCCTCTTGGAATCCAATATGGCTACCACAACAGAAATTTTATGATTGGTTTCCTTGGTTCATACACTATTGGTTTTATCATTGGAATTAATTTTCAACCACCTAGTGGGGGCTGAAATATTGATCAGAATGTGAATGCCACCTTGGATTCCAATAGGGCAGCTACACGTACTACTTGCCAGATTGCCATCATGACTTTTCTGACACAAGTAATCCACCTCTATCTGAAACACACTGTGGCTACTTGTGGTAATGAGCTGACTACGACAACAAAACCTAGAGACCTTTTTGGTCAAATTATACCCTACTAAAAGTGGGGCCATAAATCTGGGTAATTGACAATTGGTCATTCCATCCCTCAAGGACTTGTCACTTTCCTGGGAGAGGCCACCATGTTTACCCAGGTCCACCTGATGTGAAACCTAACCCAAACAGACCCCGCTATACACTGAAAGATTTTTGCAAGCCCCATAGACAAGGTATTCGGCAGAGCAACTACAAATGAGCACTGCTGTAGGCAAGTGCAGTGGGGAATGGGAATACTCCCTAACAACCCCCTCCTTACTCCCTCTCTCCCCTCCCCCTTCCCAGAGAATCAGAGAAGGCTCATCTCTCAGGACCTTGATGTTTGGGTTTTCCAGCCCTCCTGGCTCCCACAGCAGGGAGATGGAACCCAGGCATCCAGTTTTTCCCAGCTGGGAGGTGGACTGCAGGCATTTTGTGCTGTGGTCAGTGCCAGGTCATGAGGAGCTGCATGGCTTCCAGCCCTGGGCAGGGAAAAGGGTCTGGACAAGGGACTCACCAGGTCCCTCAGTGTCTCCCTTGTTTGCAATCTCTGCATTTGTGTGCAGGAGGCCCAGCCGTCAAGCCTGAGATGCTGGATCCAGGATGGCCAACTGGACGCCGGCAGAGTGCTTGAGACATGCGAGCAGATGGTGCCAACAACATGAGGACAAAAGTGAACCCTCATTGTGAGGTATTAGAATAGACTAGTTGGCAACTGCTTATATCCATGCTGCTGCAGCACTTGAAAGAGCCACCCAGACCAAGGAATGTGTTGTGAAGACCCAAGAACAAGGTCTATGGATGGTCAGCTGCTTTCTGAGGAAGGTCACATGTGCCACTATGTTGCTGAGAGAGTTGCGGCACCAGGCTAAGGAGTTTATGCACAGGGTCAAAGACTGCTTGGGATACAGCTATAACACTCCTGAGCTGCAGGGAGACCACTGCTGTCCTGGGTTGGAGTGCTGCCGCAGGCTGATGTCATCCTGTCTCAGCATGGAGAGTCCCACTCCAGGGACTCCTCCCTGGAACAACATGCCTGAGGGTGCCATGTGAGGGTGACAGGCTCTGGATGGCACCCAAGGAGAAATACTGCACACTGTGCATTGATTGGGAGATGCTAGGGGGGTAGGGGAACCCCAGAACATGAGATATGGTGCATAGGAACTGCTGACCCATGGTCTGAGGAGCCAGGAAGCCATCCAGTGGGATCCGCAGCAGTGTGGGCAGAAAAGGGGGACCAGGCTGCCTGAGACCTGGTGCCAGGGCTAGCATTGACCCAGCCTGCCATCCAAGGCCAACTCACTACCCCCAGCCACTGGCTGTTACTAGCGTAGGTGCACGACCCCAAAGAGAATGGGCACAGAAGAGCCACTGAGGGCTCTGATCCAAGTTCCAGAGCAGGCAATGTTCCACAGTTTTTCTTTATTAAGCAAGCAAACAGTTTGGAAGCTACAATTTAATTAAAATGAGAGGTGGCAGTTTCACATGTGGCATTCCCCCTGCCGCCCCAAAGTCTCGTGTTTGTTGAGCCCCAGTGGCTTGCCCACCTCCTCCCTCCCTCAACATCATAACCACCCAGTGCAGCCAGGATCTTTTCCCACTCTCTCAGTGTTAACTGAGAAGCAGATTCCAAGTTTCTGAGTGGGCAATGTTGCACAGTTTTTGTTTAATAAATATACTAAATGCTTGGCAACTTCAACATGTGATTAAAATGAGGTACAACTCTTACTCATGCCTCATTCCCCTGCATCCCAGTGTGTCTACCTTTGGCGGGGGGCTGAAGATTGAGAGGGGAAGAGGGATGGTGCCCAGGCAACCTGAATTGTGGGGAATGGTGCCTGGGACTCAAGGACAGATGAACCCAGAGCTGGAGATCCATGGCCTAGTGCCAGGGTGAGAGCTCTTGAAGCCCTCTGGCCCTGCTCATTTGGGAAGGGGTTCTGATCCATGTAGTTGAGGAGCTACTTGGCCAAGCTTTGTAGATCTGGATAGCCTGGCTGTTCAGGGCTGGGGCCACTAATATTGGTGCAGAGGGAATACAGGCATCTGGGACACACACACATACATACACAGAACCCAGGCATCCCCCCCACACACACACCCACACTTGGTGGGCGCAGGGTCCACTGGGTGAGCATGCACAGGATGGCTGGCTGATGGATCATGGCCATGATGAGCCGCTGTTGTATCTGATTCAGGTGGGTGGCTGCAATGTCACCACGAGCCAATCAGAGGCACCTCAGTCATTCTACTCCACTTGGGAACCTTCGACAGCCTGGGGAACCTGTGGGGCACAGTGGGAGGTGTGCAAGAGCCCTGCCTGCCTGCTGCACTCAGGCCATCCAGGCAGGCTCCAAGCCCCCCACCACAAGGGCTAACAAGTGTTTTGCTTCCTCCTGACCTAAATGGGGGTGCTTAGAATAAAACTCAAATGTTAGAGTGCTTCTGCCATGGCCTTCTTGAATGCCAGTCCTTAGACTAAATTTCCTGACCCATGGGGAGCCCTGTGGGTCAGATGCCTCCACAGGCTGGATTTGGCCTGTGGACTGGGGCTTGGGCATCCCTGGTCTATATTATCAGCCTCTCTAACATGTTTAAAGTATCTCAACTGCCAAAATTTGGACACCCAAACAAAACACAATAAGGCAGTGTACAAAGTGTATCTTTAATCAAAACCACACCTCAACTCTTCAACTTACTTAATACACACTCCTTCCAAGCATTCAAAACCAAAAAAACCAAAAAAAAAAAGGGAGAAAACTTATAGCTCAAGCTTCTTAGGCCATTATAAGCACTACACACTCAAAGATCACTTTATCACATAAAATATATGCAATGTTTTTGGTAAAAAAAAAATTCTTGCTCTCAGGCCAAACATAATAACATCCAAGTTCAATTTTAATTCAGACTTCCTGTTATCTTAGATATGCCAAAATATCGCTATTTGGTACATACACTAGTAAATAAGTCCCACAAGAAAAAAGTAAGGAAATTAACAAACTATCTGGATAGTTTTGCACTACAGAGAAGCAGCAAACAAAGCACATATTTAAATAATCATCACCTGAAGAAAATCAAAGTAAAAGTAAAATCTATCTATGTTCAAATATAAGTTAAGAAAAAAGCCTCTCATTTGCTGTCAGCTTGGAGATACTTCAAAAGCAATCCTTGAGCATCCAATAATATCTTTCCGACAACCTCCTTATCTCTTACAAGTTGTTGTGAGAACAGAATCAAACCAGTATGTCATGAATCCTGTTTTCTACTACTATAAATCAAAGGGATGAAATACTTCTGATCACTTTGCTGCTCTTTCTCAGATCACCACAACAGGTAAACCTTAAAATATAAAACAAAATCCCATACAGTCAGCCTACCTCTGTCACCTAAGCCATGCTTATGTGACTAGAACAAACAACACAGATATATACCAACCATAATTTAAATAAATGTTTCAAAATTTACAGTCTTGTTAACCAAACTGTGGGTTTTTACTTTTTGATACTTAAAAATTACATTTTGAAAGAAGAGTTAAGAAATTGTTTTGGACCAAAATTCTACTTTCCAGCTTTTTAACGTGACTTGTTGCTACTACCTGTATTCACAACTGATTTGTAAACTCATTTTCATCGACAGTTTCCTGAACACATTGCTTCAATATAAATTCAGGCTGCAAAGGCTGAAATTACTTTACTATCTGTCACAAAGCAATTCAGAATTCCAGGAGCATGGGACTATGTTTGTTTTGAAATATACTTTTTATAACAAAAGAAGTGACAAGAAACCTATATCCCAAATTGACTAAACCTTAACATTGATCTCCCTTCCCAAAAGGGCTGCATATTTTCTGTTTTTGTGTTGCAGTGGAAAACTGAAAAAGACGTGGAGCATTAGGCAGTCACTGTAGCACAAGAGAGCTCTAGGATGTTAAATGCCTAACATGACAGCTTATGCACTGTGCTCCAAAGAATATACTCCATTATGGAGGCCATACAAGTAGATAGGTAGGCAGATATTCCTATCTGCCTGTGGTTATACATAGAATAAGGAGGCAAAAAGGCATTTCATTTGGGTTTCTGTTCTTCCAAATTACAAAATACTTCCTAAATAGTACAGAAAGTGGGAACACACTGATGTGAGCAAAATGGATAGAACATATCTGACCAACTTGATTGCCTTCTATGATGAGATGACTGGCTCTATGGATGAGGGGAAAGCAGTGGATGTGATATACCTTGACTTCAGCAAGGCTTCTAATACGATCTCCCACAGCATTCTTGCAAGCAAGCTGAGGAAGTATGGGTTGGATGAATGGACTGTAAGGTGGGTAGAAAGCTGGCTGGATTGTTGGGCTCAATGAGTAGTAATCAATGGCTCAATGTCTAGCTGGCAGCCAGTATCAAGTGGAATGCCCCAGGGGTCAGTTCTGGGGCCAGTTTTGATCAGCATTTTCTTTAATGATCTGGAAGATGGGATGGATTGCACTTTCATCAAGTTTGCAGATGACACAAAGCTGGGGGTTGTAGTAGATATTCTGGAAGGTAGGGCTAGGATTCAGAGTGACCTAGAAAAATTGGAGGATTGGGACAAAATAAATTTCATGAGGTTCAATAAGGAGAGGTGCACAATTCTGCACTTAGGACAGAAGAATCCCATGCACCACTACAGTCTGGGGACTGACTGGCTGAGCAGCAGCTCTGCAGAAAAGGACCTGGGGGTTACAGTGGACAGTAAGATGGATACGAGTTAGCAGTGTGCCCTTGTTGCCAAGAAGGCTAACAGCATACTGTGGTGCATTACTAGGAGTACTGCCAGCTGATCAAGGGAAATAATTATTTCTCTCTATTCTGTACTGGTGAGGCCACATCTGGAGTACTGTGTCCAGTTTTGGGCCCCCCACTACAGAAAGGATGTGGACAAGTTGGAGGGAGTCCATGGAGGGCAATGAAAATGGTTTGTGGGCTGGGGCATGTGACTTCTGAGAAGAGGCTGAGGGAACTGGATTTATTTAGTCTGCAAAAGAGAAGACTGAGGTGGGTATTTGATAGCAGCCTTCAACTACTCGAAGGGTGGTTCCAAAGAGGATGGAGCTAGACCCTTCTCAGTGGTGACACATGACAGAACAAGGAGCAATGGTTTCATGTTGCAGCAAGGGAGGTTTAAGTTGGATATTAGGAAAAATGTCCTCACTAGGAGGCTGGTGAAGCACTGGACCAGGTTACCTTGATAGGTGGTGGAATCTCCATCCCTGGAGATTTTTAAGGCCCATCTTGACAAATCCTAGCTGGAATGAACTAGTTGGGGATGGTCCTGCTTTAAGAAGAGGGTTGGACTAGATGGCTTTCTCAGGTCCCTTCCAACCCTAATTTTCTATTTTTCTATGATTCTATATCAGTTAAGATGGGTAGTTACTGTATGCATTTGCTATGAAAGAGTTCTAGAAATACCTACAGTCAGATTATCCTGCTCTTATTCTGTCTGGTAACTCTCTGATGGGGAAAGACAAACCTTTTTTGAAAAACATATTCTTATAATGTCTTCTGTGAAATATAAATTGAACTGCACTCACCAGTTTATAGAGAAACAATTTAGATCTAGCAGCTTAAGCTAATTGAACAAAATATTCAGAAATGCTCCCCATCTTTACACCATGTTTAGTTTTAAAAAATCAATTCCACATACAGCACATCTACCATATTTACTTAAATCCAAGATGAGGGTTTCTTCTCCCAATCAGCATTGGGATAAAAAGCCTCATCTTCAATTCAAGTGCTGGCCTGGGGCAGGCAATAGTTTGGCTCCAGGTTTGGCACTAGGTTTGGGGCTAAAGCCAGAACTGAGTTGCTGCCCAGCCCCAGGCAGGATAGCTCATTGGATGGGGAAGGGAAATACTGGCAGGGGGACAAGAGAGTAGGGGAGACCAGGGTGGAAGGGAGAAACATGCAGCCTGCCCCAACTCCTTGTTCCCCATGTCTGTGACTTCTCTCCCCTCCCCGCCCTCACTCTCTGCCTCCCCCATTCTGCTCAGCGTTGGGAGGGAGGGTCATCTTAAATTCAAAGTCTTCTTGGATTTGGGTAAACATGGTATATTTAGATGGCAGTCATCTAATATTGTGCAGATTGGCTGTGAGTTGAGATAGTCAGCTTTATGCTTTGGAAATCCAATAGCTTTTATAGAAAGCTATTGCATGCTATCTTCAGTGTTACCATGAGAGATTTGCAGAACTCAGTGATTACAGGTTCTCTCTCTGACTGTCATGCTAACTTTTCTTTGTTTTACTTTTTCCTGAAGATTTGTGTTAAGAGGGTCCCAGAATCTCAAAATTATACTTATTCTAAACCACCATTTCACATAGTTTCTACCTAAAAACTTCCCAAATCAACACGTGAAACTCACTGACCAATTTTACAAGTGTAGCCTTATTTTTAGTTTTATAAGGGATTTTTTTGGTTTTGTTTTGTTTTTTGTTAGAAAAGAAATAAGCACATGGGACAAGGTTTCTATTGAGTTAGTAGAGCTTAAGCACATTGTCTAATATTTTAAAGACACGACAGTTCTCTTCGGTAATATTAGCAATGTTTACTCATAACATCAAAGTTTATCCCATCTCTACTGAAACAGCATTATGTCACTACTTTTAGTGAGGTTTACTCCCATAAAGTAAGTTTATAAGAGGGTCCCGTGATATTGAGAGACCAAATTAGGATATAAGAACCCTGTGAAAGCAACAATGAACTCTAAAATTATACAGATTTGCACTTTGTTTTAGTCGCCAATTACTGGGATATAGTTTGTAGAATCAAAAAATTACTTTTATATTTACATACAAAGGATTTGGGGGCTATTCTTCCAGAAAGATGAATAGAATAACAAAGAAACTTGACATTTGTAGCATGCTCTTTCCAATCAGCTGTATAGTGTTCAAAACCAGTAAAAACACACACTAAAGATATGTGGATTCAGCTTGTCACAGGTAATAAGTAACAGCCTTTGAAATCAATTTCCCTATTTACGCGCAAGTCCAGAATAAAGGGTTTGTTTCTGATTATGTGTGCTTTAAAAAATAAATAAATAAATACTTCCACAGCTCAACAGCAGAAAATTAGATGCTTTCTACTGTTCAGTGAAATACAGTATCATTACAACAGTGCAACACTTTGGACGGAAATCAGATTCTACACAGTTTAATTTCATACCTGCAAAAGTCAGCATGTCCCAATCCATTTATTTTTATTTATTTCCAAGATTTCTCCTCAGACCTTTCTATTTTGGGACTAACTGTCCTTTCTATGTTTTTTGTTTTTAGCCCTACATTACAGTGGTTGCTTATCCTTCATTGACCTCATTCATAAAAGCAATGGAGAAATACTTGGAAGATTATTGCTTTTGCTCTAAAAAATAAGTTGGCAATACATTTTCCTCAAGATTGCTACCATCTTTTTCCTATATAAGGCAATAAATTGAGTTAAATTTCACTGAAACTGGTAGATGAGTGTAGTATTTATACACACACAGAGCACAAGCTTTCAACAGCATCTGATGAAGTGAGCTTCTACTCATGAAAGCTTCTGCTACATATGTGTCTACTTTGATTAGTCTATAAGGTGCAAATCTACCCTGCCTTCTACTTGATTTCAGATTAACATGGCAATCTATGTCCCTCTCCAGATATAAACAAAGCCTACATCGCAACGTTCTTTCAACAGAAGTCAGGTTCTGCCTCCAAAGCTTTGAATTCATCTCCTTGCAAAGGTTTTCTGTGGCAACAGAACCCCCTTTTACTGGTAGATAGACTCCATCTCTCCCAAGTTGGACAAAGTCTTCCACTGCTGTTCAGCAGTCAGCAGAAGGTGCATGTAGACGTTCCCATGTCCTTTGTGGGTGCTTCAGCAGCTGGTCTCAGTGAAGCTGCTATAGTGGAGCCCTGCAGGGTTAGCTGTACAGGGATGTATATGTTCTATCATGGTGATTTTCAGCATTTTTACACTCATTTTTACTGCTTGCTAGATTCAAGGCATACCTTAGAAAATGCCAGATCTTAGCTATCACTTGGGGAGCTAACAGATATGCAGCTTCCCAGTCTAACTCATGGCACTTCACAGAAAGCACCATGAGCCAGACTGACCCTCTCAACCAAACATACATCGACTGTTGGATTAGAAGAATGGAAAATTGAGCTCCACTTTGGAGCCAATCCAGCAAGAGAGGCTGCATATCTTCAGCCTCTTCTACTAGCCCCAACTGTCCTCTCCCAGCTCTGGTGCTGCCTCAGGATGGGAGGGGGAGATGCCAAGGGAGGGAGGTCTGTTCTGGGGTTTGCCTAGCCTTCACTAAAGTTAGGGGGCTGGGTGGCCCTGAGATGGGGGGGCTCCAATCCACCTCTCCCACCCTCCAGTGCATGCTGGGCAAACCCCAGATTGTACTCCTTTCTGGTATTAAAAAAAAAAATGCCAGAAAAAGTGGCTAAGGAGGATAGTTGGAGAAGCGCTGAAGACTCAGAGGGGAGGGGAGCCGGGTGTCCAAGGGGAGTGGTCGCTCCTTAAGGAGACGATCCTCCAAGCCCAGAGGAAGGTAATCCCCAGGAGGGTCAAAGGGGGCAGGAGAGCATATAAGCCTCCATGGCTCACTAAAAACATCCGGGAATGTCTCCTTGCCAAAA
>NW_017729034.1:67799699-67802695 GCF_001723915.1 Gavialis gangeticus
GAGGGAAGGTTTAAGTTGGACATCAGGAGGCGCTACTTCACGGTCAGGGCGGCTAGAGTCTGGAACCAGCTTCCAAGTGAGGTGGTGCAGGCTCCCACCCTGGGGGTTTTTAAGAGGAGGTTGGATGACCACCTTACTGGGGTCATTTGACCCCAGTGCTCTTCCTGCCATGGCAGGGGATCAGACTAGATGATCTGCTCAGGTCCCTTCCGACCCTAGAAACTATGAAACTATGGTGCTGGGCACACTCCTGCAGTGTGCCCAGAGGCAACTGGAGCCTGGGTCCTTCAAGAAGACACTCTGGCACCTGGCCAGAGAGTCTCTATAGCTGCCCCATGCGTCCACTGCTTCAGCACACTGCCTCAGAGTACTGGGACAAACAGGAGTGGGGCAAGGCTGCAGTGGTGGATTGGACCCAGGCTCTGTCCCCGGTAAGTAGGGATGTGGGGTTAGGGGGACTATGGGGGTGGGAGGGACTGGGTGTGTGGCCCCCTGGTGTTGGGACTGACTGGGAGCAAATTTGCTCCTGGTCAGCGTCTACACATACACTACTCTCTAAGTTTGATAGGACATACAATATTTTCAAACAGCAGTAATATTTCAAATTTCTGTATAAACACCAATCACTGCTTTCCAGTTGGTGAGTGGGTAAATATTAACCCAGTTTTACCAATGGGAAAACAGAGGCTCAGAGAGTTAAAGGCTTGTCCTTTTCCAAACAGCAGGTTTCTGTTTGCAAATCAGGGTTAGAACCAATATCCTGTGACACTTAAAATCATGCTATGTTAGTAATCTGGAATCTAATCCTTGTTCCGTGCTGTTTATGGACAATTCACTTTACCTCTGTAAGCATCAATTTCCCTACATTCAAAATGAACAAGAGTTTATTTACAACATCAGAGAATGCTCTGAAATCTGATAATAAAGTTTCAAATACCAGATTCAGATAACAAATATTTAACAGTATAAAAAGTTTGTTTTTCATTCTGTCAGTTCAGAAATAGTGAAAGTGATTTTATTTTATTTTCAAGAAAAATGGTGTGTGTTTATGTATCTCTGTGTGCACATAAGCCAACAATAAGATAAGCATTGCTCTTCAAATCAAAATCTAGAACACTTTTGCGGTAGCACTTCTAAAGTCACAAAGAAACAGACATGCAAAAGACACAGTTGGGTTTTTTGTTTGCTTGTTGTTTTACTGGTGGCTGGCATTGCTATATTCCAGTTTCTAATTCAATGCTACACGTGCATATTTCTCAGATTGGTGGAATTTGTCCAGTAACATACTGTTCTGAAGTAACTTACCTTGATCCCACCCCAGCCCCAGCCCTGGAACAAAATGTAGGCAAGGTAAGAGCCTCTAAGGGGACACTTGCGTGTCTATACACAAATGCCAAGAGCCTGGGGAATAAACAGGAGGAACTTGTTCTCCTCCTAAATGCAAATAACTACAATGTCATTGGGATAACAGAGACCTGGTGGGACTCCACCCATGACTGGACCATGGGTATAGATGGGATCGAGTGGACAAAAGGAGCGGGGGCATAGCTCTCTATGTCAAGGAAAGCTACGCATCCCTGCAAGCTGACATTGGCACCCATGGTGGATGACTTGAGACCCTCTGGGTTAAAATCCATGGGGAACACGGAGCAGGGGATACTATGGTGAGGGTCTACTACAGACCCCCTACCCAGAGTCAAGACCTCGACCAGGAGTTCACCAGGGAATTGGCTGAGGCCGCACAATCCCAGTGTATCGTTGTCATGGGAGACTTTAACTACCCAGATATCTCATGGGAGGAGCACTCGACCAAATCTGAGTGGTCGCAAAGCTTTCTCTCATGTGTGGACGACCTATATCTGATGCAGGAAGTCCACAGGCCGACAAGAGGTAAACCACAGCTCAACCTCTTACTGGCAACCAGGGATGACCTAATTGGCAACCTAACAATCAAAGGGAAGCTGAGTGACAGTGATCATGAACTGATCACCTTCACCATCTGCCGTAAAGCTGGCAAGTCAATCAGTTGTACAGAAGTCCTCGACTTCGGGAAAGCTGACTTTGACAAGCTAAGGAGGCTTGTCAGAGAGGTTCTAAAAGGCCACAACCCAATGGAGAGGGGAGTTCAGGATGTGTGGATGCTTCTCAAGAGAGCAATCCTGGATGTGCAAGCAAAGTCCATCCCGTCTTGGAGGAAAGGCAGCAGGAGGGCACAGCAGCCCCCTTGGCTCTCCAGAGAACTGCCGGACCTCCTGCGTCTTAAAAGGAGGACCTATAAAGGATGGAGGACTGGAACCACCACCAAAGAAGAATACTCTGCATTAGTCCAGACTTACAGAGAGCTAAACAGGAAAGCCAAGGCTGTGATGGAACTCCAGGTAGCTACAAATATCAAGGAAAATAAAAAGTCCTTTTTTAGATATGCGGGGAGCCGGAGGAAAAGCAAGGGCAACATTGGACCCCTGCAAAACCAGACGGGGCAACTGACAACTGATGCCCAGGAAAAAGCTAACTTGCTAAACGGGTACTTTGCATCAGTTTTCCATCTGCCCCAGGGGACAGTCCTGCCCACTATGAGCCAGGGAGGCACGGGCGAGGGAGATTCCTTGCCCTCCATCAAAGTAGACCTCATGAAGGAACACCACGACAGGCTGGATACCTTAAAGTCAGCCAGCCCTGATGGGTTACACCCACGGGTACTCAGGGAGCTGGCGAGCATCATAGCTCAGCCCCTGGCACGGATATTTGAGAGTTCTTGGTGCTCTGGTGAAGTGCCCGATGGTTGGAAGAGGGCCAATGTCATGCCTATCTTTAAGAAAGGGAGGAAAGTAGATTCGGCAAATTACAGGCCCATCAGCCTGACCTCTATCCTGGGGAAAGTCTTGGAAAAGATTATCAAGGAGGCCATCCTTAACAGACTAGCTGAAGGCAATATCCTGAGGGATACCCAGCACGGGTTTGTTGCAGGTAGGTCTTGCTCGACCAATCTCATTTCC
>NW_017729034.1:67802928-67804970 GCF_001723915.1 Gavialis gangeticus
GCTCATCAGGATCTGGGGGAATGACTGTTCACCAGAGCCCCTCAAGGGATGACAAGATCGAACAGTCACAAACTCCACTGTGACCGGTTCAGGCTGGACATAAGAAATAACTTCTTCACTGTCCGAGCCCCCAAGGTTTGGAACAGACTGCCACCTGAGGCAGTTCAAGCACCCACTTTGAACGCCTTCAAAACACATTTGGATGCTTATCTTGCTGGGATCCTATGATCCCTGCTGACTTCCTGCCCCTGGGGCAGGGGGCTGGACTTGATGATCCTCCAAGGTCCCTTCCAGCCCAAAAGTCTATGAAATCTATGAAAAAGCCTTGCTACCACTTACTCTGAGCAAAAAAATAAACTTCCACACTATCAAATATTAGTTGGTAACAAATAATTAACATTTTGTTTAATGAAATGAAAAACAGAACATCGATTTATTGACATGGGAGCAGAAAGACCCAGACAACATAACAGTTACAGGTGGAGGCTGCAACTTCATTTAATAACTAATGCATAAGCGGGGAAACTACTCCAAACTATCCGGTGGAGTTGTTTTAATGTGGAGCTCTTCTGGCACAAATGGCTCCCATGAGATAAACCTGAAGATGACTATGAAGGTCATGCATCCTCTGAACCCTTAGGGAGTTGCTCCCCTTTTCTATTCCTCAACAAAGAGATGAGTAGACATAGGGGCATACCCTATCTTTATGCCACATGAATGCCCAGGACAGATGCTAAAGCAAGGGTTTAGGGCCTTCAGCTGGCTACTTCTTGGCCCACTTACAACACTGGAACATACCACAGTTATGATTATTATAATTTAAGCCTTTCCCCCAAAAGCAGACCTCCTGGACACCCAGAAAAATGTGTAAAGCTTACAGAGCAGTTTGTCAACTTTCTTCTATAAGAATTAAATCTTTCCAGCTCTCCAAGCTAGCAAACAGTTTAGCCCACCATCAGAAAATCTTGCAAACTGGTTTAAAAGTGGGAAGTATGGGCTGAAATGAGGAGCTTACACTGGAAACAAACTGTACACATTTGTCTTCATACATACACTTCAGGCAGGAGACACCATTCCTATAGCCCAAAGGCAGGGATCATATGTGTGACAAATCCCCGAAGCCCAAATGTAGAATGTGACTTTTTCCCTGCCCCACACAATCTTGTAGCACAAGGAAGACATAAAGGAAAAGGAAAATGTGGACAAGGAAACAGAAACCCTTTACTTTCCCAAGGGGGAATGGAGGGCATATCTGGAAAGCTGCTAGAGGCCTGGTCTACCCTTCTCTGGCATACCTGTGAAAACAATCATGCATACTGCACATAGCTACAACTAGACGTGCAAAAGTGGCTCTTGCCAGTATACCTTATTTTATTCAAGGAAATGGTATTAGCTATAAATGTCATAAAACAGTTTTGTTGTTATAAACAGTTTTCCTACTAGACAGGTTTGCCAAGCAAACTTTCTAGTGCAGACAAGGCTTTTGTTGCTCACCACTGAGCTTCTTTCCCAGCCAGAAATTGTATTGCTCCTGGCACCAAGGGTCCCACCCTGGTAAAAGCATGATTTATATAGGTGTGAGTTATATAGGTCCCAAGTAAAGCATGAGTTATATTAATCCCAAGGAAAGTTCCTGCCACAGCATATGAAAATTTGAGCTGTACAATCTCTTTAGTCCACAGCTGCTATCCTTCTTCACTATTACTCTTCATTGTTATGCAACTGGGTTCCTTTTTTCCCCACTCTGCATGCTCCACTGCACTGAGATTGTAGGATTGGATGTAGCAGTTACTCTTATTCTTTTTTTCCTTTATCACCCTTCACCTTTATCACTTTCCTTTATCAACCTTCACTGATGATTATTTCTGTTGGGGAGCAGATAAAATTTAATGGAGACAGTAAACTGCAACTGGCCCAGAAAAAGAGACTGATCTCAGAAAATTATGAAAGGCATAATGAGCCACAAAGACTGGCGGCTAAAGTCAGAGAAATTCTAATGAGAAATAAGGTACCATATATATATATATATATATATATATATA
>NW_017729034.1:67805526-67818137 GCF_001723915.1 Gavialis gangeticus
AGATATATAATGTGAGTGATCAGCTATTGGAACAAGCTATTAACAGATGTGATCATTTTTTGACACTATGTATTCCTTAGTCAATGCAAGTTACAGAGCTCAATACAGGGATAACTGAATGTAATTCAATGGCCTGTGCTATAGTGTAGGCCAGAATAGAAGAGTTAATCACTTACTTCTAGCCTTAAAATCCATGAAACATTTTTAAAGTATTAAATTAATAATATCTGTTGCTCTCAAGGTGAAAAAATATCAAGTAAACTTATCGATGATCATATACTTCTGTGCTAGGAATTGGGAAAAACTATACTGAAGCTGTGGAAATGACAGCTTCCCTTTATCTAGAATAAATAAGGGATTTACTAAATGCCCCTTTGTTGAGAGATAGAAGAGAAAACAAGACCCACCATCCAATACATAGGCCAGGAACATGAGCTGTGCAGGCAGAGGTTCTTCACTGTGGGCTGAATGTAAATGCTGGGATGCTGAATTTATTTTGATTTCTGCTCTGTGTATGAGAGAAAGAAGGGGCAGAAATACCATAGGAGCGCAGGAAAGGGGCAGAGAAACCCCAAACACAACCAGAAAACTTCAGGTCATATGCTGAGAAACAGCTCAAAGAAAGAGAGGTTTTGTGCTAAGTGCTGACCAGAAAGAGGATTGAAACTGTGTGCAAAGAAACAGTCTCCTATTATTTGATTCCTAGTATGTTCAAGGGAACAGGATATTTCAAGGATCAGCTCCACAATTTTTGTTTAGGTCTCAGCAGGGAAGCAACAATAATCAGTTTGGCTATTCAATGCATAAAAAGATCTGTGAAATACACAGGAATAATGGACACTGCCTAAAACACAGTGGATATTAGACCAAACCAGCTAAGCAGGTTAAGGAAGAGAGTATACCATCTAACAAGTGTCAACTGGGGACAGTGACTGAAGAACATGAACCTATTTAAAAAGTCATAAAAGTACACTTGAAAATAAGAATATATTGTGGAATTCAAACAATATATCTGGACAGCCAGAGATGTCAACAATGCCCCATCTCTGTCACCATCTTCTCTTCCTAAAGGAACCATATGCTAGACCCTGAATTTTGACTAACTGTTTAGGTCAAAAGGGATAAAAATATCCACACATACATGAACAAAAATTAGAATGTTAGAAAAATAAAGATATGTAGAAATTCTGTAAAATATATTTATAAAAGGATGAATTTTGTGTCTAAATTATTTAGAAGGGTCTCTTAAATTAAAAAAAAAAACGTAATGACAAAGGTGAAGGAGACAGAGGATTAATTAGAAAGGGAGAAAAGGTGTTTCATGTTTTTTGATAGTGCTTATTCTCAACAGTATTGATTAAACATAAATAAAGAACCAGTAAGTTCCTCTTTGGAGAATTCAGAATGTCACCATTGACCATGATATGCTAAGCTTTAGCTTCATGTAGACAGTGTTTTCTTCACTTCCTTTTTGATTTTTTTTGTGATTTTTACTTGGAAATAGTAAGTACTGTTATGCAAACAATATCAGAGAGCAAGAATCAATCACATTAGCAGAATATTTTTTGGCCTTGAAAAGAACCCAAGGAATTGTGATCTGATGGCATAACTAGAGATCAGCTCCCATTAAAAACTATGATAGCCCTTATAGCAGAAGCCTCTATGAGAGTTAGAAGAAATGAACTCTAAGTTGAACAATTTATAGAGCAGTGTGTCAACACAGGATAGAAAAGTGGACTAAGTGACATCCCGTATTAACAGCTTGGTAAAAGAAACATCTAGATGGTACAGAAGTAACTTTAAGGCTACATATTCAGATGTTGCCTTTATTACCTAAGCAAGCAATGTGGTTAAATTTCCACTCAGGGGGATGTTAAGGTCAAAATTCTTTATGATCATTTTCCTTATCATTTCTAAAAATTAAACTTGTTTTAATTTCAGAGTGAGCTAGGAGATAGTGCTTATATTTTCTCTAAGCTAAACATATTTTCTAATGCTGTTGGCTTTGGTTACTTTTTAGTGTGGCATGTGCAAAAGTGCACCCAACTACGCAGTTGTTACTTTCTAAAGTAAGTACTAAATAACTGCACAGTAACCACCATTACCGCACAGTCTCAGTGGCGCACAGGTCATTTCCGACTCTACTGCGAAGTAGCAACAAGCTACTGTGCAGTAGCATGTTGCTATTGTGCAGCAGCGTTGGCATCATGGTTCATGCCCACTGATGCTACATCGCCATAGCAATGAGCTTCATCACCAGAGTTTGTTGCAACAAAGCATGTCATGTAGACGCACCCATTAAAATGGAAGTCTGTGCTACACATGACAAAGATTAGTGAGAGCTGCTAAAACGTGTAATAATGTCCAGGAATAGAAGGGGTCATAATTTCCCTTGTTTATATATGAGTGATTGGCATTCACTGGTGGGACAGCAGAAGAGATTAAGTAAGTGCCATCAGTCAAACACTTACCGTTCTAGGCAGGCCATGAGACAGATCAACCCCAAATGACATGTTAATCTGACTTCCAGTCACTGATAAATCTCAACATGTTCTAAATCTTAACATCATTGATCACTTACTGCAGTTTAATTCAAACACTTAAAGTTTACTATAAAACCACTCTCTACTGGTTCTTGGTTTTTTTCCTCTTCAGTTTTGAAAAAAAAAAAAATCCCAACAACCCAAAGTTTGGTAATGTTTTCCATCAGTTATTTTCTGTTCTTCCATATTAATTTATCTTCATAGGCAATACTAAATTCAGAACTAGAATGTACAAGAGAAGTATAACTCCAGTTTATACCAGGTATGAATTTAGCCCATGCCTATTGTAATATATATATGAGATTAAGTTAGAAGTATTTTTGCCAAATATTGGTTTATTACTTATTGTCCTCATTGATCAAGTTTATTAATTGACTAAGCAATATAAAATTACAAATAGTTTGATTTTTCTATTTATTTGATTTAGAGTTTGAAACACTGTTATATTTTCTGCTGAATAAAAATGACCACATAAATGATGGTATAAAAAACACTCTTAAAAATACAAACTATATAACATAAATTAAATTGCACAACAAAATTAAGTTCAGTTTTTGCAGATTTTATAGCTCAAATTCATTGTTTGCATAAGGAAGTTGTACTTACTTACCCTATCGGTGAATTTTTACCCTGCCATCCACATAGGCTTTATGCAATAATTATTATTATTGATAATATCTATCTATCATGAACATAAAGTACCTAACTTCTAGGTCATAAAAGTTATTTTTGTCCTTGTACCATAGTACTGGCTTTTAGTGAAATTAAAACTCTGTTGACAAAGAATTGACAAAGTTGGTGCATATATATGGTTGAAAGCAATGGGAGATAGCAATTATAAGTACTTTCTTCCATCAATTTAATGTTAATAACAGTGGGGCTCAATCTATCCAGTGCAAGAGGCTAAATGAGTGGTGCGGGGACAGTCCATTAGCAATCCAACATGTTGGCCCAGCTCTGCACACCATATCTGGCCACAGACTGACCTCATGTGTGTGGGGCTAGCTGTGGACTACATCACACAGAAGCAAGATCTGGAATGTGGGGCCATGTTGTCCAGCCCGTGGTGCTGCAAATGAGTCCATAAATTTGGTGGCCAGGGAGCAGTGGCTGAGTAAATTGCCAGGGCTCTAGCAGCTTCCATCATTCTCCCACTGCCAAACTTCTGGACCTGTAGTTAGCCCCCCTTGCTACATAACACATCTCCAAAAGCTGGACCTGGTATGCAGGCTGTAGGTTGAGCACCACCAGATTATATTATAGTGCAAGTCATTTTACTTCATACTTTCTGTAACAGGACACCTGCCTCTGTGTCTGGCTGTGGCACCACCTACTGGCCCCATTTGTCCTGCTTGCTCCCCTCTGGCCTCTCAGGGTATCACCCTGTTATCCCAGTGGGTGCGCCTTGATGGCAAAATTGGGGAAGACTGCCCTCAGAGGCCAATGTGAGCTTCCTGGACACAGTCTTACTCTCAGCTGGCATTCTAACCCCTGCTCCAACCACTGCACCAACTTGTCTCTCTTGCATTGGGCCTATTAGCCCCAACTATGGCTTTCCAGGACTGAATTGCTTTAAGAGCTCTATTGGTGGCCTCCTGCAATCCCCATAGCCACACCTATACCTTGCAAATATTATTTTACTTCCTTCACTAGGCCCTCTGAGGTTTTTTTACTCCAGGATCTCTCAGGGTCAAACACCCTTCCTTCCCCGCCCCCCTCCGCCACCGCCAACACACTACTACCTTACAGGGTGGAGAACAGGTGAATGTGCGGTATGTCTGCGGTGCCACATACTACACAGCCGTGCTCATCTGGACATGGCCCTAGTGTCTAAGTAGCATGTAAGTTGGACTTGTTTATAGAGATGTGGGTCAATTTAGTGCTCTTTTGAGGAAAATTCTATCAATTAAATGTAACTATAGATTTTATCATATAAATTCAGTCTGCTTTTCACAAAGGATTGAAGTGATACTATCAAACAAATGTAATTTGGGAGTATAGGCTGTGCTTCTAAAGAAAAAATGCTAACACTATTTTGAACCAGCCAGCTTCAGAATATAATACTGAGTTTCAGAATGTGATTTTAGCATTACAATTTGCATTCAGTACTATATTATATATGTGACTACTTCCTGTATTTTTCATTCAACCCTCTGTCAACTTGTAAAGGACCAGATCAGAGAATGAAAAGGAAGAACAGTTTAGAATTTCTTATTCACTGGTATAAAAGAATTGAGAGTCTATTATTAGTTCTCATAGCTGGCCTCTTCTGTATTCCATATTATGTATCTAAACTTAGGGACAATTTAACATCAAGATCTTTATTTCCCAGGCTTAACTGTGAAGAGGCCAGGCTGTGAATTGAGCCACTGGGACACTCTACAAGGGTCAGAACCCCTGGAGATTAGTTGTTGAAGCTGACTATAAGATCCATCCTGTGAGGCCGAGCATTTGTTTATGAATAGTGGCAAGACATATCATTGACTAATATAATCATTGTTGATAATACGCTTAATCACATTTTCCTATCTTAATGGATGTCTATACATAAGCAGTGAGGCTGCTCTGATGCACTTGAATTCCAGTGTGTTGAAGCAGACTCAATTAACCAATTACTGCACTCCAGCAGCCTCCTGTATCTCATGTATCAGCATTCCTGCACTTAAAAATGGCGGTGGGGGTGCTTGAACTAAAGCTTGAGGTCAAGTGCCCCTGCCACCATTTTAAAGCATGGGGATGCTGATCACAAGACACAGCAGTGCTTTAATTAGAGAGGCTATCAGAGCTGCTCTAATTAAAGTGCTCCCCCCTCTTGCCCTACCTTACATGGGGTAACCCACCCCAGAGCACATACCCAATATTCCTTTCCACTGGTACTGAATGAAAGGTGTAAAGTAGCAGTTCTCAACTGGGGTGTTGTGAGGCCCTCTCGGGGTGCCAGAGCAGCAGCAGCCAAGTAAAACTGCTCTGCACACTCCCTCTGCATTAGGGCGCTCTAATCAGCCTTAAACAGGCAGCAAAGCTGCCTTGCATTGTCCAGTGTTTCCCGATCTGGTGCCCCTTACACTCCTCCCAGAAACAAGCAAGGGTGCAATTGTCCCATCCACTTCTGTTTCTGGGAGGAATAGGGGTGCCTGACCATGTAGAGTTATACAGAACAAGGCAGCTCCCTCCTGCCTTAGGCTAATTAGAGACCCCTAATGAAAGGGGACTGGGCTGGCTATGCAGCAGGCACAAGGGGCAGTTTCATCTGAAGGCAGCAGAATCCAGATGAGAAGCACTGAGGTCAACTCAGTGGGGCATGAGGGTGCTACAGTGCAGGGGCTGCCTGATGGCTAGGCCTGCACTGGAGCACCCTCGTGCCCCAACCAGCCCCTCTGCAGCATGTTGGGCTGGGTAAGTGCAGCTTTGGGCTGGCAAGTTGACTATCCAGACCCATGCCAGCAAGGGGCTGCACCGCCCTGGCTCAATGTGCTGCAGTTCTAGGTGCACATGTACACACTGAGCCCAGGAGCAATAAACTCCAGGGCAAACTGTGCTGGAGTTTATTGTGTTGCGTTAATATCACATGTAGATGTGCCCAGTGTGATTATATTTAGTTTAGACAGAAGAAGAGAGAATAAATTGCACAGAAAGTGGCCAGTAGTACAGCAAAGACAAGTTGGGTATTCCTATAAACCAGGAGTCAGCAATCTATAGTCTGTGGGCCAGATCCAACCCGGGGAGCTGGAGCCTCAGCTGCATCTGGTGCAGAGGGGAGCTTTTCCCATGTCACACCACGCTGTAGCCAGGCAGCAAGACAATTTACTGTGCTATGCCACATATGGGTAGTAGTGAAAAATGGTGGAAGGGGGAAACTGCAGTGGCAGCGGTGGCCAGGTCCTAGCACCAACCTGCCTTGGGCCAGAACTGAACCATTCTGGCCCATCACTGGGAAACTTTGCCAACTGCTGCTGTAAACCATTTCTCATAAAGCAAGAACAAAGCAAAACTTGCCAAAAATGAGCCCTGAATTTTATTTATATAACCCAGCCCTACTCATGATTATAAGGGGGTAAAAGATTGGTCTCTTCAGTGAACACCTTAATTTTGATGGCTTTGACACTTGAAGGAAACGTCGAGTTTCACAAGTCGCGAAGTAAACACTCTGCCTTCAAAACTACTGGTAAAATAATGAAAACTTTTTTTTTGAATGATGTAACACATTTGTCTTATTGTTCACTAGTTAAGTATGTTGTCAGTCATTTAGCTGAATCTTAAAAAATGAGTCTAGGTTGGTCACACTATTTTATTAACTTCTAGTATTTGAATAACTAATTTTCCAGACTTCTCTACCCAGTATTTAGTACTAATGTATTTACTACTATATTTTACAGGCGATAGTAATTTTGAAGATTAATATATTCATTAATTCATACGTTATTGAGTATATTATCCTTCGCTCTTTCCCCAGGCCAACACTCAGCCCAGGTCTGAGGAGGAAATTTTAAAACAGTGATCTAAATCAGGAAATAAAAACCTTTTCTATATATGTTAATGAGGAATACATTAGTCAAAGTGCAGCTGAGACAAATAGATTGCACATTAAAGATGATTGAAAGAGGCTACTAAAAGAGTGTTTGTGTCTTTTTCTTTATTTCCCTCTATTCATCCTCTTTTTAATGGAGTCACAAAACTTAAAAATAAATCTAAATGTAAACATTTTTTTCTGGCAGAAAAGCCAAACCATGGTGAAAACTGCCATGAATGACACTGAGAGGCAAAGTGAAAAATGGAGATAAAGTTAATTGACAAGACTAAGGGAAATAGGTACCAAATAATTTTGGTGAAAGAGGGAGGAAACCTTGTGCTCTGGAGTGATGATTAGAATGCAGAAGAGTGTATGACTTTAAATTCTTAGTGTAAATATTTATGTCGATGCTAGCCTCTGTGTACCAGCAAGATAGGAAGCACTCATTTTATAACTGTGTTTCTGCCAAACTATTACACAGTTCCTTAATATCAACAATTTTGCTAAAAATAATCTACGGAAAAAATATTTTTGCTCTTCCCATTATCTTGAAAGGAAATGTAGCCTGCATCATAAGCAGACAGTGATCATCTCCCTTGGATATAGGAATGGCATTACTTATCTAAAAGTGCATGTATTAAAAATTCATTCAGGCTGTTAATGTTCTGGTTTATATAAAGTATATACCATGGTACAAACAAATATGGCATAATTTAGAAAAAAGATATTGAAATAAGATTTTTCTATTTAATCAAATAGTTATTTCCTAAACATTAATAAAGAGCACAGAATAAACATTAATAAACCCCTTTGCCTTCTTGATATACCTAAAGTACATCAATGACAACTTCATTGTGTGGACACATGGGAAGGAATCTCTAGAGAACATCCATACTTTAACAACATCCAGTCCTCTGTCAGACTGACTATGGAGCACTCCACCCAGAACATTCGTTTCCTAGACATCATGGTGAATGTTTGTAATGGCCATATTACCTCCATGCTATACCAGAAGCCTACCAAGTGCCACAGCTACCTTTATGCCACCAGCTTTCATCCTACACATACCACTACATCCACTATCTACAGTCAAACTCTATGTTACAAGCTGGGTATCTGCTCTGCTCATACCAACTGAGATGCAAATCTTAACGATCTAGATATGGGATTCCTATACTTACAATACAATTGCAAAACCATAGCCACTCAGATCAACAGAGCCAAACTGAGACCCCACTCTGACCTGCTACAATACCAACCTTGAGACAAAGACAAGGTTGTCTCTGGTTATCACTTACAGCCCCGAGCTGGAACAGCTTCAAGCTGAAGGTCACCTTCAAATAACCTTCATCTCCCCCTGGAAAATGATGACCATCTTAAAGTAGCCATGAGGGAAAAACCTGTCCAGGCCTATAGACAGTGTCCCCAACCTCTGAGGGTGTGTCTGCAGCAACAGACTACCTGTCATCCCCACTGAGGTATCAGGCCTTCCAAAAGACCCAGCTGCAAGCTGTGCCTTCTCATCAATACAAACCACATCATCACTGGACCAAATGACACAGGTTATAACACCCAAGATTCACTCATCTGTAGTTCTACCAATGTCATATATGCTATTGCCTGCTTATAGTGCCAGACTACTGTCTACATGAGATAGATGAGGCCATTTTACATGTAAGAATAATTGAACACTAATCTGACATTAGTTCCAGAAAGACAGACAAGCCTGTGGCAGAACCCTCCTAGTCTTTTGGCATACAATGTCACTTTAAAAACTGACTTGAATACAAAATTGTGGAAAAGAAATCATCCACACACTGTCCTGTGGTAAGTATAGTATAAAAAGGCACTACACATTTTTATCTCATTACCTGGATTAGCTTTTGTGACTGCTTTGTCCCTCTGGGTTTATTACCCATTTGCTTCTCTCAGCACTGCCCACTTCCTTCCCTTCCCTGTCTTTTCTATTCAAATCATTCTGTATTTGATAGTCTATTCTGTGAATATTCCTTCACAGCATCTGATGATGTGAGCTCTTACTTACAAAAGCTTATGCATCTCTACCCTGCCTTCTGCCTAAACATCACTGAGATATGTTCAAAGATACTATTTAGCATTTTTCCGCTACTGCCCTGTATTTTTAGAGTGATTTGCAGAGATGTTTATTTCTAATTACATCCTGTGGCAGGGCACCTTTGGGTGCCTGCCACTTTAAGGGCAGAGTCAGGCAGCTACCAGGTGCCTGATGGCAGCAGCCATTTTGAGAACAAGGGATATAAAAGCAGAAATACTGCCTGGCTGAGCTGCAGCAGGAACATTGTGAAGGTGAGAGCAGGAGGCTCTTGTTCCTGGGCATGACTTAAAACTGCACCCTGCAGGGGAAGGGTGGCCTGGTGGGGGTCCTGGTGGCACAGGAGTCCCCAGGAAATGCCAGGCTAGTTACTGCCCCAGTGAAAGGTGAGGAGGGGTGCCTTAATCCCAGCCCCTGCTTTGGGTGGGCTTTGGAGGCAGTTGTGGGGCCAGGCACAGCAGGCAGAATGCCATCTGAGCCTAGCAGGGATGTGAGATCCTGGAGACCCCAGAGGAGGTAGCATGAGGAGCATAGAGTGTGGTACTGCACAGAGTAGGGCTGAATGGCAGTAGGCCTGAAGGGGAGTCCCAGGGGCATGTTGAGTAGGACCGAACTGGGAGTAAGCCTGAAGGGCAGTGCAAGGGCCAGCCCTGTGAGTAGTTCATCATGAAGATGAGAAGGCCCTAGGGTGGGGCATGGCATATAGGCCTTAGAGGGGGTATAGTAGGAACCCCATGAATGGGGAAGAGGTCAAGGCATGGTTGTAGACACCTGAGGCTGTAGTTGGGCCAGATGCTGAGTAGGGGGCTCAGTCAGAGAGTTAGGGTTGAGTCCTGACCCCAGTAAGTCCTCTGCTGCAAGGATGCTGAGAGTGGGCCAAAAGAAAGACCTGAAGAGTAAGCACAATGACCTGCTGCTCCAAGGAGCAAGAATCCCTGTGAGACCTGGAGCACCAGTTGTGGTGTAGGTTATGATTAAGTTAATGAAGCTGTTGCTCTCCCTGCTGCTGCCAAAACAAATCCCCACTAGGGTTCCATATCCTATTTACCCTGCCCCCAAACTTCTGGTCTCTCCAGGAGCCAAAAGGGTCAGATCTGGTCCATGGATCCATATGTTTGTCACCCCTGAGTTAAACAACACTGCACTATGAGTCAGTTAGTTAAAAGAATATACCTAATTTCACAAAATAAAAGCATAAAAACTTGAATTAAATTAAAGTAAAAAATGTGGCATTGTTATATGAATAGCCGGTAGTGACATAAATATATCATTACCATATAGTGACCTATATTAGACTATATATCACTACATATTCAAATTGCCTAGCACCTTCCATTACAAGGATTCTTGGGATCTTTTCTTTAACAAACACTCACCATTGTTTGCAGCAGGCCTTGATATGCAGCAGGGGAATGCCCTGAGGCTAGAGAGGTCTCTTCCTTTTGCCCCATAACATTTTATTCAGCTTTTATTGATATATAAACTATTTAAAAACACCACCTCCCTTCTTTTACATATGATTTTCAAGAACAGCTTGGAAGACAGCCAAAACAGCTGAATACATAAACATCCAAAGATTCCTCTCACGTCAGTACCGTAACAGCAGCTGACACTGTACAGGGAACACCTGGGAACTAACTCCATGAGGCTCTTCCCTGGATCTGGCTCTTGTTTGCACAGCGGTGCTGAAGGTTCAGTGTTCAAGCCCTTTAGTGATGCATGATGTTACACTATGGAAAATATTTTTTTACTTTTAAAAAAGCCCCTAGGAAATTACATTTTTAGATAGTGTGCTACATTCATAGATTTCATAGACATTAGGGCTGGAAGGGACCATGGAAGATCATCGAGTTCAGCCCCCTACCCCAGAGGCAGGAAGTCAGCAGGAGTCATAGGATCCCAGCAAGACAAATATCCAAATTTCTCTTGAAGGCATTCAAAGTAGGTGCTTGAACCACCTCTGGTGGCAGGCTATTCCAGACCGTGGGGGCTCGGATAGTAAAGAAGTTCTTCCTTATGTCCAGCCTGGTCTTGGAGGAATTGATGACCATTTGACCTTGTCATCCCTTGGGGTGCTCTGGTGAACAAACATTCCCCCAGATCCTGACAAGCACCCCTTATCAACTTATAGGCAGCCGTCAGATCACCCCTGAGCCTGCGCTTTTCCAGGATGAAGAGCCCCATAGATCTCAACCTGTCTGTGGGGGAGGAAGGGGGCTGGCGAGCCCTAAAACCCCATGCCCCGGCGGTAATAGACCCGCATTACACCACACGGCACAAAATACCTGGGCAGGATCACTTACCCTCCACAGGTGTGCCTGGGAGGAGGGGCCCGAATCAGTGCGGGCCACTATAAAGGAAGTGCCGACGGCTGAGGAGGGGGAGGGACCGGAAGCAAGGGGCGGCAGCATTGAGGCTGGCAGGAATGCTCGGGGACGCGTGAAGACGGCCAGGCAGCACAGCAGGATCTTCTGGGGCAAGGGAAAACCCCGCGGGGTCCGGGAGCCAGTGGCACTGCCATCCCTTAGGCTGTTTATGCGGCTGAAGAGCGGTTCGACCTGGCAGGAGCCGGGAGCTGTATTGACTATAATAGAGGGGCACTCAGAAAGAGTGAATGTGTCCCACCAATAACTAAGAAGGTAGAGGGTCCCCAGGGAGCCTGGGAGGGGACCGAAGGGCTCGAGAAGAACCTGGAAGAGGGCGCTAATGCCCACAGCGGATGGGGAAACACCTCGGGGGCCAGCAAAGTAACCTGACAGCTCCCCAGCTGGTGAGGAGCCCTAGCTGTTAGCTTTGTGTTACTGTCTATCTTTTTTGTTTGCAAAGCCGGTGTTGACAAAACCCGTGAGGAACTGCCTGGTGGGCAGCCCCTCCATTCTGGTGGAATGGGCGAGGGTGTAGGGGCAGCGGAGCCCTCGGCTATGCGGGACCCCTCAGAGACCCTGGAGTCTCATCTTCAGACTGTCACAAGCTGGACTATAAACACTAAACCAGGTGATCATCAAAGTCGTGGCAGGCAGGCCAGATGTGTGCAGACGACGGTGAGCAACACTGTGTGGGTCATCGGGGGACTACCCTGAAGAAAGAGGGCAGGGGTTGCAGTAAAGGGAGACAATGAATCCCTGCCCCACACACTGTCATCATAAGGTCTGTTTTCCTGACCTCTGATCATGTGCATGGCTCTTCTCTGGACTCTCTCAAGCTTCTCCACATCCTTTTTGAATTGTGGAGCCCAAAACTGGACACAGTACTCCAGCTGCGGCCTCACCAAGGCCGAGTACAATGGGAGAATGATGTCCTGGGATTTGGTTGAGAAGCATCTATGGATGCAAGCCAGCATTCTACTTCCTTTACTAGAAGCAGTATCACATTGAAGGCTCATGTTCATCTTGTGGTCAATCGTGACCCTCAAATTCCTTTCGTCCATAGTCCTAGCCAACGTAGCACTGCCGAGCCTATAAGCATGCTGCAGGTATTTCTTCCCAAG
>NW_017729034.1:67823137-67833305 GCF_001723915.1 Gavialis gangeticus
GCACTGCCAAGCCTATAAGCATGCTGCAGGTTTTTCCTCCCTAGGTGGAGAACCTTGCATTTTTCAGTATTAAACACCATCAGGTTCTTGTCCACCCATTTCCTGAGCCTGTCAAGGTCAGCTTGGATCGTCCTCCTGTCCTCAGGTGTGGATGCTTTACCCCAAAGGTTGGTGTCATCGGTGCATTTGGCCAGTCCGCTTCTGATACTAATGTCCACATCATTAATGAAGATGTTGAATAGTATAGGTCCAAGGACAGAGCCTTGAGGGACCCCACTGGTCACAGCACACCATGATGATTGACTTCTGTCAACCACCACTTTCTTGAAGATAGGCACCACATTGGCCTTCTTCCAATCTTTGGGCACTTCACCAGAGTGCCAGGAGTTCTCGAAGATCTGTGCCAGGGGCTGAGCTATGATGCTTGCCAGCTCCTTGAGTACCCTGGGGTGTAAACTGTCAGGGCCAGCTGACTCAAAGGTATCCAGCCTATCAAGGTGTTCCTTCACAAGGTCACCATTGGTGGAGGGTAAGGAATCTCCCTCACCCGGGCCCTCCTGTCCTGTAGTGGGAAGGGGTGGCCCTTGGGACTGGTGAAAGTCCGACGCAAAGTACCCATTTAGTAAGTTGGCTTTTTCCTGGGCGGCAGTTGTCAGTTTTTCCATTTGATTTAGCAGGTGTCCAATGTTGCCCTTGCTTTTCCTCCAGCTCCCCACATATCTAAAACAGGACTTTTTATTGTCCTTGATACTTGTAGCTAGTTGGAGTTCCGTTGCAGCCTCGACTTTCCTGGTTCGCTCCATGCAGGTCCAGAGCAATGCACAGTATTCCTCCTTGGAGGTGGATCCAGTCCTCCATCCTTTGTAGACCTTTCTTTTTAGATGCAGGAGGTCAGCTATTTCCCTGCAGAGCCAAGGGGGCTGCTGTTCCCTTTTGCTGCCTTTCCTCCAAGATGGAATAGACTTAGCTTGTTCAGCTTAAAAGAACATTAATTAGATTGCAAAGTCAAGCAATCAAAAGTTAGGAAATGCCAGATTTATGGTTGCCTGCATAGCCTCCATTCAGTGTTTGAATACTGAAACAATCTTTATCTACATTTCATAACAAGTTTTTCCAAAGAAGCCTTGACTTTTTTTGTGTAAGGGAGAGAGGCAAAAACAAGGAGTATTACAGTTTTACAAGTAACTGGAAATTTGGTGTTTCCTAAGTTCTTAGTTTGCTATCCATAATAATGCTCTTTTCATATTTTGAAATGTAGTATATATGTATGATTCCTAAAGTGCCAGTGAAGAGTTTCTAATGTATACTTCTGCTATCAAGTTATTCTTATTACATAAAAGCGAAGATAATATTGAAAAAACTGTCAACATTTTTGATTAGAAATTCACCTGATAGGTTGGTTTTGTACTTCAGTCCTTTCCTAGTGGATTCTTAAACTACATTGGTTCCTGGTTTTCTGTGATACATACTTCCAGTTTCTATACTTCCACACAAATGAAACAGACTGCCAACAATTGTTCCAGGGAACTATTTTCACATTTAATTCTTACAACTGATGAGAACATAAAATTTCAGCAGCACTTTATTTTAAGTGTTCTATCATTATAAATTGATTTGGTATTCATTATAATAGCATAGATAATAATGAGTTCATTCGGTATTCATATGGATGTCACATGTACTTCCAGAGGCGTTACACTGTAATTTAGTATTAGTTAATGGACACTTAATATAAAATGTTATCAAATTTTCTAACAGGCCACTTTTTTAAGGAATTTAATCCAAGATAATTAATGGGTTATAGCTCTGATAATTAACTATGATATACAACAAGGGGAAAAATTGATTTCAGACTTATTGAATCCTCTTTCCTGAACAATCTGGTTGTCTGAAGGGAATAATTCCAGAGCCACAGATATCATAGAAATATAATACATCACAAGGCTTTTGACCTTTGAACAGTAGATGCCTAGTTTGGTTATTGTAAGAGGTGCTGTGAATAAGAAACTACTGTATTGATTAACTACTGGGAAAAGAGACCTGAAACCTGCATGGTTATATTTAAGTGACAAATACCTATTTCACTTTTTGTGTAGTTTAATTTCTGTTCCAGCTTGTTACTTAAATTCATGTTTGAAATTCTCATTTCTTCAAAATCATCTTAGACTCATCTTTATCACCTCTAATTTCTAAACTATCCTGACTAGGGGGAATTTTTTAAAGAGTAAAAAAATAAAATCTCAACATACAGAAACAATGTGTATCACAAATGAAATTTACAATCTTTTGATTTAAAACCAGCATTTATTAGGGACATTTGGATTAAAAAAAGATGATCCAAAATCTTATCTATTGCACATATTGCTACCCTACAAATCAGTTCCCTCAGAGAAGGACTTGTTAGTGTAAAAGTAAAGTGCACTATATATCACATGCCTTATAACAGACGTGTTCAATGCCTATCCCACAGGCCAGATGTGGTTTGTGAAGCCATGTAATCCATGGGTCTGGAAATTTGGCAGTAGGAGAGCAGTGGCAATTAATGCTGGCATCACTACCTGGCCACCAAATTTCCAAACCCCATGAAGCTAGATTGCCTTTGGCTGGGCAGGCCGGTGGACAGAGGGAACAAATCAGGGCCTGATCCACCCATGCAGAACTGACCTGGCCAGGACACAATGCAGCTACGGGGGGCTGAGACCTGATGCAGCTGTGCAGGAATGGCATGGCCGGGGCCTGAGGCAGCCTCGCAAGAGTAGATCCGAATATGCAGACAATCAAAGAACTGGGAAAAAACCCCAGGCCCCAGGGGCAGACATTCAAAAAGCCTGAGCTGGAATTGATTCAATCTTTGCAGGTTAGTCTAACCTGCAAAGCTTGAAGTGATTTAGAGGTGGATAGAAATTCCCTTTTCATTCCCAAAATGCAGGCACATGCCTGTGGTGGCTCAGGCTAGAAGCTGGGGGGAACTAGAGCAGCCCTCTCTTCCCTTGCACAGAACTGAGCTGAGGGGTGGGGGGCATTGCCAGGCCCCAGCAGGACTCTATGATTTAGGAGAGTTTCCCTCTCCCTCCTGACCAGCCCAGCAGGGAATGTTTATCACCCCTAACTCGGTGTTCATCAGCTCATTCATAAAACAAAAGAAGGACATTACCAGCTATCTGCTGATTCTGCCTTTTTCCTGTGTGCCACAGCTTGGAGGCAGCCAGCATGTGGTCTTCTAGCTAATGCTGAGAGGTGTCTGTGAGGGATGGAGTAATGCCTGCTTAGCAGAGAGTGGGGAGGGGAGGGGGAAACAGAAGCCAGGCAGATGCCTGCAGAGACTGTGGGAGCTGCAGACAGGGAGCAGAGGGGAGGGGCCAGGTCTGCTGTGGAGCAGAGAGCCCTGCTCAGCCCAAGAGCATGCCGGGTTATGGTGAGAGTCTGATTTATCTCAAACAAGCAAACGGTCTGGGACAGAAATTAAATAAACTGGTTTGAGCCAGATCAGTTAAGTCTGATACTACATTCAACCAGGTTTATTTCAAACTGGTTACAGCGATTTTGGAACTGGTTTATGTGCATTGAACATCTGTTCTGTTACAGGTTTAAACCAGTTTCTGATCACTTAAACCAGTTTATGTGTAATGTCTTTCCCTAGCCCAGATCATTTACAACAATTCAGAGGCCATAAGCTCTAAACAAACCATACTTGTTAGAGTTTTCTTTATACTTACAAACATTTTGGTCATTGTGAAGCACAGAAGAACCAACTAATCATTATCTGTTACTTCTACAAAAGTTATTATTACATGATTAGGACTTTTATCTCATGATAATTACTATCCAGAACACATTTAAGTGTGTCGCTTCAGGGAGAGCTCAGACCTGAAAAAGAATGCATTACATTTAAAAGCTTGTCTAAGTCTATCCTAACCATGAAGTTGGTCCAATAAAAGATATCACCACAAAAATCTTAACTTCAGGGAGATTTTTCTGGGGTTGTTTTTTCCCAGTGGTTTGGTGTCAAGTAGTATGTGAAAGCTGGTGTGCGGGTAGGCGGGTGAGTGGGTGGTAGGGGGAGCTGTAACTCTTTGCTAGCTGTGTATATGGCACTTTTAGTCATCCTTTTATGTCCCGGGCAAGTTTTCATTCATTTTTATTTGTAACAATGATGGAGCCCTGAGTTAACAGTATCTGAAAGTAAATTCTATTACAGTCTCCAGCTAACAGCAGTTTGCAGCTGAAAGCATTTTTACTGAATGCGGAACACATTAAGGATTTTAAGTCTTTGTCTTTTTGTTCCTCTCATTGAGCATGCATATGCACATGTTTGGAGGGAGAAACACAGATTTATCTTCCACTAGATCAATGATAACATTTTTTTAATCTTCTAGGTGAGCATGGATGTGCTACTAAGAACTGTAGTGTTTTTAGTATGAAGCCAACCTGCATGTTTTTATCTTCATCTCATGGGACTCAGCTGGTGTGGAAAAAACATATTACCCAGTGTCCAAAGAATATTCTTTAATAAAAATAATGCCTTGGATAGGAGCTAGCTAGTTGTCACTCAGACAAGACTGATAAAGCACTTAGATTGGGGGAAAATAAAGAAAAAACTTGATCTCTAAAAAAAGTAGACAATTTCTAGATTAAAGATCTAGAAGAAAATTTTCCTTTGGGAAGGCACTTCTTTGTTATGGCTCTATCTCAGTCCTGCAAGAGTCTATATAAATTGCAGCCTCAGTGGGATAGTTTGATTTGTTATTTTCAAGAAATATGAAACAATATTTTTTATTCTGATAAATTAATTCTAAGTGTAGAAAGGTTGGGAATTTGAACCAAATAATTTATAGATTTATTTCTATAATAAAATCCGTAATTTTTTCCCGTGAGTGGCTTGGGCCCCTGATCTCCTCAAGAGCTGTAGTCTTTCATCATAACCCCTGTTTATATCAAGACTTCCATATATTTTCCTTACAAAACTCCTGATGTTTCACTTTGATTTGGCAGGATCAAACAAATAATATTTTGGTGAGTTTAGATTTCTCCAGTCATGCTCTGACTGAGATGTACAACTTATTTGCCAGTCACACAGAGAATATGCTACTCTGCATATTGTTAAGTCTGTAAAGGTTTTGAAGCCAACTAAGAATGTATTAAGCTACACATAATGATCAATTACTAGCAAAAGCTAAAGGGAAGTTTTGTTTTATAAATTGATATATTAAGTGTTTTTCTTTATGAAAGTCTTTGCTTAAGTCGACAATTTAATTTTAGTACTGTACTTCTTTAGAAGATTCTTTGGGTTGTCTTGCTCTCCTATTCAGTGAGATGACAAATAGTCATCTCATCCCACTATGATAACATATGACCACTAGGCTGAACTGAACCAAGGAAAATGGAATAATAAAGAGTATGGATCTGTTCCATCTACCAGAAGGTCTCTACTACAAGATATATGAATCTAATTTATAATTAGATGAGTCTCTGTTGGACTCATGTCAAAAAACCTCAATAGTATGATCACACTTAGGAATTTCAGATAAATAGACCTCAAATATAGGTGGAAAAAACATAGATGTAAAGAAAGATTCAGCAATAAAATACAGTTGGACCTCAATTTACATGGTATTTTTTTCATGGTTTTAGTTATGCATGGTCAGTTAATTGTGACCCTTTATTTTTGTACACAGTATGGATTCACTTTTACACTTAATGCAGTGCAGGCACCAAGATGCGCAGATACATCTAGAATCATCTGGTCACTTTCTGTCCCCCCCACACCACACTGCTCTTATTGTAGTTAGTAAGTGTGTTGTGTTGTGGTGGAACGGGAGCGGGGAAGGAAGGGGTGTGAGGGAGGGCAGATCAATGCCTGCTGTAGTGAGGGAGGGAGTGGGGCAGGGGCAGGGGCAGGGGCAGGGGCAGAGGCTGGGGCAGGCGTTGCTCAGTTGGGGTGGAGCAGACACAGGACAGAGACATGGCTCATCTGGGGGGCACAGGGAGGGGGAAGCTCCCACTGCTGCATGCACCCCAGGAGGGCATGGTGGGGCCCTCCAGATCTGCGCAGGGTGGGGTGGGCTGCAGCTGCGGGCTAGAGCCAGGGCTGTGTGGGGCTCTTCTCAGTGGGGGCTGAGCCAGGCTGGGCTTGAGGTGGGCAGTGGCGCTCCTGGAAGGGGCTATGGGGGTGGAGGCTACGGAAATTTTTGTGGTGACTGCACCCCCCCAGTAGCCCTCTCCCAGCACCACCACCGCCTGCCCTGAGTCTAGTTCCAACCAAGAAAACCCTGCACAACCCCAGCTCCAGCCCACAGCTGCAGCCTGCCCACTTCATCATGCCCTGCCCAGCCACATACAGATCTGGGAGCACCCCCTGTGCCCTCCCAGGGTGTGCACAGCAGTGGGGGCTGCCCCCCTGTGCTCTCTGGATGAGCCATGGCTCTGTCCTGTGCCTGCCCCACCCTGGCTGGGCAGTGTCTGCCCCTGCCCGACTGTTCCCTCACCATGAGGGGCATTAATTTGCCCCACCACACCCATGCCCTCCCTCCTCCCCTTCCACCACGCTAGACTTACCAGCTGCACACAGCTCTCCAAGCTGCCAGGTTCTGCTCCTCACAGCCTGCATGCTACGCTAAGCCTGCGTGCACTCAGGGGCATTTATCAGCCAAATTATCAGCTGCATCTGGAACCTAAAGCCTTATTTCCCATAGACCCTTGGTATTTTTTTAAGCAATTTCTATTTGCATGTTTTTTCAAGAATGTAACTACCGTGTATATCACGGCCCGACTATATGTTCAAGACTCATAGTTTGAACATACATGAAACTGTAGGTATAATATTTAGTGTATTAACATTTTAAACATAAAACTCTACCTACATTTTCATAACATTTTATATATAATTGTACATCTACCTGGATTGTAAAATTCTGCCATCCATAAAACAGAGAGTAGATTTTATTGTGCTTGATCACATTACAATGCAGCTGTGCTACATTCAAAACAGAAATTGATGAATTTAAAATGAAGCTGTTTGCTTAAAATAACTTAGTCCTTCTTTTTAATTGTTTTGGTAATAAAAACAAATTGTTACAAACACAAATGAATATCATGGTTGGGGAGCTGGTATAAATCAATTATTCCCACTGAAGAAAGTACCGCATAGATTTCCTAATGTCCCTTTATAATACACAACACACTTCAGAAGTGGGAAGCTATACTGTACAGATTTGTCTTTATGCAAACAGATAGATTTTGGATACATTAAAAAACCTATGTTCATTCTGCATGATTAAAAACCAGAAACATTGCATGTATAGACAATCACACTGCCCCTGAAGATGTCTTAGGTCATTAGTTGCTTATTAAAACAATTAGTTACTACTCAAACTGCAAAGAAGTGCTAACAGCGGAAAGTTCACATACTGTCATTTTTCTTACCACATCAGTGGAATAAAAGAAAAGAAGGACCCAAAGCCTGTTAGTAATGCAGCTGATAATTATATAAGCCTCACCACATCTTCTGGTAAGTTCTAGTTAATTTTTTGTCCATATTAAAAATAGGACAGGTATATGCCGTTTCAAGTTTCAGTGCAAAAGGTTGGCAGTTCTGTTATGTCTAGTGTATGCCTGTTTGCCTGCAGATTTTGGTTTGCACCTCTATAAACTGCATGAAGAGTAGAATAGAACAATAATATTACCACTCAAGGTTAATTTTTTAAATACCAGAAGTATGGGCATTTTCTATTTTGATCAGGAAATTTAAAAGAAATGCAAATCCATTTCATATGCTAAAATTATTTTGGGGATAGAAAAAGGATGCTTACAAGGAATTAGTTGGTGGATAAGGACTACACTAGTTTTCCTTCTTTGGACATCATAGAAGAAACCAGTTTAATTAAACACAATAAAAGACCATTGGGTGCCTTTGGATGTGTAGGACACCTACTCCGACGCACTATAATTACAGCACATCAGAGTAGACTCGATTAATTGAGTCTGCTGGAGCATGCTAATTAACATTCTCCAGCAGCCTCAGCGCCTTGTGCATTCAGTACCTCCATACTTCAAAATGGTGAGAGGGGTGCTTTAATTAAAGCTTATCAAATGAGTTTTAAAGTGCCCTCACTGCCATTTTGAAGTGCAGGATGCTGAATACACAAGATGCCGTGGGCACTTAAATTAGAGTGGCTCCCAAGAGTCACTGTAATTAAAGCACAACTGCTCTACACACCCTCCCCACCCCTGGAGCATGTTTATAGATGCCCATTGGTTTCCCTGTGGAAGGATTTGACAAGAAAAAATGCCTTTCCCTCCTTTGATGTGGGGGCACTGACTAAACAATCAGGGGAAAGGAGTAGCTATGCCTATGTCCTACTGTGGGTATTTCCCATGTTTCTGGACTTTGCTAGTTGCCACATGCAGTCATGAAGGATTTATTTTTTCTCCTCCTGCTGCTACATGTGGGTTTTTTTTGGTTTTTTGTTCACTTTCCTTGGAATAATCAGGTGTTGGCTGCAGCCAAGGCTGGGGATTTTAACTGGGGTGTGTCCTGCTGGGATTTAAAGATGGAGATTCCTGGCTAGAGGATCCTAGTCCTCCACTCACGGTCAGTTTGATCACCATATTTGAGGTCAGGAAGGCATTTTACCCCATGGTCAGATTGGTATGGACTGTAGAAGATTTTGTCTACCTCTGTAGCAGGGGCGTGGTTCTCTTCCATGGATCTCTCAAGTGTATTTTAACAACCTTTGCAGCAGCAGGACATTGGTCACCATTCTCCCCCTTCTTTACTTGTGGCAGGTTAGGGTGTTTATGTCTTGTGGTTGGGTCAGGGTTGACTGTGTAATTTCTTTGTATGGGATGGTTTGGATAGGGATAATCCTGCTTTGGGCATGGAATTGAACTGGATGGCCACTGCAGGTCCCTTCTAATTTTACCTTCCTAGGATTCTATAGAAGGCAACCCTTGGGGCCATGAGAGGAGAGGGAAGGTGTCTCAGGGCACTAAGGTGTGCCTGCTCCTTTAAGGGCAAGAACTGCCTGGCTAGAGAGCTCGACAGAGCTCCACAGCTGCAGGCTGCATGGGTAGCAGACTAGTGGGGGAATTAGCCTGGATCTGCACCCAGTCAGATGACTGGAAGGAGTCAGGGCCCTGGGCACATGTAAACCCCAAGGCCATGGTTGACAGGAGTTAGTTCTCTGGCAAGCTGCTAGGGGAAGGAGCTCCTTCAGGGGAGAATTACCCAGGAATGTTGTGGCTGCCGGATAGACTGTTTACATAGCTAATGAGCCTCCAGGAGTTTACAAGGTACCCAGGTTGGGAGGCACTCAATATTCTAGGAGCAGTATGGGATTTTAAAGAGGCAGAGTGTACTTGTATTATGTTACAGCCCAGGGGCTCATATTTATGTTGTTGTTTTTATATGAGTGGACTGGGCTGAGGCTACTGGGGGAGGAGGAGGCCTCATACGGGGCATACTATGGTGTAGAGTCCCAGCGCCAGAGAAGGTGCAGAAACAGGGCTGCAGTAAGGCTAGAGCCGGAGAGGATGCCATGAGAGAGGGTGCAGAGATCCCAGCACTGGAGGGCATAGCTACAGGGGCCAAGGGCCCAGTGATGACAGGAGGCTCAGTTAGACTGAGGCCTTATCAAAGTATGGACAATGTTTAAGTACCACCTGTAAGGCATGGAGCAAGATAAAGGGGAGGTGTTGGAGCCATGCATCTAGCCCATAAGGCTTGGGGGTACCATAATGCACCTCCTGAGTGTGGAATCCAGGAAGGGATCCAACAACCCACAGGGTTTAGAGGAGTCTGTCAGGACTGTGACCAAGCAGCAACTCGAGGGCAGCCTCCCAATTCATCATTTATACCAGCAAGACGTGGCAGGAGAGATTAGTAGGTGCCCATAGGGTGGAGCCGCCACAGCCACAGTGCCATAGGGAGATCACAGTCATCCCTGGGGAGGCTGTATCATCACAGAAGGGAAGGCCAAATTACACCATTCTGGAGTCTTGCCTCTTGCCCTGCCAAAAATGCATGCAAAGATCATTGGCAGTTAGCATTAGGGGCTATAGGCTTTACAGGCAGGATAGAGAAGGAAGGTGTGGCGCTCTATGTCAAGGAGCAATACACATCCTCTGCCAGCAGAATGGGGTCAGAGAAGGGGCAAGCTGAAGTGCTCTG
>NW_017729034.1:67833638-67834021 GCF_001723915.1 Gavialis gangeticus
TCGCTTGCTGGAATTCACCATCCAGCGCAGGGTGTCAAGGGCCTGCAGCAAGGAGGTAGCCCTAGACTTCAAGAGGGCCAACTTCAACGAGTTGAGATTAGTGGGAGAGGCACTGGGGTTCTCGAGGACAAGGGACCTCAGTGCCCAAGATGAGTGGTCATTCCTTAAGGAGACAATACTCAGGGCCCAAGGGGTGAATATCCCAACAAGAAGCAAGGGGGCCAAGAGTGCCCAAAAGCCCCCCAGCTCACCAAGAGCATCCGGGAATGCCTGATTGCCAAAAAGGTGATGTACACCCAGTGGAACGGGGGTGCTATCTCCACAGAGGAGTATACCTCCTGTGCTCATCCTCCCTATATATTTGAAAAAGGACTTTTTATTAT
>NW_017729034.1:67834032-67843217 GCF_001723915.1 Gavialis gangeticus
CGACCCTAGAAACTATGAAACTATGAAACTATGAGCCCAGTTTTTCTGCTGCCCAGACTTGAAGATCTACAAGGTCCCTTCGAGTCCTACTTCTATGATTCTATGATTCCTGGGCTGCAGGGACAGGGAGTAAATGATGAAAAAAGTTTACCCTCATTCAGCCTGTATGCATTGGTTAGCAAGGAAAAACGGAAAACAGCTGTCTCTTGTGCCCCATTACAGGGTATGGTAGGTTTGAGGGCACTGCTGCTGGGTAAAGTTTGTAGTGCAGTCATGCTCAATAGGCACAAAGTGATCATTTCCCAGACATAAACATGAATGAGAGGACTTAGAGATGCTAGGGGGAGAATTTACTAATCTGTAGGATAAAGGAAAGACATAGAGTTTTTGCAGATTGAGATATCACCATAGCTACTGTTATTCCATCTCAGAGATCACTCAAACTAGAGGGCCAATCCTGCATATTGATTATTGGCCATTTCATACTGTAATGGATTCAATTAAACAACCCACTAATAAAATAAAAACTGAACAGAGTTGTGAGCTTCTGATTTATGAGCTATGTCTGTCTATTTAGTTTTCTGAATGTATGATCAACATATTGCAGCCATGTTGTACTATTAATGGTTAAAATGACAGTTAATGTAATGTCTAAGCAACAGACTTATAGGGCAATAAATTAATGTAATGATAATATTATATACCAAATTATGTTAGTTACTATATATTTTCCGCTCCTATTACAATAGCAAGCAACAATTGATTTTAATAAGACATGGTAATATTCTATCTGTTTTATTGGACTTGACTACAAAACAATGTATTATGTCAGGTTATAAAAGATATTTTCACTACTTAAAAGGAAAATGAAAAGTGTATGTAGTATAAGATGCCATTCTCCGCATGTAACTAAGATTCTTATACTCAGTCATCAAGAATAAATGTTATAACCAGAAAGCTATTTCGAAAGAAAATGAAGGTTGCGAAGTCAAGCACTCAAAGCTAAGAAATACCAGCATTAAAGTTATCTCTGAAACTTTAATTTGGACTCCTTGTGCATATGCATTAGGATAACACACTATTTTTGACAGGACCCCTGCCTCATTCAGTATACAGGATCGATGGGGCTCCTTTAATGAGCAGTGTAGCAGGCTGGCTGGCAAAGGCTTGCAGCAGACTGCACATTCCAGGTTACAGGAGTCTGTAAGCTTGCAGGAACTGTAGCCAGCTGCAGACAGTAAGGCAAATTACAGGCCTGTTTGGAGGACTGAGCCAGCTGTGAAAGATAAGGGGCTGGCTAAAAGAAATTAAAAGGCTCACAGGGAAAGGAATCAAAGAGATTGAGTTAGAAAAGAGACAGAAAGGAGCTGGGAAAGGAGGAAGATGGTTACTTTGCTAGTGGCTGCAATACCAGGCCAGAGACTTTTTGGCTGTGTTCAGACGAGCACGGCCGTGCGGTATGTGGCACCACAAACATGGCTGTGGCACAACATACGACACATTTAGATGTTCTCCATGCTGCAAGGAAGTGCTTCCCATGTATGTGCTTCTCCACCTTTTGTCCCCAAGGGTTGTTTTTGACCCTAGGAAATCAAAAGTGGAGCTGGGCCACCCAGAGCTGTGCTGTGGCTGCTGGCCAGGCTCCACATGGTAGAATCACCACTGCTGAAGCCCCAGGAGGCCCCCAGTACCCCAGGTAAGGTTACTGGGGCCAGCCTAGTGATGGCCCCAGCCTTCCATACCCCACCCGGGATAACTTGCCATGTGCCAAAGGATGTGTGGCATGTGTCCCATGTAAATTCCAGTCCTTGTTCCCAGGGAACCAAAGGTCCATGCTCAGCTGGATGCACTCTTTGAGTCTGGGAAGAGGCCTAGAGCTGCAAAGTTGGAGACAGCAGTACCATGACAAGGGAGTCACTCTGAGGAAGAGAAGGAGGACTGCAGTGTGGGCAGAAAGTAGCAGACTGCTAAAGGCACTTGCTCAGGGTTTGTGAGTTAATCCTTCAAGGACTGTGAGTGAACCCTGGGTGGACTATATTCATTTTTAGGTACTGAGTAGAGTTTATGCTGGGTCCTGAGAGGTCAGTGTGGCGAGAAAAATAAAGAACTCTATATAGTTAAAGGACTGTTTGAACTAATTAACCTCAAGTAGCTATTCAATATTTCCTATATTTCTTTTGTTCTTTAAAAAAACAAATAGATATACAGCTATTCCATCATTTGGCATGCTTCTAGATCCTCTGTATCTTCCATGCTCAATAAGCTTCTCACCTCATACAAGCCTCCTTGCCTAGTAACTTCTAATCTTACCTCTCTGCACTCTCAGGGCATTTATACACATACATTTGTCTGCTCTGACGTGCTGAGAAAAGGACGGCAGTGCGCTTTTGAACTAAAACACCTTTGATATGTTTCAGTTCAAAAGTGTGCTGCTGCCATTTTCTCTGTGCATTTCATCCTTTGTCTAAATGCATGCATTACAGTGCTGGGCACTTTTAAAAGTGCCTGGTGCTGCAGCGCAAGCATGTGTACAAATGCCCTCAGTTCCAGGATCCTTGAAAGAGCAGGTCCAATTCTAGTCTCCTTGTTCAGCCATTCCTAGTTTCCCCATTCCCTGAAGCATCTTGTGCCTAATATCCTTGTCTAGCTCAGTGGTCTCCAAAGTGGGATGTACGCATCCCAGGGGGTGCGGAAGACGATCTATTGGGGTGCGGGAAGAAAATATTAGAACTTCTATTTATATTTATATAAATATACATATATTGGGGGTGCGTGCTCAAAATTTTTTTACTGATAGGGATGCACGATCAAAAAAGTTTGAAGACCACTGGTTTAGCCAGTTCTATTTCCCCCACTTCCAGCTCCTCATTTGATCTGTTTTTCTCATCTAGTCTCTAGCCATCTGCCTCACTTTTTCTTGGATCCACTAGCTTCTGTTCCCAATCTCCTTGTCTGGGTGCCTCTTTCAATTTCTGCTTCCTTACCCTTCTGTCTCCATTTTCTTGCATTGAATTCAACCAGCTTCAGTTTTCCTTCTCCGACCCTGGCTCTTCACCAGTTATGTCTTTTCATACCTCATTCTCTCTGCCACATTGGTTCTGAGTCCCAGTATCCTTGATAAGCCAGTGGAAGCATCCCCTGTATTTTATCACATGATCTTACTCTATTCTTCCACATTTTCCACTCTAACTCTTTATCTCTTTGCCAAATGACCCTACCACCTTAATTTCCAGTCTCAGTTCTACTTTCCGCCTGCTGATCAGCTTCTAGTCTTTCCTATCCTAACTTTGAGTTGAAATCCTTCCCAACCCTTCCAGAAGGTTCCTTGACCCAATCTACTCTACCTGTCCCCATTATGAATCTAACTTTTATACTTTTGCTATTTTGCTCTTTGGGTAGAGGTATCATTAAGAGCATAGAAAATACTCAATTTTCATTCTCATTTTAAGTGACAGCCAAGAGAAGCTCAAGATTGCAATTGAAGTGTCTCCTGCCCACTACAGATGGAATCTGAAAAATCTGCTAAAATCTAAGATGTGATTATTGATGTACAAATGCCTTAATGTCTTTACTTTTTAAAGCCTTATGAACTGGTTACAACTTAATTAATTTTCACATAGGCCATAAAAGGCACATCTGTTATTCTAGGGCTGTCCAATTGGCAGAGTGTGGACAACATGTGGCCCCTGAAGCATTAATCTACAGCCCCCAGACTCTTATCTATGCTCTACTCCCTCCCACTACTCTAGCTGCTGCCACTGCCATAGGTTTCTTCCAGTTTCTGCTGCTTTCTCCACTCCTGGGGATGGGACAGCACAGTCCACAAAGCTGAGGAAGCCTGTAGCTGAGGGATTCGGGGGAGACCTAGGGATCTCACATGGTGTAGGAACACAAGCATGGTGTACTGGTGGGGAGGGGGACACATGCCATAGAGAAAATACTGGTTAGGCTAGATTTTTAAATGCAAATAGATCTGTAATATTAGAAGGGACCCTTATTAATAAAAGCATAGGAATACATAGGTTTTTGCAAAAAAGTATTACTCTTAGACAACAGAGGAGATAAATAAATAGACAAAACAACAAAAGCCTGAATGCAAGCTATTACTTTCAGAGTTCTTCCTTCCTTCTGCTCTGTCTTCCTACTTCTAGGACTTCTACTTTCCCTTTCCCCTAAAAAAGAGGGTCAAGGCATTTCCTTTCTCATCCCTGAGTCGGGTTTCTGGTAAAATCATCAAAATCAATGGCTGTGTTTCAGACCCACAGAACTGCTTAGTTTGTCACCCCAATTGTACTACCTGCATTTGGTGACCTGGCCACACATTCACTCAATTGATGGTGTGATAAAATGAGGAATAAGCAACAAAGTTATTACACAAAATACATATTACAACATATATGTAATAGCTTTGTGGTTGGTTCCCATCGTGCCTTTAATTGAATGAGTGGCCAGTGCCCAGCCTCTGGAGAACATGACAGCCTTTCAAGACTCCCTTGTGCTCCAGAGGCTGGAGCCCTATCAGCTGACTGGAGCTCCCAACTGCAGAGAGCCAAGCCTGGGGTTAGGCTCCCTGTGCACCAGGAATATGGTGCAATGGGATCTGATGAAGAATTCCACAATAATGCTTCCTGCTATGCGTGTATAGTATGGTAGGATGCACAATTGCTGGGATCCCTTATTAGATCCCATAATGCCTTTACTTTAACATCTGTCGGGGGCCTTACCTACACCATTATGTTTACATTTCTCCAACTGTCAGGAGTTCAAATATTTTTTCTATCACAGATAGAATGGCAGTGTGGGATCTGAAAGTTAATCTAGGTTTTTATGACTTATCCAACCTCACCACCATTAATAAATATTCTTCATCTTAACTCTGTCTAAAGTTCTACATTTCAGGCTTTTTGTCTTCACTGGGATCACACAGCTATTTATAAAGGCAGAATTTGTCCATGGAATTGGAATTTACTTAATAATTTTATATATGAGTAATTCAAGGCAGAGCCCATCTCAATCTCCTGTGCCCATGTTGGCTTTGTGGAGGTAACAATTTAAAACTCATGGTTAAGTAAGGAGAAGCCATTTTTACATAATCACCTTTCAGAGCAATTTGAGTCTTTTAAGAGGTTTACCAATTTTTATCAAAGATGTTTGGATGGGGGGAGTTTCTCCATATTCTAGACACTGAGTAGAGCTGTTTGAAGATGATTGAATAAAACAAAAAATTCCAATACTAAGTCCTCTTCCCACAATAAATGTAATGCCCTAGGTGGCTACCCAACTTTTTCATTTCAGTCACTATCCCTAAATAAATGTACTGTATCCACAATGCTTCCTAACAGTTTGGAAGATTACTTTAAAAATGAAACAGGCATCATTACATTTCAGTAAATAAAGATTTCTTGCAGCAGAGGCCCCTGGTGATGTTGAACTCAGAACAGTCTTTTGCCCTGCTCTCTATTTCTTTAAAAATAAGTTAATCTTATCTATACTTATCACAGTGAAATCTCAGTGAAAAACAAATTTGTATCTGGTAAAAAGGTCTCTCTCCAAAATGTATGGCAGTATAATATAATATTTTTGTAAAGAATCCTAGATACACAGAGCTATTCATGTGACATTGGAATAAATCAGAATATTTCTTTTTATTATTTTATTAACCCTGTCTTTTGGATTCCTTGTCTATTCCCTTTAGTATTAACAAAAAAGCAACACTGTAAAATCAAAACTGAAGCTCAAACTTTCAAGCTAGTCTCAAAGGACCTCAAATATTCTGCCGTTCTTTCACAGCAAGCTGTCACTGAAGTCAATGAGAGGTTTGTCTGTGTCAAAACTGCAGAAGTGGACCCTAAAGCAGGAATAAGACAAAGAAAAGACAGTGGAAAATTCTCTTAAAAGTGGGGGTAGGGGAGACCTTGAGAGATATATCTATAGTAGAGGTAAAGGCTTGAAAAGCTTTTGCATCACGCATGTAAAATAACTCCAGGCTAGTCTAGTAAATGTCAACTATGTGCACCACGTCAGAGGCTTTAGAAGGGATAGGATTGCATTTACATCTTACAAATTACAGACACAAAGGTAGGTTCTATCTGCAGATTAGACAGATCTGAATCTATTATACTTTGGAGGATTATATAAACCTAATCCAAACGACTGACCTACATGCTTTTACTCGGACAGTACTCTAAAGATAGCATTTACTTTATTTAGGAAATGTACTTTTATAACTATGAAATACAAACAGACACAGCAAGTATTCAAACATTAAAAGTGATTAGGCACAATTCAGACAAGGTTTCTGAATTTTATTTAGGAAAGCAGAGAGCATTGAATGGGTGCACTAGCAAATTTATAATTGAGGTTGCTTCATTGGACACTCTAATATTAGAAATAATCAGCTAATAACTCTAATATTACATAACAGACAAAGCACATGCTGACTTCACTAAGAGAAAACAACTGAAAGGATTTACATGGAAACAAAATAATTATATCTTTGCTTTCTCTTTGTTAATATGATGCCCAAAATATTAAGTAGTACATTACATGATTTAAAGGACTGAGACAAGAACTCGGGTCATTCTTGTAGCAACAGTCTACGCAATCCCATACCAAATTCTTCACTCTCACCTTCCTCCTTCCAGATGGTTCCCCCCTCAGCTGATCTCTGCCATTTAACTGGCTTTTTCTCCCATCTCCTTGTACTTTTAATTTTAATTTACCCAATTCATGTTTATCCATTTCTATTTTCTTCATCCACATTTTTTAAACCACGTTTTTAATGTTCTTCTTTCTACCTTATTCTTGTCTATTCTCTCTACTCCGTACTATCCAGTTTTACATTTCCCATTCTTTTCTCTGTAAATCTCTCATTGTTATTCTGCCTTCTTCTCTATAGCCCTTCTCCTCACCTGTTTTTATTTTTTCCTACTCTTACCAAACCTTGTTTCAAGCTGAGCAGCTGATCAGACCTTTCATATTGTGTGAAGAATAATGCTTTCATAAGAAGTCACTCCTTACTGACTCTGAAGAAGCAGTCTGCATCCTGAGACTGTACTGCAAAAGCACAGGTGTGAATACATCGTGCTGTTACTCCTGGACCCCAAATGTATAGGACAAGGAAACCTGCCTGAATTTTTCACCCAGTAGCAGCCCTAAAACTCTCCAGTGATCTCATCTTACTCGAGTGGACTTTACAAGTAAGGAGTTATTCATCAGTCTTCTGTTATCCATTATTGCACTAATAAAATGATGTTCTTTAGATCTCATTTTACTTCATTTACTATTTTTCTGCATTTAGGAACTGGACTAAAAACTCCCCTTTTCTATGCATCAGGAAGGAAATTGGTATTGATACATTTGACTTACCACAGATAGTAAATTTTCCCAGGATTCTTCATAATGCTGCAAGAAAGCTAATGAAATATTAATAGAGGTCTCTATCCTGCCTTACCATGCTATGTCAGTTACATGGGGTAGAAGAGAGTGCCCCTAAAACCTGGATCAAATCCTGATCCCTCTAAGGTCAGTGTCAAAAACTCCCATAGACATCAATGGTGTTTTTATTTCATATGTTCTTTTTTTTCTTGACAGAGATTCTCAATGTGTGAAATAGCTTAAAAAGAGCAAAAGTCAGCCATGGGAGCTTATTTTTACAGTTCAGATGGTCCTGTTTCTGACAACTCCTGAAACTATGGATCTATTTTCTTATTTCAGGTGTGTCAAACATATGGCCTGTGGGCTGGATCCAGCTGGAGATGTTCCATCTGGCCCCACTAAGTTGGCTAGTCCTGGGTGTGACCTGCTATAGAATCTGGGGCCCTGTGGTCCAAGTGGACATGCCCATCAGTGGCAGAGGAGCTAATGTGGGCCCTGCAACCCTCACCACCACACCACTTAACACTGCTGCAGTGACCACTGCTACAACTGCCACAGTACCCATGGTGGCTGCTACTACACTGTGCCCTAAGCTGGATGCAGCCTGTGAGGATCCAGGTTGTCCAAACCAGGCCTGAGGCACAAGGTGTGTTTGACGCTCAGGCCTTGTTTCCTTTTCTGAGAGATAAGAAAGTGTCTTTTGTTCTTGGATGAAGCTAACAGTTCTGGCAAGTTGCAATTCCTGCCTGATGTAGTTCTTTGGTATCCTTTCTATTTCCTTTTTGTATGTAGTGTACTAGTTCACTGTCAGAAAAAATACAACTATAATACTGTATTTACCTGAATCCAAGATGATTTAGAATTTAAGACACCCTCCTCCCCGCAACAATTAAATTCTACACGTGGAAAATTAAGAATGTGTTATAATTGTTCATGTATACTGTAGAAAGTTTTCTTAAACTTGTCCCCCCCAACTACTGCAGTGAGGAAAGCAGCAGTAGTGGGTGAAGGACCAGCCTCCACCCCTTGCCCTTGTGGTGCCTACCTCCTGCCATGAGCCTCCTTGCTGGCTGCCCTTCCAGCCCTGCCTGTGCCTGCCCCCTGCTCTTTGCCCCCCCCTCCCCTTGCTCTTGTCCCCCCTTCTCCCTCCCACAGCTACCTACCCACCTCCCTTCCCTGCTTTTTACATTCTGCTGCAACACTGCTCCTTTGAGGCAGGTGAAGCAGTGACAGTCCTAGCCCAGCCCCAGCCCCAGCCCCAGCCAGGCATGTCCAAGGAGAAGTGGCAGCATCTCTTGGCTGGGCAGGGTCAGGGCTGGAGGGACTGGAGCCAGAACAGAAGGTAAGCACCAGAGAGGGGAGACAGGATCAGGGGCTGGCTATGCAGTCATTCCCATGCTGCCCTCTGAGCAGCACATGGAGGTCTCTCCCATTTCCCCACCCTGACAAGTGCAGTCTCCCCTGTACTCCCTGGCTATGAGACCCATTCCCACCAAATGAGCTATTCTCACCTGGGGCAGGTGGTGGATCCATTTCAGCTTCATCCCCGAGCCCAAGGCCAAAGGCAGAGCTGACCTGCTCCCTGACCTAGGGCAGTACTTAAATCCAAGATGAGGCTTTTCTCCCCATGTTGATTGGGGGAGAGGGGAAGCACCTTGTCCTGGATCTGCATAAATGTGGTACTCATTGGTTTTCAGTCTTCAGCTTCACTGCCTTCAGTGAAAATCTTGAATGAGTAAGAACTTGTTAATTTGATCCTATTATTATTTGCAGATAACCTCCATGCAAAATATCATAGCTACAACCCC
>NW_017729034.1:67843259-67870569 GCF_001723915.1 Gavialis gangeticus
CCCCCCCCCCCCCAAACTCGAACCCCCCAGAAGAGTCTGAAAAGAACCAGGAAATTGGATGTATGGTAAATTGGAGCTGGATAGAGTTATGAGAAATACCATTAATATATGTTTCAAGTAAAGTAATTTAATCTTTGTTTTCTATTGAACGTTTCATGCTTGGAGTTTATGACAATTCTTCCTCAGAGGAATCTACATTTTAATCTTCTGATTTAGTTGGGTATCTGAGCAATAGTGCCTAGTAATTTCATTTTAAAAATGTCTGCCAATTTTCAAACCTATACTCAGGTTTCCTTAATAGGTTTTATAACTTTTACATTGGGTCATAAAAGTTCCATGTCACTGTTAAGCTGTTTACTGATGTAGTTTTCTCCCTCAACACAAATACAAAAAACCTTGACAATATCATAAGAAACATGTAGTAATTAAACTCTTGCAGGGTTTTTAACTGAACTCTTGTAGTGTTTTATGATATATCACAAATAAGGTTGACTTCAGTATTTTAATATAATAAAAATATAGCATGTAAGCATACATTCCAAAAATTTAGAAGTAACTCTTAAATAAAAAGTAACAAGAATGTAATGTCCCAGCAAAATATTTTTGTAGATGCAGATTTAACTAGTGGTTATAAGCCTAATATAAATATTTCATAAAAGTCTTACATCAGCTTAAGTAACCCTATTCCTTGGTTTTCTTTTCAATATGCAACTATAAGAAAGAAAACAGAGACTCATGACTGTATAATCACAGAACAGAATGCATCAGTTTATTTTGACTTTAAGAATCACTGGAGAGCATTTCTCTGACAATCCTGATTTAGACAGTAAACAATGATCTGCACACATTATTACAGAAAGGATATCCATGAGATCTAGGTTAATAAGTTATAAATCACTTTTTATTGCTTAAAGTAGCAGCTGAGAATAGCTTGATGTAACAGATTTCAATTTTTAACTACTGGACTATTCTGTATTTTCAAAAACTCAAGCTTTGTACAAGGAAAACTAATATAGTTTCATGTGAAAGAAACAGCATTCTATTTTAAGAACAAATAGTAATAAATAATAAAGCAAAATAGGCATATTTCAACCATAGTTTACAGCTATAGTCAAATTTTTATTTTGATAAAGCTACAAAAATGTTATTCATAGCTTTATTCTGAGTGCTGTACAGGTTGCAAACCTCCCAAAAGAGGTTCTTATTTCTTTATAAAAAACTTAAAGCAGCCCTGGTACTTTTAATGTCTCGTGTTCCAATGGTCATTTTCATCATTTTCTAAAATGGATCATTTCATTGCCAAGTTCATTGTGGAAGTCTCACTAAGACAGTGATGTTTATAGACTTAGCTAAACAAGTCCTGTGAATGTTAATGTATAAATATTAATAATCAATTATCTACTCTATTTCTTTAATAGTAGTTCTTATGTAGCAGGCTGGGCAGATTAGCACCTTGCAGATTAAATTGGAGACATATAGTGCGAGCTTTCATCATTAGGTGCTGTTAAAGGAAATGCACAGAACAATGTATCAAATGGAAAGAATGTTTAGAGTACAAAAGCCAGAGGAGATATGGAGATTGGAATCAGTGCTGGGAGATGCAAACAGGCAATAAATCCATAGAGAAAAAGGGAATCAAAAAAGCTGGTCCAGGTAATGGGCAGAAGAATCCATAATCCATATTTAGATTATGTTTAACATAATCCAGTCTGTGGATGATTTCTTGTTCTACAATTCTGCATTCAAGTTGGCTTTTAAATTTTTGTTAATAACAGTTACCCTGAAGTCAGTGGTGAAATGTCTAGGAAGGTTAAAGTGTTCTGCCATGGCTTCTCTGTCTTTCTGGAATTGATGTCAGATCGGTGTTCATTCATTCTTTCTCATAGAAATTGCCTTGTCTATCCAATGTAGACAGCAGGTGATAGCATATATGATGTTGGTAGTGTTACAGGTGGGTGCATCTCAGATGTTATAATCTGTGTCACCTGGTCCAGTGATGTGTTCTATGCCGATGACAGGGCACAGCTTGCAGCTGGGTCCATTGCAAGGCCTGGTGCCTCAGTGAGAATGGGAGTTAGGTACCCTATTACTGTAAAGACACCCTTAGAAGTTGAGGCGTGGTGGTTCATCTGAACAGGCAGGGACAGATTTGAGACTATCATCATTTTCCAAAAGGAGTTGGAGGTCATAAATGATGTGTCCAAGGTTTTCAAGATTCATAGATTCATAGATTCATAGATTAAGGGTCGGAAGGGACCTAGTAGATCTTCTAGCCCGACCCCCCGCCAGGGCGGGAGAACAACAAAAACCCCAAAAAGAGAAATGGGACTCAAACGAGTCCAGCTAGGTGGGCATCCAGCCTCTTCTTAAAGACCCCCAGGGTAGGGGCCAGCACCACTTCCCTTGGAAGTTGGTTCCAGCTCCTAGCCGCCCTAACTGTGAAGTAGTTTTTGCGGATGTCCAATCTATACCTCCTCTCCATCAACTTGTGCCCATTACTCCTTGTTATGCCAGCGGGCGCTAGGGGAAACAGCGTCTCCCCCAAACCCTTCTGGTCCCCCCTAGTGAGTCTATAGACGGTCACCAGGTCCCCCCTCAGCCTTCTCTTGTGGAGGCTGAATAGGTTCAGGTCCCGCAGTCTCTCACTGTAGGGTCTGCCCTGTTGTCCCCGGATCATGCGGGTGGCCCTCCTCTGGACCCTCTCCATGTTGTCCACATCCCTCTTGAAATGGGGCGCACAGAACTGGACACAATACTCCAGCTGTGGCCTGACCAGCGTCGCGTAGAGGGGGAGGATCACCTCCTTGGCTCTACTCGAGATGCACCTGTGGATGCACGACAAGGTCCGGTTAGCCCTGCCAACCATGACCTCGCATTGTCGGCCCATGTTCATCTTGGAGTCAATAATGACTCCAAGATCCCTTTCTGCCTCCGTGCTCTCGAGTAAGGAGTTCCCCATTGTGTAAGTGTGCTGCTGGTTCCTACTGCCCAAGTGCAGCACCCTGCACTTGTCCGTGTTAAAACGCATCCTGTTCCTGTTAGCCCACCCCTGTAACCTATCCAGATCCCTCTGCAATCTCTCGCTCCCTGCTAGCGTGCTCACCTCCCCCCAGATTTTGGTGTCATCAGCGAATTTAAACAGGTTACTTTCCACCCCTTCATCCAGATCGCTGATGAAGAAATTGAACAGCGCAGGCCCCAGGACCGAGCCCTGGGGGACTCCGCTACCCACCTCGCCCCAGGTCGAATATGACCCATCCACCACCACCCTCTGAGTGCGACCCCTCAGCCAATCTGCAATCCATCTGACTGTGTAGGCATCGATGCCACAGTCACCTAGTTTTTTAACTAGGATGGGGTGAGAGACGGTGTCAAAGGCCTTGCTGAAGTCCAGAAAGACTACATCCACCGCGACACCTGCATCCATGGCCTTTGTGACCTGATCGTAGAAGGCAATCAGGTTGGTCTGACATGATCTCCCCCTAATAAATCCATGCTGATTGCCCCTGAGCATCATTTCTGATGCCGGCCCATCACAAATGTGCTCCTTGATGATCTTCTCAAAGAGTTTCCCCAGGATTGAGGTAAGACTGACGGGCCTATAGTTACCCGGGTCCTCCCTCTTCCCCTTCTTGAAGATGGGGACCACATTTGCTACCTTCCAATCATCTGGCACCTGGCCCAAGCACCACGATCGCTCATAGAGCCGTGCCAGGGGCCCCGCAATAACCCCAGCTAGCTCCCTCAACACCCTGGGGTGGAGATCATCCGGACCCGCTGACTTGAACGCGTCCAGCCCCTCCAGAAGCTCTCTAACCCGGTCCTCCCCAACCTGAGGTCTGAAGGCGATCCCCTCGAGTCCGGCTTCTATCACAGCAGGGAAGTCCCGGTCCCTGCACAAGAAAACGGAGGTGAAGAATTGGTTAAAGAGGTCCGCTTTCTCCTCTGACGCAACCACCAAATTGCCCAGCGTATCCTGCAGGGGTCCCACATTACCCGGCACCTTCTTCATCCTCCCAATGTATTTGAAAAAGGACTTTTTGTTATCCTTAATCTTGGACGCTAGTCCGAGCTCCATGTCCGCCTTGGCCTTCCTAACAGCTCGCCTACAGGCCCGAGCTGAGTAGGTATACTCCTCTTTGGAGATTTCACCCCCCTTCCACCGGGCGTACGCCGCCTTTTTGGCGAGCAGGCAGTCCCGGACGCCCTTGTTGAGATGGTGGGTGTTGGTAATAACCAGGGAGATTCTGTTGTCCTTGTCATTGGGTTGATATTGTAGCAGGTCATGGCAGGGTCTGAGACTGGCTTTGTTGATCTAAGGGGCTATGGTTTGGGGACTATATTGTAATTGTAGGAATCCTTGTTCATTAAGGTGTGCACCCCAGTTGGTGGGATCAGAGAAAATACTCAGCTTGTAATGTTGAGATTGGCTGTAGACAATGGATCTAGTGGTGTGCTTAAGATGAAAGCTGATGGTGTGAAGGTAAACGTGGTGGTCAGTGTGTTTCTGATACAATGTGGTGGCAATATGGCCACAGCAAACCTTCACCGAGGCTGGGAAATGAAGTTGCTGGTTGTTATATTTCAGTCAGGTGCTCGAGGAGTGGAAGTTAAAGTCCTGGTGAAATTTCTCTAGATATTCTTTTCCATGTGTCCATACACTGAATAATTCATTGAGGTACCTTAGGAGTATCAGGAGCTGAGAGGGAAGCTGTGGAGGAAATGGAATTCAAGGTTTGTCATAAATATATTGGCATAGGGGGACCATACATGTGCCCATGGCAGTGCCATTCATCTGTGGGTATAGGGAGTCTCCAGATTTGAAATAGGTGCATGTAAAGACAAAGGAGGAGAGTGAAATGGAAACAGAAGCAGTATCTTCATATGGGATGATGTTTTTTATGGCTTATAACCCATCCTCCTGGGGATACTGATGCACAGAGATGTGACATCCGTGGTAGCTAATATGGTGTTTGCTTGAAGCTTGAAGTCAATGGAGCCCAGTTTTGTTAAGAAATCTGTGGTTTCTTTCAAATAGCTGGAAACTCTAGTGGCATATGGGAATCAGATAGGGTCAACATAGCTATAAACTCCCTCTGTGAAGGTATCAATGCCAAAGACTGAGGTATCCCTGGTTGCCACATTTGTGGATCTTGTGTAATAAGTTGTCTGGCCTCGGCTCCCAGAAGGCAAATGCAATAATCCTCTTCTGCATTTTCAGAGGTAATTTCTTTAAGGATTTATCTAGTTCCTCCTGGTATTGTGCCATGGGGTCCTCTGTCAAGAGTCTGTAAAATTCTAGGTTGGAAAGTTTTCTTTCAGCTTCTTTTATGTACATAGTTTTGTCCCTGACAACAGTGGCACTCCCCTTATCAGCCTGTTGTATGATAATGTCAGGTTGTTGTTAAGACTAAGTATAGCTCTCTTTCCACAAGACTGAAATTGTAATGTAAGTGATGTTATTTGGCAAGCTCACAGTGGGAATGGAAACAGAAACAGTTTCTAAATAGGTTTATGGTGGGGCTTAAGCCCTCAGGCTCTCTCCATTTGATACACTGCTCTGTGCATGTCCTTTCACAGCATCTGATGATGCAAGCTCAGGCTTACTAAAGCTTATGCTATATATAGATATATGATTTAGTTAGTCTGTAAGGTGCAAATCTACCCTGCCTTCTGCTTAATTTCAGACTAACACAGCTAACAATCTCTATCTTATATGCAGGACGTGGTAAGTAGGTTCTTGTGTATTTTGCCATGGAAACCACACAAATTACAAAGTGGAAAACTATTAAAGAGGAAGAATAAGAAGTGAATAGAACATTTTGGTAAAACAAATAGGTAAAAAGTTGGCTATAAATAAATGTGGTTTAGAAATCAGAAGAAAGGTTCTAATCATTAACAAAGGTGATGAATGTTTGGCAACAGCTTTCTAATATGAGTAATGGAACAAACAAATTAATTAGTTTTGGGGTGGGGCCTGATCTGTTTACGAAAAGGATTTTTGACATGGTTGCTTCTGATAACAGGGAACTGGGTCTCTATGACATTGGATGTTGTTCTAATCCCCATGCTCCTATATTTTTAAGAATAAATGGCCAATTTTCATCACACCATATGTTAACCACGGATACCATACGGTTCCAGACTAAGACTGCTGTTAGTATATTATCTGGGGAAAGCAGTTAAAATCAGATAGCAAAATGTGTGGATTACACAGTTATTTAAGTTTGTACAGTCCAGAGAGTCATAAAAATAGGTCTGGAAGAAACCTCAATCGATCCTCTGGTCCAATCTCCTGCTTGAGGAAGGATCATACTAGTCTATACCATCCCAGCTAGTTGTTTATCTAGCCTGCTCTTAAAAACTTTCAGTGATGGAGATTTCACAATCTCTCCAAAGTGTAAGAATTGAAAATAATTAAACTAACCAAATAAACAACACACTTGCAAATAAAATTGAGTATGAATAAAAACAAAGTAGTGCATACTGGAAAGAGAAATCTACATGTAATATTGTATTTTCTTGCATGCCCCCAAATAAGACACACACCTTGTTTTGGAAGGCAAAATGTAGAAAAAAAGATTTTTTCAGACTCATGGCTGATGGCATGACCTAGAACAGGGGTTTTCAACATTTTTAAAGGAGTGTACCCCTTCTGGGTACACATCTGGTGGAGCGGGGAAGGAGGGGTGGCGGTGGCTGGACACAGAGTCGGTGGGGGTCGGGGTGGCCAGACGTGGAGCAAGGGAACCGGAAATGGTGCAGGGTGGTGGAAGGCAGCAGTCACTGCCATGTGCAAGCTCCCTGCCACGTCTGGCTGGCTGGACAGTGCCTATATGGCCCACAGAGGGGAGCCGCTGCTCCTCACCCCCCCAACCCACCCACCAGCATGTACTCCCTAGCACTTTTCCACATACCCCCAGGGGTATGCGTACCCCCAGCTGACAACCCCTGACCTAGAAAAAGTCTTTGGGGAGATACGAGTGTCCAGGAAGCATGGTCCAGGACACAATCTGGGTGAAGCAGCAGGAAATTCTGGGTGGGGCAGGACAACAACAAGGCTAGGCCCCAGATCCCTGCTAGGCTGCTAAATCTTTACTGTAACTAGCTCTTTATATAAGTTCCTATTAATAATAAAGTGTTGTCTCCATGCTTCAAGCCTCATTAAGAGACTACTGACTGCACTGGGGAAGTTAATGTGCCCTGAGCCAGCTCAATTGCTGCTTCAGGCATAAGCTGCAATGCTCAGCCAGTAGCTACAGACTCTATAACCTCCCATCCCTTCTGCCTGCTGGTTCAGAGATAAGCACCAGCCATGTTGGCAGTCATTAGAGTACAGTGCATACAGTCCAATGAAAAAAAACAACAACGTATACATACACTATTATAAGTCTCGGGCACCGCCTGAAGAGCTTATAATCTACAGACTGGATCCTGAAGCCTCTTTTGTACAGGTTAACTGCTCTCTCTTTAGGTTTTAACTAATTAAGATCCTGCTTTTACAACTTGTACTTAAGAGTAGGGTGTACTTAATATATGCACCCCAATTTTGGAGGGAAGATTTGAGGGGGAAAAGGTACATGCAGTATGTGAGTAAATACAGTACTCATACATAACTTGCAGGGTTCTAAATTGCCTATATCAATTCAAGGAAAGGGCTTGAGCATCATTGTACATAGTTCAATAAAGCCCCTGCTCAATGTGTAGGTGTGTTAAACAAGCAAACAAAATGTTGGCTATAAACTGTGAAATAGAGGGAAACAGAAAATAATTTCATAGTAATACCATTCATCTGGAATTCTATGTGCAGAACTGGTGAAGGTACAGGCAAAGAGAATAATTAAGATCATGAAATAGCTCTCAAAGAAAGGCTGAAAAGACTAAATTGAAGAAAAAGAAGCATGCTGAAAGTTTATAAAATTGTAGCCTATGTTAATAAATATATAAAATAATAGCATAGAGAGGGTAGCTTGGGAAAAGTTTCTGCTCCTTGTGTTTCAAAGAACAGAGGGACATTCAGTGAAAGTAAAAGGTGGGAAATGCAAAACTTAGAAAAGAAATACTTCTTTACATAACTTGCAATTAGATTATGGAACTCACTATGAAAAGATGTTTTTGTGACCAAGGATTTAGGAAGATTCAAATATATTTTCAATATTTATTAGAATATAAAAAATATCAGGAGTTGTAATAGTTTGTAAACAAAAATAATTTGGAAGTCTGGAATTTGCAATAAAATAATATGTTACCCTAAGTTATCAAGTGATTTCAACAAAAGCAGATTATTCTATATTGCCACTATTAGCAACAAAATCCAGAATACAAAACTAGATGGGCCATGGGTCTGATTTGGTATAGCAGCTACTATCTTTCATATTTGTGGTACATAAGAAATCCTGCAGCATGGAGAATGAATTTGACAAAGAAACTGTGCTCTAAGTAAGGTAATATTTCAAACTTATACATTTAAAACTTTTTTTCTTATATTCATCCTGAAAAAGAATAGTTGGCTTGCTTTCAGACACTTACATAAACAGTAAATAGTTTTCACACATTATGTTAATTTCTTCCTGTTAAAAAAATGTAATATGGTCATTTATAACATCAGCAGTTAGTTTCTAGCAACAAAACAGAATCAGGTGCAAAAAAAGGAACAAAAGACAATCATGGAATGAAAAATGAGCTTTACATTGTAAAATGGGTATTCAACTCTAAATGACTAAACAATAGCAATATTTCTCCAGGAGTCTTTGTAGCAAAGGTGCCAATTGTATTTTCCCAACAAAATGTATTCAAAGCATGCATAATACACTAGATTCTGCACTTTACCTGCTAGTCAACAGAAAGAGAATGACTATCCTCATTTTTTAAATATAAATTTAAATGTACAATAACATGAGAGAACTCTTTCCACACTGAGTACTATTTCACAACATAGATAATCCAATTGAAATGAATGGAACTGTTCAAAGAATCATAGAAAATTAGGGTTGGAAAGACCTCAGGAGCTCATTTAATCCACCATGCTGCTCAAAGCAGGACCCTCCCCAACTGTATCATCCCAGTCAAAGTTTTGTCTAGCCAGGTCTTAAAAGCTGCCAAAGACGGAGGTTCTACCACCTCCCTAGATAACCTGTTTCAGTGTTTTACTACCCTCCTCATTAGAAAGCCTTTCCTAATATCTAAACTAAACTTCCCTTGTAGCAACTGGAGACCATTATTCCTTGTTCTGTCATCTTCCAACACTGAGAACAGTCTAGCTCCATCCTCTTTGGAACCCCCCTTTGGGTAGTTGAAGGTTGCTATTAAGTCCCCCAACAGTCTTCTCTTCTCCAGACTAAATAAACCCAGTTCCCTCAGCCTCTCCTCAAAAATCATGTGCCCCAGCCCCCTAACCATTTCCACTGCCCTCCACTGGAGTCACTCCAATTTGTCCATGTCCTTTCTGTAGTGGGGGCCCCAAAACTGGACACAGTACTCTAGATGTGGCCTCACCAGTACTGAATAGAGGGGAGTAATCCCTTCCCTCAATCTGCTGGCAACGCTCCTACTTATGCAGCCCAGTATGCTGTTAGCCTTCTTCACAAGGGCATACTGTTGGCTCATATTCAGCTTTTTATCCACTGTAACCCCCAGGTCCCTTTCTGTAAGGGTACCAGAATTTGGCCGAATACAGTAACATATGCAGGAAACTTAACCACTTTGTCTCACAGTACCCCACTTGCTGAAAAAAATTCATACGTAATTTATACAATTTAAAGTAGATTTAAAAGTTTGATATTTCTAAGTGGACCTGCATTGGTATTTAATCTCTTAAAGCCAGATCCTATTTCCTCTTCATGGCTGCATCCAGATGAGTGCAGATATTTGGTTTCGTGGGGGCAACTAGCAACAGCATACCTTGTGCTGCCACTAGTTGTCCTCAGAGAATGCCTATGCCATGCACCCTGGTTACCCTGGGTGGAGTAGGGGAGGCTGGCTTCAGGTGGCAAGGCTCTGGTTTTGGGTACTGTGCGCTGCCTCATTTTTTTTAATCTGTGTGGGGGTTTTTTGACCCCAGGATTTTCCAGGGTCAAAAAAAAACCCTTGTGCTGCAAGTTAGCAGTGCAGGAAATGCCTGAATGTGTGATGTGTTGCACTACAGAGAGGTCTGCAGTGCCACATACTGCACAGCTGTGTTCCAGACTTTCCTTTTGTGCATGCTCAGTTGGCTACACTCTGACTGTATAGGTACCTGTGTAGTATAGAATTGCCCAGGTACGAATGTACTAATGAGTAAATCCTAAGATGTTAGTCACAGAAAAACCACAACTAGCAGATGTTATACGATGCAGGAGGTGGAGGAAGGCCCTCTTACCTTTTAGCCCATTAACTAGTAGTTAGGGTGCTTGCTCAGAGAGTGGAAGTGCACTCTGGGCAATTCCTGACCTAGGACTACGTATACTTGGAGGACTATGTAGGGAAGCAGAAGATATACATTCAAGCTGCCTGAAGAAGGGGGGCCCAGAGCATAGGGATGCAGACAGAAATTACATTTGTCATGCAATTGGCCCCTTGAAAGCACTCTAAAGCCATGCCCTAACAGAAGGGTGTGGAAGAGCGTGGCTGCAGAGCACTCCAGTCATGCAACAAATTAAACCTCATTGTATAGGGTTGAAATGAAGATGCTCCAAAACGAAGCACCTTCATTAATTTCTGTCTGCTCTGGCACTAGGCTGCTGCAGCACAGCCTGGCCCCTGGTGTTGTCTCACAATGGGAGGGTGAGATGGTAAGGGAGGGAGATCTGTTCTGGGGTTTTCCCAACTGTGCTGAAGGGGGGGGTGCACTTGAGCTCCTCCCCCGGAGATGGAGTTCTCTAGTCTATCTGCTCCCTTCTAGCATGCCTGGAGAGACTCCAGAATGGACCTCCCTCCCCTGCCTTCTTCCTCTTTCATCCTGAGTCAGCATGGGAGCTTGGAGGGCAGTGCAGAGCTAGAGGAAGAGGCAGCAGAGATGCCTTCCTGGAGATCTCTCCCTGGATTGACTCCAAACTGGAGCTCTATCACGCATCCTCCTGACCCAACAGCAAATGTCTCTTGGGTCAGGAGGATCAGTCTAACTCATGATGCTTTATGTGAAGCATGGGTTAACCCAGGAACTGCAATTCTGTCTATGCCCTGCATGCTTTGTTCTCTGGACATATGCCCTAACTAAGCTATTATGCTGAAAGGTGGACAGGTATGCCATTTCTCGTGTTTTATTTCCAGGTGATCCATATGTAGGGCAATCCTATTCCAGAACAACTACAAAATAGGGCACCTGCATACACCATGGAGTTTAATCTTCATTAAACTAAATAGGTTTATAAAATTTAAACTTGTTTATTTTAGAGCGTCGCGTCAGTGTTTGCATGCACTAGGTTTTTAAACAAATTAAGCTTTGGAGCATTGCACTGGTATTTGCATGTACTTGGTTTTCAGATGAATTAAGCCTGGTCCCTGGCTGGTGCTGTAGGAAAGTGGAATGCTCCAGCATTGCCCCTCTGGCCAAAGGCCTCCCAACCCATGCTCTGCAATGCAGCTGTGAGAGCATGGAGCTGGCACACGTCACAAGCAAAGAAAAAGGCAGAAGCAATTTGAAAGCGGAAGCAATTCAAAGGGATGAACTACAAAAAAAGTTGCAGTGCCATCTGGTGGACAAAGAGGCTCATTACATGTCTTTGAGTGCCTTTGTGTTTGCACGCAATGAATCCATGGGCGTGATGCTTTAATTTCCAGAGAGCTAAATTAAACTACATCCGAGGAGTTTTACTTTAATATGCCAGAAATACTTCTAAAGCATCTGGAAAACCCGCTTGTGCAAACAGTCACACCACTGCAGTGCAAGAAAGGATGAAAAACATGGAATGTACAAAGGCCCATAATCACTAAATGTGAGTACTTGCCCAAAACTATAGTTACATGCCATGCACATGCAAGTTAAGTGACTGAAGATAAAATAGGATTTAGAAGTTAGTGTGCTACACAACTGATGTCAAAACAATAAAGGTACAGCATAATTACATTGATTTTTTTCTACTGTGACAGAGAAAATAAGAAGTAAAGGAGGAAAGAAATAGTCAGGTTTGTTTTAAGTGCCAGTGGATTTATGGAAAGGGCCTTCTTTTCAGTTTCTAAATTTTTAAGGTTCTAAGTTTCATTTAGTATACAGGTAAAGAATTTGGAGAAATTGGTTGCTTTAGTTTAAATTGCAGGAGCTGAACTGATACAAACTTTTAAAACCCTTTTATCTTATCTTTTCTTTCTGCTGATATAAACTATAATTGCTGGTGGCTTTAAGGAGAGACATATAAATGCAAGACACAATACAAAGCACTCTTCACAGATTAGTTGAGCTTCCTGAACAACCTTTATTATATCTGATACAACTATGTTAACATGTCTTGTGAGGCTCATGCCTGAAAGACTTTGCTAAAGACACCTTTGATCTTGCTATCTGAAAATAGAGCTTTGCTTATATGTAGCCTCTTTAATCTTAAACTAATTTGCAGTTTGGGGATATCTGAAAAGTATAATTTGCATATGTATGATTTTCACTGGGCTCTATTTTGCTGTTATTACTCTGAAAGATTTTGAAGTTTTTAAAAATAATTATTTGTGTTTTCAAATTTTCATTTCTCCTTGAAGTTTAAATTACTGTTTAGAGATCAGAGATTAGAAAACCAGGGGTCTGCCTGCAATATGCTTCTATATAACATCTATCTGGCTGCCTGTATGCTGGTGTGGCAAGTACTTCACTTTTTTTCTAATCTGAGTAAGTAGACATGTCAGTCTATTTGTACAGGTTTGGTATGCCATCAAAAATTGGGTCAGCCATTTTTATAAGAATACAAACCTTATTTTAATTAACAGCACATATTCATGAATTATACATAGCAAGGTTAAAGGAAGGAGGAAGCATGGCCAGAAGAACAGAAAGAAAGAAGAAAATGTACAAGTATCCAATTTTCAAGAATCCCACCTAGGGATAAAGGAAAGGTAGGTGTACACATGGGCGACTGGTGCCTCCTGAGTCTGGGGAGGCACCTGTAGAAGCTGGTGGTGGGGACGGGGCTGGTGAGCACCCGCAGAAGCTGCCAGTGGCATCGGCGGTGGGGGATGGCCCTATCAGGGGGGCATGTGCCCCCCCATGCCTCCCATACACACCTATGGGTGTACATATGTGCTTGCAGTAGAAGATAAATGTTTGATTAGTTGATCTATTTATGTACACTCTCAGTATCCTGCAATGAGCCGTCTTTCTCACATTTCTTCTCATATGGTCAAAATAAGTTCCTGGCCTTTCCCTTGAGCATCTACCTTTCACACTCACTGTCTTTTGTACTAGATACCACTATTCTTTTTCATATTGCCTAATTTAATAACAGCAGCCTTGTTTTTGTATTGACTTTTTATTTGTCCCAGACATTAAGGTTATGCTTACTACTTGCTGCTTTTTCCTCGCTATTTTCAAGAAGTAATTTTTCCCCTCTGCTGTCCCAACCAAAATTCTTCTCCAATCTTAGATCATCATGCCTCTTGAGTGTTACAACTTCCTCCTGGATATCTAAAATTTTCCCCTCTTCAAATCTATTTAAATTGCTAGTGATAAAATTACTTTCTGGTTGTTAGCCTTCATTATGCCTCTCCCCTTTTTGAGGGCTCAGTGGTTCTTCTTATTGCATCAGTCATATTTTCCTATTTTTCAAAGTTGTCTCTGCTTTACCTCCAGCCTACTTATTTGTACTGTTACCCTTACTGGAGGTCAACCCCTGGTCTTCCCTATGCCAAAGAGAGGTGATGAATTTATCTGCTTACCTGCATCACCTACAAGTATCATTGTCTTTATTTCATTCCAGCTCCTTCCACAGGGAAAAAACTCCCATTTCCTTTTCTAAACTTACTTTTTGCCATAATGTGACAGAAATCTGTCCTAGGGCTACTTTCCTTTGATACCTCCATTTAACATCTTTCTCTACTCAAATTATTGGCTTCTAACCACCTACAATACTAGAGTCTACAACTACTAATGTTGGGGAAAAAACAATATGGAAAAAAAGAAGATATGCACTGGTAGGTACTTAATGTTTAAGTTCTTTCTTTTTGTGGGTTTATGTCAGTTTTGTTGCATGTACAACAACTCTTAACTGCTTCACAATGATGTCTTAGTGTTTTAATTATATTAATCATCATCAAGAATACTGGTTGTCTCTGATAAAAAAAATCCCCAATTTTTAGATTTAAAAAAGTAACCCCAACTATACATTTTTCCATGATTAAAATGAAACACCACTAATATATATACAAATATATAGTGGTGTTTCATTTTTAATCATGGAAAAGTGTAGTTTTGGGATTACTTTTTTAAACAGAAAATTGGGGATTCTTTTTATGAGAGAAAACCAGGATCCCTGGTCATCATATCCCTAGTCAACATACAGAACAATGATGTTGATAGTATCCAGTTAGTCTAAAAGATGCAATTTACCTTTTCAGCTATGACTGGTATTAAAATATTTCACTTGTAATAATTGTATGCTAAAGTTCTCTTATTTCTGTAAGAACTTTAATCGCTGAGATATTGACCAGTCTTTATGCTGTTTCATTTTTGCTGTATTAAAGAGCACAATTACATAGCATAGGAGGAGTAAATATTTTATGAATTAAAATGTAATTGGGATTCACATTTTAATATAAATAAAAGTTGACTTTATATAACAGCAGAATTGAAACAAAAAACACAATAAAAGGCAAGAAATAATTTAGCATGCCACAATGTTCATTCATTCTATTAGGGTTTAATATTGGAAATTTTGCTAATTTATACTATAAATTTAAATATTATTATAAACTTAGCAAGGCACCCCTCCAGAGTTTGTAAGTTATCTGTAACTTGCCCAATAGTCTTGATCTTTCTTCAAGAATTTTCTTCTCTTTGCAGGGTAGCATTTAAAAGTGAACATAGAAAAGTCAAAACCTGCCTCAAACACATGAAGAGCCCTCAGCCATAAATAGCCAGAAGTTATAGACTCAGGCAACTAAAATACTGAAATCTAATCTCTCTTGGATCCTTCAGGCTGCCCGGTGTCTTAACTCTCATCTGAAGGTCAGGAGAGTTTTATTTATCTGGTATGTGTGACTAGAACACAGCATTTGTATCCCAAGCAAGTACTGGCTAATAATGTTGTATAGTTATATTAAAAACATCATTAGGATTACAGCTTGCCAGCAAACCTACTCATGAAATACCTTTAACATTTATGTTATATCACTACAATAATGTAAAAACTTTAAGCACCACTTCAAAACCATTTGATCTGGTATGAGTAAACAAGATCTACTATACTGCTTCTAATGTTTATAAGCTGTTAAATAATTCCTAGGTTTCAGTCAAAATCCGCAGATGCTTTGGAATGGAGGGAATATTGAGTACATATTATATGTAAGTTGGACATTAAATCTTAAAAATAATCATAACAAGTCTAGAAAACTTTGTCTCAGATTTATTCCGTCTTATTAATGTGAGTTATTATGTATTACATATGTAGCTCGATCACACCTAAATAAAATGGTTATCCTAAATATTAGTACCTCCCAGAGATGCTCCAAGACTTAAAAGACTTTATCAAGCAGGCTCTGATATTAATTATTTCATCTATCTATCTATCTATCTATCTATCTATCTATCTATCTATCTATCTATCTATCCATTCAATTTGTATGTAATCCTCCCACAGAGGCTCAGAATGGCTTACAATAAAAGACAAAACATTGCACAAGATAAAACAACAGACTTCCCCCAAAATACCCCAGAAGTGTAAAACTCTACTCCATCCACCCACTTCTGCTTTCCTGCCCATTACCGAGGAGAACAAACCCTCTGGCCCATCCCAATCATGACCCCTAATCTTTCCAGTCACCATTCACTTCTAGGTATAGAAAACCTCATTTCACCACCATCACCCCTTTTCCACGCACTCCCATTTAACCCAGAGGAGCCCCTTCCTTACCTTCCCAATGTCCCTCCCAATCCTATACCCCCTGTTTCAAACAGGGGCTGTGGCTATCCCCCAAACCTGTAAGTACTACCTGCCCCCACAGTGAACACAACATTCAATTCAAAAGAACCAAAATCAGAAAATAAGGAAAATCCCTCTGTCCCTACCAAAAGGCAACATCAGAAGGCACTTTTGAGCACTGCCTTTTGGCAGAGCCCCAGGGCAGTACTGGCCCAGATGTCCCCGTCACAGGGAGGCCTGGAAGCTCTGTAAAATAATAATAAAAAAGCTAACACCTCTGCTGGTTTGCTAGTGCATGGTTCTCATATTAAGTTTCTGGACTGTAAGTATTGCATATATTCTTAGTGCAGGTACTGTTGTTATTTTCAACTTGTACAGCTCTGAGAACATAAATGTCTCTGAACACATAAATAATAATAATGGTGATAATTAGGTCTTTCATATTAGAATTTGTACTCTTTCTATCCAAGTCCACGGTTCTCCCTTTAGACTCAAAGCCTGGACCTCTTACATTTATTTGTGGCCATTTATAATTCAGTTAAAAACCTGTGTTTCACTCCTTTCAGGGAAAGGCCCAAATCTTGTGCCACACTGTTTCTTGCAAAGCTCCCATGTTTTAATGACATCTAGAGACATGAGCCAAATCCATAAGAGAAGGAGATGTTTAAACCAGTCATTTCTACTCCTGCAGGGCTGCATTCCTTTACAGTTTGAAGCTTTATTCAGGGATGTCAAATTCACCTGAGGCCCTGGGATGGATCCAAACAATGTGGCAGCTAATACTCCAAACCATGAAGCACCATGGCCAGCAACCACTACTGTAATGGCACCAGCCACTGTGGAGGTGGGTCCAGAAGAAGCAGCAGCAGATGTGGAGATGGTGAGGGGTTCAGTGACAGGGAGCTGGCATTGGTGGGAATCTGGGGGTGGCAGTGGGTCTGGGGTCCAGTGGCAGGGGGATTCAGGGCACCAACGAGGCAGGAATATGGCAGTGGTGGTGGTCCAGGGATTCAATGAGGGTTTGGGGATGGCTGTGGCATTGACCAAAACTCATTGCTGAGGGTCATGGCAAGCAAGACCAAAGGGCCCTGCCTTCTGCAGCAAGCTATGCCCCACAAGTTCTGGTAGCCTGCCAGTAGCCCATGGGCTGAACAGAGAGGCTTCATGGGTTGAATCTGGCCCACAGGCTCAAATTTGACACCCCTAGCTTAAATAATATGATTTTGGGTTGAATATAAATAGTCATAACCAAAAACTAAATCCTTAAATAGGATTTATTTTTTCACAATTCCTAATAAAAAATTTATAATTTGTTCTATAATATGTTTGAACCAAAAACTTGTGAATTGTGGAATTACATATTGAAATATTTTGGCTACGGTACTTTTATGTGCAAAAATAATACCAATAAAAGTATTCAGTTGAGATGAAATACTAGTAGACATAAGGAAAGGATCTTCCAGTGTTCTTTTCTAGTAGCTATAAAACAGCATATTCGTCTTTTTGCACACCCCTGATTAAATCATGATTTAACCTTTAATATGGCCTCAAGATAACCACATCAAGACCTAACAATACTAATGTGAGAAGTAAATACATAATAATTAAACACTCAATTATAGGTAATAATAAACATTCAAGTTATAGGTAATGACAGTTTTTCAAGTTAATTTAGAAACATTTAAATACAGAAAAAGGCACTGAGTTCTATTTACAGTTGGTCTAGACCAAATGAGAAATAATTAAATATTTCAGTTTAGCCTATCTCTAGTAGTATCACTTCACTATTTGTTTGCAACTCTTGAACTCTTCATGGCCTTGTAGATTAAATCCAATACCTTGGAATGGTTTCGAATCTTCTAGAAAGCAGTGTTTTTGCCTTTTTTACATTCCCAATTTTGTGTAGGATTCTGAGATTAAAAGCAGGAATGCAACTCCAATTGCTCTTTAATTCTTTCTGCTAATTCAGAATTTCTTACTCAGAGGAAATTAAGAAGTTTGATGAGCCTGTGGGCCAGATTCAACCCATGAAGCCTGTGTATCCAGCCCATGGGCTACTGGTCTCTTTGGAAGATGAGCAGTCGGAAAAAGACTGCATGGCTGTTGTAGCCCAAGGATGCATCTTTGATTGACAACCCTGAAACCTCTGTCAGAAGAATAGACAGCATCTATCATGGCAAGAGAGAGCGTAGGGTTGTAGGTGAAACAGTAGAGCAGAAAATTTCTCTGATAGGGTTAGCAAGCCATTTGACTCATAGATTTGGAGCTTTGGTGGTGTTCAGCAGCAGGAGGGCTTCAGCTGCGTGAGCTCCCCATGTGCTGCCATGTGGAGAAGAGCTCTCCTTGTGCGGCCATGGGGGGAAGCACCAGCTCTAGGCACATCCTAGTGCCTACCTGCCTGTCTGTGACCTGAGGTGGGTTACTGCAGCCTGCAGTTGGAAGAAGTTGCCCATCACTGCCTGTAGTCCTCTCACCAAATAGAAAGACCACCTTGGCCTCCTTTAGCCCTTTAGGGTTTGCTAAGGTAATCCTAATAGCTCTTTAGCTCCTGTATGATATAGAGTATGTAAGAAGCCATATAGGGCTATTCTATGGAAAACAGAACTAATTTATATTAGCCACTGGCCCCGCTACTTCAGGATCTCCCATTTGCTAATCAGGGGAAAAAAAATCCACTCATATTCAACAAGTTATCCCATGCTTAAGCTAATCAACTTTGTGCATAGTTTGCTTACCCTGTTCTTGAGCTTTACTATGCCTCTATGGGCAGTAAACATCATGATTTAGCCCCATTTTTTCTAAAACTAAACTGTTTTACCTAGAGCTTGGACAGGAAAGTAGGTGGAACATCATTTAAAGGTTCGGAACTTTAAAAATTGGTTAATAAATCCAGAACTTTTTCTAAGTACAAAATCCCAACAGTTTTAAAGCTTGAAACCATAAACGTGGTTTCTAATTAAAAAAAAAGCCAATGCATTTGCATAGAATTATGCTGCTGTGCTGCTATAATAAAATACAGTACTTTAAAAAGGAAAGTCACAGGATTACCATAAATACTATACAAAGAGAGAAATCCCTTAATAATGTTACATCTACTCACCCTTAATTGATTGTTCTCAGAGTAAGTTTTCTCTTTTACTTCATTTTAAAATATGAACTCAGCTTCTAGGCAGGTAGGCGCAGCAATTTGTTCAGTACAGTTTTATATTATAAAAACTCTTTGAGCTGGTATTTCAGGGATCTCCTGGTTGATACAGAACAGCTGATGTTCTAATACACTCAGGGATAATGCTCAGGTGCAGCTTGCTGGCCAGAACACAAAATTTAGAACAATTTAACTTACCAATATTTTTCTTTAACTAGAATTTTGCTCCTCCTCTCTCAGTCCTTGGCATTTCTATTAGTGCATAGCATACTTTGGACATAAACTGCCAAAACAAGCTTGGCTAACTATAAGATTCTTTTTTTGGATCCCACATCCCCTAAACAATGTATTTTAACACTATCATGTTTTGTAGATAGTCCAAGGTTTTACTTAGCCTTTCCAAAATTCCTAGCTGATTCATCTAAAAATTTGGATTTACTTCATATGTATCATTTTTCTGTGTTAAACTCTCCATTTTGTTTAGACTTAAAAACTGAATCAGTAGAAGCAGAATGTAGGAAAAATTATGGAGAGTTGCTGACATAGAACTGTGCAGACCTTGACATCTTAAAGAAAGATAGTAATGTGCTGTACTATAATAGTAGAAAGAGACCCTGCTCAAAATTAGAAATTCTAGGGCTCTGGCAGATATGAATTTTATGAATACCCTTTTACCTTGGTTTGGTATCTACCAGAGAAACATACTTTCTGTTTCCTCTTTGAAAACTATGCTAATAGTTTATGAAATCTTGGCTATGAGAAATAAGTTGAAACTTAAATTTAACATGAAAATGGAAAATACAGGCCTTCAAGGTTCTAAAACTGGAGTGTACAGCAAAAATCAGAAGAACCCAGCTATAGTGCAGCAGAAAGCAGCAGAAAATTGGCCTAAAATCCTAATTGATCTCCAGCTCCTTGGTGACAAGAATGTCAAAGAAATAGCTGTACATTTTAAATTTGGGAGAAGGCTTCTGATTTGGTTATCATTAGGCAGAATAGCGGTATTGTGTTATTTAAAGAACAAGTATTTTTAGTAATTAGTGAAAGATATTTTTCACTTTTCTCGGACTGAAAAAAAGCTAAACTACTTTGGCTTTTGCTTCAGAGGTTTCTGGAAAAATGACATAATTGAAAACAATCTGAGAATGAGCACATTTCAGAAGCCTCAGCTATGAATGCCTCTACCACTCCACTAATAATGTCATAATTACGTATGCAGAGCCATACATTTACCCTAGAAGAAAACTGGTACACCTTCTCTGTCGTTCATGGAACAGTTTAAGAAATACAAAACTTGTTCTGTGGCATAGAGAGTGTTTTCCTGGGTGGTGTCGTGCTGATGTTGCTTGTGATAGATGGGCTGCTGGGGTCTGATTGTTCTGGGAGGCCAATGCCAGGAAGCAGTCTTCTAGATTCCCAAGGTAATGCACAAACAATGAATTCATGTTCAGTTGTGAAGCTCAGAGAGGTTTATTGCTACTCCAACAGCATACCAGCTGGTCTGTTTAATGTTTAGCCCAACTTAGTAATCTTGCCTGTGACAGGTAGTGACACAGTAAGTAACTTATGCTCCCCACAGTTGCTACAAAGAACAAGCCTCATAGCCCCTGTACTTATACCTGAAATGCCTTAATTTCATGCCAGTTTTTGTCTGTCTTTCTATCAAATGTTCTTTTCTATCTGTCTCTTTCGCCTTTTCTATCTGTCTCTTTTGCTAAGTTTGCACACCTGCATTTTCAATTCTCTTTATCTCTACCTTATTAGTGTGTTTTTACTTTTATTACTTTCTCAAGTTCTTCAGCTGCTGCATTTCCTGGTGGGAAAGACAGAGGTAGGATCTGACACACAAAGGACAGACAACTTGAATTTTACATATTAAGAAGCTAATGAGAGAACTCAAGGAGTGGGACTAATGATACAATCAGAACACCTGCAAAGATGGTGGCTAGTTATGACCTTTTAGATCGGCTGAAAGAAGAGAATTGCTGGAAGGTGAGAAAATGGAAGGCAACAGTTCAAGAAGTGACCAAAGAACGTTAGCTACAGAAACTGGGAGGAAAAGATGAATTAGGCTGATATTAAAGGTGACATAATAAAAGGATTCAGCAAGTAAGAAGATAATGAGAGGGACAGAGTAAGAAGAATGAAGGATGACAGTGGGTAAGTTACTGATATATGTTGAGGTTAGTCGGGTTGGCAAAAATGATAGGGAAAATGGAAATGAAGAGACAAGGTGTGGACACACATAACAGCTGAACCATTCCCAAGTGTCACTGATTGGGATTCAGTTCACAGTTGTTGCAGGCCTGAAGTGCCCAGACATAAGAGTGCCTTAGTATTCCAGGTAAAATAGTCAGTCACATTTCAGGAGCTGATGTAGTGCTGTGGCTCCAGCAACAGGGGTAAAAGTGAGCGCTCAGCCAGCATGCCTCACAGTTGGCAAATGAGGGGAATTCTTGCCTCCATGCTTTGCAGGCTCCAGGGGGAGGGTGACCTGTGACTTGGCGGCCTTTTCACTTTTCTGCTCTCCCTTCTCTCCTAAGCATGACTCCAGTAAAGTTCACTAGCCTGCTCTTGACTAAGCTCTGCAGTATGCTTGCCTGACTTGGGAACCAAAAGCACTCCCAAGGGCTACATGGACATGATGAGGGGCTACATTTGAGTAGGGAGTAAGGATGCAGCTCTTTGTTATAAAGATAGCTTTTACTGTACAAACAGTACAAGGCCGTTTACTGATAACATGTGCCAACAAAAGTGGGGAAAATGGTCACTAGAGTTCTAGCTGCATATTGGAGTGGCCAGTTACAGCAGTGCGTGTACAAGAAAATATGCCATGGAGAGGACTGAATGCTCTGTGTCACAGAATGCTTGGTGTCCACATGTAATGTTCACCTGGTTCACAGGGAACCAGTTGAAAAGAGTACTTGGTTTTTCAGCATTTGGAGCAATTTCGAAAGGGGAATGCTTCTAAAGGACAGTAGATAGTTCATTGTTCTTACTGTTACGTGTGGATGAGCTGAGAACAATACAAATTGAGCAAATGCTCCAACATTAATACTGCTTCATGCAACACTAGAATAGATTTATTACATTTGTATCTTCTTGGCTCATTCACACATAACAATTGAAATGTACCAGCTGCTGCCCTTTTGAACAATTTCACTGTAGAAACTGTTCCAAATGTACATGTGTCCATACCCTCTAGTACAATTTTGAACTTTTTGAGGCTGCTTTAAACTGGTTTAACAGGCTTGTCTGTCTATTCACTTTGGGATTAACCTGTGTGTAGCAAGGTTTGTATTCCAGGGGCAGCTGTGATGCCTCCTAGTGACCACACAACCCTCATCCTGCTCCAGCTCTAGGGTGCCCCCCTCTTCTCTCACTTGCCACACCTTTGTGTATTTGTTTGACTGAATAAGAGGCTGCTTAAAGGTCCTGGAGCAAACCCCAGTTCTTCTAGTGACCAACAGGTCCTTTCTGGACCCTGCTGGTCTGTCTGCCTCTCTTCATCTAAGTGGGCCCTCCTGACCTGCCTGTGCCCCCCCTGGGGCACCTGCAGCCTTAAGGGCTATAATGTGGCTCCAGTCACCACTTATACCATGCCTCACAAAAGTTACTGTGCAGTTATTACCTTGTCAGGGACTTGGGTTTCTTGGCCTCTGCCCCTTTACTTTTGCTGGACCTTCTAGTTTCAGTACATAGTGCTGGACCAAACTTCTGGGTTCCAGCACCTGTCTCTCTTACTGGCACCGTCCTTATCCTGCACGGAGCAATGAAACTGCTCTGGCTCTGTTTATCTGGGGCCCTGATCTGAGCGCACTCTGCCTAGCCCAGGGTGCTGAGTCTACTCTGGCTTTGTCTGTCTGGGCCCCTGGCCCTGTCTCCACCCTGTTTGGGGTACTGAGCCTCTTATGGTTCTCTGTGTCTGGGTCTCCTGGCCCTTCTTAGCTACTGCCCAAGCTAGGTTACCCTCTCCCTCCTGGCTGCTGCCTGCTTTTGGGCCAAAAACCACTCTCTGTCCTGGGCTCCTGGTGGGATCAGGACACCTACATGAGCTCAGGTACAATCAGGACCTGATAGTCCTGACCCAAACCACCATATTAAACTGTAACAATGGAGTAAGCACAAGGTTTATAACATAAACTATACCCATGCTGAGTCCAAAAATCAGCATCTTACTGATAGAGTAGCCATACCTCCCCTTGGCCTGGGTTATATCTCCCTGATAGCAAGCCTTCAGTGCCTTACTTGCATCCTTGGCGGATTCCCAGAGTCAGCAGAGTCCCTTCCTGCAGTCTGTGGCCAGGAGTTTCCCACTCTGCAGCTTGCTGGGCCAGCCTGCCTGACCAACCTGCTCTAGCAACCTCCCTGCTGCCCAAGCTAGGCTCTGCACTACTGGCCTATTTTCTTAGCTGCCTATTCCACTTCAGGCAACTCCCCCTGGGCAGAGTTCTTCTAACTGGCCACAAGTGCACCCTTTCCCTTTAATGCAGGGGTGGGCAAAATGGCAGACCCAGCTGGTGGCCGGATTCCATTTCCCAGAAGCCCCTGCTTGCGCTGCGGCCAGTTTCCATGGAGACCCCACTACTGGAGGTGCTGTGACAGTGTGGGGCCAGGGTCTTCTTGGAGACCAGCCCCAGCAGTGCTGGCAGGGTGTGTGGCTGGGCAGGGAGCTGCTCTGGAGCCAGAGCTGGGATTTTGCAGCGGTGACATTGTGGTCTGGAGCTGGGGCCAAGCTGCGATCTGTGGCCTGCATGCCCTGGGCAGGGGCTGCTGGCAAATGGGGGTTCAGTTTGGCCCATGGGATAAACTTTGCCCACCGCTGCTCTAATGGGCAGCTCCCTGCTTAAGCAGCAGTGTTTCTTTGCTCTCTGTTTTCCCCTGTTCAGCTATCTGGTCTCTATCTGTTGCCATTTCTCTCATTAAAGTAACAGGAGCCTAAGGCCCCCTGTTACACTGTGTTTAAACTAGTAAGTGTTCCAATACCCACACTGGGTGGAAGGATGAGTTGCCTTCGGGACTGACTGTAGAATAAAAAGTATATTTGGGAATAAAGGTGATTTTCAAAATGGCATAAGTACAGAAGGTCACAGAGAAGGTACAAAGAGAAACAGGGCATTTACTTGCATACACTGAGACTGCTCTGATGCATTGCATGGTTATTATCACACTTCAGCAGACTCCAGCATCATGTGCATCAGTGTCCCCAGGCTGAAAAATGGTGGTGATAGTGCTTTAACTAAAGCTCGTTCAACGAACTTTAGTAAAAGTGCCCTCGCTGTCATTTTTCAGCATGGGGTTGCTGATACATGTGATGTTTTGGGCACTTTAGTTAGAGCGTCTCTTGGAGCTGCTGTAATTAAAGAGAGCCCCCCCACCCCCGCCTCCAGGAGCATGTGTATAAATGCCCCAAGAACTACCAGAGAAAAAGAAGCCAGTACTGTGGTAAAAGAGGAGAATCTGAGAACAAAGACTCATAGAAACCTTAAGAGGAAAGAACAAGCTAAGCAGAAGGCTTAAAATTCTGGCCCCAGTCAAATCTCTACCAAAAGTCCTATTGATTTCACCGAGGGCAGTACTTCAGCCTAGATTTCCTGCGAATGAACACGAATACATTGTAGTGTGATATGTGAAAGAAGCAAGAAGCAGTCTGCACAACTGTATTAGTTTCCCCCCCTTTTTTTCATTTCTGGGTTTGTTTTTTTTACAGAGTGGATTATATAAATGGATTAATTTTACAAAACTGTATCTCTGATATAAACATCTAAAAAAGCAGACATTAGTCAAGTAAGAAAAGCATATTTGTACTGAATATTGATTAAAGAAAAGTAATAAATCAAACCAAAGCTATAACTCAGAAAACTCTAAGTCAGAAAAGTCAAATGCTGAGTTTGAAATCTCCATGTTAGAAAAATTGGTGAATTTAACTAGTGGGATCATTTGATAAAAATAAAAGTATACAATGAACTCTGAAATCTTATCTGAAAAATGAAGCTGTTAACCAACTGAGGAAAAAGTTAGCTATGTATAATTATAATTTTATGTTATGTTTTACATTGACAGCTGTAACCTTATCATGCTTTTGCTCTAAAAAATTAATTTTAACTTCTGAAAATTATCCTGTCCAATTTATCTCAATAGAAGTGATCTTATCAGGGCTACACAGTAATAATTAAATGAGACTTCTGAAACCTGTAATTTTATGCTGCATGTGATTTGCCTAGAAATTATCCTATTGAGGCTTAGTTTTCTCTCTCTGTTTGTCTATTCTTACTGCTGTGGGCTGGTACTGAATATAGATGTGCAAAACCCTGCAGGCTTATTGTAAGAATTATAATTAATTAATTTTATTATAATAAACAAAAATGAGTAATCAAAAGTTTATCTGTTTCTGTGCTGCACTTACTTTAGTATGCATCTCAGCACAGTAACAGAAAAGAACATTTTCTTTATGTGCCGCTTATCTTTTTACAGAAGAGACAATTTCCTCTTCTCCTTGCTGACAACATCCCCTAATGAGAAATTAAGGTTTTTAATTCTTATTTTATGTAAATTATTTATGCAAGCAAGAAATCAGAATGTTACTTTTTTTTTTGACTTTTTACCAAATTAAGCTATTATTATATGTAACATATAGTCACCATGATCCATATTTTTGGAAAATGTTATATTCCCAGAAATGACCATATGTCTGGAGACTTGCCAAAAATTTAAGAGACAGTGATGACAAAGAACTATATCTCTGCAACTGCTGGCCCACAAAAGATATATGAGCTGGGAAGTTTTGTTGTCTGTATTGCAGGGCTATCTATTTTAAGATGTCTTAATCATTGTCTCTCTTGAGAATGGTACAATAATAAGAATTAAGTACTATCCAAATATGCTAGATGATGACTTTCTATTTACGTAATCTTGTAATTATATTTAGACACAAAAGATATTTCCAGATATCCAATCTTCTGCACAATTATGTATAGCACTTTGTGTATCTATTGTAAGTTATAACTTGTACATAATCTTTTTAACATTAAAATTGCAAGCCATCTTGTGTCAGTTCTAATGCCACCTAGGGTCATCTGTTTTATTCCATATAAGTCATATTGGAGATTAAAACCAAAGATAGGACAAGTGTACTCTCAAATTTGGGGAGGAAATACAGCTCCAATAGGAAGACAAGACGCTTCCCAACAAACTCATGGAAGCTTAGCATAGCTATTCAGGGGAATGTGAGAGAAACATGGAAGAGCTGCTTTATATGGTATGCCTTTCAAAAAGCACGGGTTGGCAAGGATCTTTGGGTAATATCTTCTACTGGCCTCACTGCACAGTTGGAATACCAATTCTAGTAGTATTAGTCTCTACTTCGTGCTTACTGGTACATCTTTCATGAGAGCAAGTAGCAATGGCACTTCTGTTATCAGCTCTTTCTGAAAAGAAAATGGTGAATGTGTACCTAGAGGGACGTTACAGGGATGTATTTGATAGCTATGTTGGTCTGAGACAAAAAGAAATTCAAAAATCTAGAACCCTTGGTTCAGAAATGATACCTTCATTGGACCAGGAAGGAAATCGCCAAAAAATTATATTTTTCTGCAAGCTTTCGGGCTCAAACACCCTTCATCAGCCTCTGGGAAAATTAAAGACGGTAAAAAGTCCACATAGGTAGGAAATAAACTTCATTTTTGCACAAAGGGAGCTGGAAAATTTATTTTTGTCTCAGACCGACATGGCTATCAAATACATCCTTGAAACACAGAAGATGCCAAATTTTAACCAATTTTGGATTTTAAACTTCATTGCAGAACAACAAGAACATTTTTAAACCTCCCTGCCTGCCATCTGACACCTCCAGGGAAGGAATCTTACCTGATCTACACAGCAAAGAGCAATTCAGAACAACTTACAGAGACACTCTCATGGACCCACAGCGACAGATTTTCCATCTCCAGCTCCCTCTGTGCAAAAATGAAGTTTATTTCCTACCTATTGAGACTTTTTACCATCTTGTACCAACTATACTTTTTCCAGAGCCTGATGAAGAGACTTGGATCCCCGAAGCTTGCAGAAAAGGACTGTTTTCCTGCGATTCCCCAGTTGGTCTAACGAAAGGTCTCATTTTGGAACCGAG
>NW_017729034.1:67875569-67884564 GCF_001723915.1 Gavialis gangeticus
ATACATGCCTCTCATTAGCATCTCCAAGTCGCTGCTTAGGTGTCTAACTGTTTAGTTTGCTAGCAGGATCCCATTCTTAGCTTCCTGACTCTCCCATTCACAGTCTGGGGAACTGAGACACCTAATAGGTTTGTGATTCTACTTCTAGAGAAGGGACCCAAAATTTAAGCATGGCAATGCTTGGAGTGGGATTGTAGCCAAAATCCCTTTTGTAAGAATAAGACATTTAAAATCACTCATGATGCTACTCAGCGTGTTTCAGGTGTGCATTGAAATGAAGTTATTGCTCTCAATTAATTGCTGTACTACAAGGTCATTAATGTTTCACTACAATTATGAAATATTGTTTTAAATAGCTATATTTATAATGAAAAAGAATTTGGAAATGTTATCACAATGTATAGCCCTTACATTTCTAGGAGGTTTTACACAGCTCACTTTATGCATTTTTAAAGGAAGTGAATAACTTGCCTTGGAAGAATGAGGAGTAGGCACTGCCAATTTCTTGCCTACCTCCCACCATTCTTGCTCAGATGGATCCTCCTTTTTCAATTATTCTTTCTTTTTTCCTATTTTAATAATTCTTACTTGATTGCTACAAGTCCCATTAATTGTACTTTGACCAGCAAGTATGTACCATAGCAATTTTACACCTTACATTTTTGGACCTGGATTTTTGTTAGATGAAGAACATTTGTTAAAGCAAGATTAATACAATGTTATTTTAAAAGTTTTGTTTTTAAGGCTTTCTTTTTGGGATTGTGCTTTTGCCTTTCTGGTTTAGTATCTCTGTACAAAGAAAATCTCATCCAATTAATGTATGTATTTGCTGGCTAGACTGGAAAGACTTTGCATTGATGAAACCTGAAACTATACTTCTGATACTTTTAAATGAGCAGGTTTTCAGTAAAATACAAAAGTATTTTTTTTCTGGTATGGTACTCTATTAGTTTTACAATAAAAAATTAAACAATAGCAGCAGATGTCCTTGGTACCAGTACAGAGAAAGGAGTTCAGAAACTTTGAATAGGAGGGGGGAAAGGTATCATAAATGATATTTTTAAAAAGTGTTCATATAATTTTTAAATTTATTTATTCAAATATTCATGATATACTGACCCATAGTTAAATTTATGATTTTAATTAATCACTTAAATGAAGAGAAGTACTTATTTTCTGACTACATAGTAGAGCTTATCTGCACTGTCATATGACAGTTCTAGTCAGTGAATACAGGATTTTCCAAAACTGTTCTTTAATAGTTCGCTACCAAATGCATATCTATTTTAACAGGAAACTAGTGTTCCTGGCAGCAGGACACATTAAGTCATAGTGTCTTGCTTTAGCTCAGTTGAACTGAATGATAATAAAGCTACAATCAAAATGTGCCAACTCTCTAATGGTTTTATCAGTAGCATTTAAATTTACGTAATGTTTAGAAAGGGCAAAAAAAGATCTTAGATATGTGCTGTAAGACTTTCAGCAAAGATAACAGTTTTTTGTTGGGTTTTTTTTGCTGAATGCACTTGTGTATAGACTGTTTCTTCTAACTTCTGTAGGAGGCAAAGTCCTAAATACCACTGCCCAGAGAAACACTTGCCATAGGATATTCTTACTGGAGCAGCTGCAGGTTACCCAGCAACCAGTGCATGTCCATTCCTGTTTGGTTAGTAACAAACACTCAGTCAAAAGCAAGAATTCAGCTGTTTGCCTTTCTTTCTTTTTTTTTTTTTTTTAGCTGTCCTGAAGGGAATATTGTTGCTCATGTCTTCAACAAGTACAGCTAAAATGTAGAAGTTGTAGCAGCTGCGCATGAAGTTCTAACCTGCTCAGTTGAAATAGGATTCAGTCTCATTACAAGTGTACAAAATGGATCAGTCCATTAACAAACAGTACTTAAAACTTCTCTGCTTGAAAGTTGCAATAATATTTACTGTACTATACCATAGGATAAATTGTTAATACTCTGCATATGGTGCGTAGTAAGGTTTGTTTGAGAAAGATGAACAGAAGTTTGCCTCTCTTTTCTATTTGTGAGATATAAAGACTCGAAATGTTTCCTGTTCTGATTATTTTATGTACTGTAAATTCTCAAAAACATAAAGCAAGATGTATATAAAGTGTGAAAATGTATTTTGTTACAAACTGATGGGACAAATCAAAATTGTTAGAATTGTAAAGAGTCTCAGATAAGAGAAAAATTTCAAACATATCGAACAAAAGGCCTGACTTCTGTGTAACGTCCATATTTTTGTTGTTTATATAATTACAGTTCACTGAAGATGAGTGAGACATTTCAATATATTAAAAAATCTCTTCATTTTACATTTGCTATAAAATGAAACTTATACTTTAAATGTGACATCCTTATTGTGGATTTTGAACATGCACTAAAAGAAAATTGCACTCTTTTTACTTTGGTTAGCAAAATAATAAGAGTACTACTTATCCATACCTGTGAGAACTACTGGAAAATTAGGTTTTTATTTTTATTTAAAGTAAGATTTCAGATCCACATACCAGATATAGCATTGTTGTCTTTAAAAAACAAAACAAATCAAAAGAAGTTGCATATAATCCCCCTGAAGTCAAAATTTAAAATATAAAAAAACTGCTGTGTGTAAACCATAAGAACATTTTGACACTGCTTCTTGAATCTTATTATGCATTTTTATTTTCTCTTTATTTACTGTGTTTTCTCACAAATGACACCCCCCCAATAAAATACCCACCTTTTTTTTGGACGGCAAAATATAGAAAAAAAAGTGTTCAGAGTCATGTCGACTGGGTAACATAGAGCAAGTCCTCCTGGAAACATAGAGGGCACTTACACCCATGCAGAGAGCCTGCTCTTATGCGTTGGAAATCCAATGCGTTGGAGCAGACTCGGTTAACGCATTCAATGTGTTTTAGCTTAAGGCGTACCACTGCAATTTTCTCACTGTGAAGGTGTGCTGTGCCACTGTTACACATGATGCATGGGCGCATTCAATTAGCACTTTTCAATTGCCCAGAATTTCCAGGAAGTGTGGCATCCCAGGGAACAGTCTTAATGAGGCAGCAGGAATTAGGCGTGGCAGGAGAGCAACAAGACTAGGCCCTACTTCCTGACAAAGGCAGTAGCAAGACTGTTACTTCTTAACTGTAAATAGTTCTTTATATAAGTACCTGTAAATAAGAATGTTGTTTCCACACTACAGGCCTCATCAAGATACTACAGACTGCATGCAGCAGCTCGCTCACCTTCAAGCAGCTCAGTGGTTTTTCAGCCAAAAGCTACTGCCTCGCACAGCAGCTTTAAAAGGTTTAACACTGGACTTTGCTGTTCAGCCCCAAGGAAAAGCAGCAGCCACCTTGGAAGCTGAGTCATAATGTCTAATTGCTCTCTTCTACCCTGTTTTTATTACAGCAAAGAAAAATCAGCTTCCCTGCTTAAGATATGTAACCCAATTTTGGAGGGCTGAATTTGGGTGGAAGAGTGCATGTGGTATGCAGTGAAAGAGCGGTGTTTTTCCCTGTCCCCCAAAAGGGGTTTGAATTTTTCTCTTTCTGACTTCTCCATAGAGTGCTGTAATTACCATACCACATGCCAGGTGTTTGACCAGGACTTCTCCAGCACCTCTTTCTGTACCTTGCGTTTAATAGTTAGGTAAATGGATGGTGAACAGGGCAATGGAGAAGTTGGTCTCATTCACCACAAGAGTCTGGCTAGAATTCTAGTTACTGCTTAGAGTAACTAGGAACCATGGCCACAAACTGATGGAGAGCAGATTTAGCTTAGACATCATGAAGAACTTCTTCCAAGTAAGGGTTGCCAGAATCTGGACTGGGCTTTCAAGGAAGGTGGTGTTCTCCTCTAACTTGGGTTTTTTTTAAGAGGAGACTGGACATGCACCTGGCTGGGGTCATCTGACCCCAGCACTTTTTCTTGCCCAGGGGTTGGACTCGATGATCTACTGATCGTCCCTTCCAACCCAAACATCTCTGAATCTCTAAATCCAGGGCTTTAAGTATAGCATGCATGCCATTGAGCCACAAACTCTCTGACTTGCACTTTTCCTGCAATCTCAACATATCTCCTCTTGGTTCCCTAGGAGGAAACCCTGACAAACACACAGTGCTTACAGCATGATCCCAGGAAGTCAGAAATTTGTAAGTTGACATTCCCCGCCAGGTAAGATGGTCCTATTACCAGACTATCTCGTTTCTTGAATGAGGTCCCTAATTGTTCAGCTATTGGGGTGAAAACGTGAGGGGCCTCCTCCCGTGGCATCTAATACCTTTTAGTGATTGGCTGACTTCTGTCTAGCTGCAATTTAAGGATTTAGGTGCACAAATTGGGCACATATACATAGCTGCATACCTGTTTGGCCAACACATAGCCTACTGAGCACTGGCCCCAAGCATCCTAGAGATGAATACTTCAAAATATGCTGGTTAGTTATAGTCTCCAAGGCAATCATACATCTGTTAGGAATTATTGGAAAATTGATGTACCTGCCAGCAACATGGCATTCACATACTATAGCATGTATGAGGGACAGACTGTTGCAGTTGCTGCCCATGCGGACTTTAGATTACTGAGGTTTCCTCTACACAAAAAAAGGTTTTGAAAACACAAAAAAGTAGCCTGGGCAGAATCGATGTGGCTATATTGCTTCTAGTATCTGAGCTACCACAGATATTAAAGCATTAAATGAGCTACCTTGGGTATCTCTACACTGCACTGTGCTACATAGACACATAGGAATATGCTTTGATGTTCAAGTAGTCAAAAGCAATGAATGATTTCTATTTTAGTTGTGAACAGTTTGTAGGTTTTACTACTTTAACACAGGAAGTAGGACAAAAACATCCTTTTTGAGGTGCGGGGACCAAAACTTGGCACAGTATTCAAGGTGTGGACACACCATGGATTTATAAAGGAGCATAATGATACTTTATGTTTTGTTTACATCTCCCTTCTTAATATTCCTAACATTCTGCTTGCCTTTTGACTGCTGCTGAGCACTGAGCTGATGTTTTCAGCAAGCTGTCCACAATGACTCCCAGATCTCTTTCCTATGGTAACACCTAATGTAGAGCCCATGATAGTGTAAGTATAGTTCTGCTTATTTTTGCTCAGATGTATAATTACACTTATCTAATTGCCATTTAGTTGCCCATTTGCTCAATCACACCAGATCTTTTTGTAGTTCCTCGCTATCCACCTTGGCCTTTACCACTTGGAATAATTTTGTCATATGCAAATAAGGGCATCTCACTACTCACCCCCTTTCTCCAGGTCATTTATGAATAGGTTAAATAACACTGGTACCAACACAGATCTCTAGGGACCCCACTGTTTACTTTTTTCTATCCTAAAAACTGAGCATGTATGCTCACTCTTTGTTTTCTTAAACATTCCTGAAAGCCATTTCTAATCCACAAGTGGACCTTCTTTGTAATCCCAGGACTACCTTTAAGAGCCTCTGACGGGGGACCTTGTCAAATGGTTTTTGGAAGGCCACATATACAATGTCAGCTGGATCACCCTGATCCACTTGCTTACTGACACCCTCAAAGAACTCTAGTAGGTTGGTGAGGCATGATTTCCCTTTGACCAGACCATGAGGATTCCTCCTTGGCAAGTCATGTTCATCCATATACTGAATCATTCTTTTTTATTATTATTGTTTTTACCAGTTTTCCAGGAACATAAGTTAGACTCACTACTAAGTAGTTCTCTGGGTCCCCTCAGATCCTTTTTAAAATATGGGAATCATATTAGCAATACTCTAGTCCTCTGGTACCGAAGTTGTTTTTAGTGATAGGTTGCATACTACAATCAGGTGTTTGCCAGTTTCCAATATGAGCTTTTTCAGGATCCTAGGGTGAATGCTATCAGATCCTAGTGATTTGCTACTGTTTAGTTGATTGATTTCTTCTATGGCCTCATGTTGATACCTCAGTTTGCTCAGCTTTACAGACTTGATCCTAGAGAGAAGTGGATCTGGTGAGGGAATTTTAGGAATTTTTTCTTCATAAATCTCCTAAATCTTCTGCCATTCAGACAGATGCAAAGCGTGCAAAGAATGCATTTAGTTTTTTGGCAATGGCCTGTAGCATTCTTTAGCATGCCTTTTACACCCTGCTCATCCACAGCAGGCCCAAATGACTCCTGGGAGGTCTTTGGCTTCTAATGTACTTAAAAAAATTATTATTGTTAGTTTTTATTTCTCCTCTAATTCTTTCTTAGTTTGTGTTATTATGGTTTTATATTTGAATTGCCAAAGCCTGTGTTCATTTTTATTTTCCTCATTAGAATTGGCATCTTTTGAAAGAAGCCTTTTTTCTGTTTATTGCCTCACCTCTGCAACTCTGCCATTAAATCATGCTGACTTACTTTTGCTCCACTTTCCATAAAAGTGCTATTACTTTTTATTGGTACCTGGTTGGCTACTTATGAACTTTTAATCAGTAAATCTATTTGTTTGTGCTGGTCTTCCTTGTGTTTCACCTGAGCACTCTCTCCTTGCGTCTCATTCCCATTAATTATGGTTTCACCCCTACAGGGTATGTCAAGCTGAACTGTGTGCTTTTCTGCACCTAACATTGTGCGCCAGCAGTTTGGTACCATTTTGATTCAGGTGGTTTAAATCAATTGGCTTAAATTTAACTTGTAGCATATTTTTGTTAATGATTACAAAAATAAATGTTCTTTCCAGTTTATTTAAGGTAACATCTCAAAACTATAAATTGTTTAATCAACTTTTCTCTAATACAGATCGCCATCAATGCAGTTCAAATATGTCCACATATATATATATCTTTGATAGAAAACAGCTGTGAGATAAAGGCTTTATAGGTAACACATAGGTCATCCTTCTATGGCCCTGGAAGATCACCGCCACCCAGTGCAAGCCCCCTGGGCCACATAGCATGTCCCTCGAGCTTGGCACTAGCAACAGCTAACAAGATGCTTCAGGCAGCCCCAGGGGCATGTGCCAGGTGGTGGGGATGGAAGCGCTCCATAGAGGGCAGGATCAGGCCCACCTGTTGCATCCCCCCCAGAACATGGCACCAGTGGCAGCAGTCAAGATGCACCAGGCAGCCTTGGGGGCTTCTGCTGGGCAGTGGGACCCAATCCTTTCTATGGAGCTAGCCCAGCTGGGCAGGGATAGGGGAAACCCCCACTGAGGCCTGGTCCCCACCCCACCTGGGAAGACCCCAGCTCAGGGGGTTGAGACTAGGGTGGGGAGCTTTGTTCTCCCATGCCCCCTGCAGTTTATGTGCACTGAACTTCTGTTCTGTTACAGGTTTAAACTAGTTTCTCATTACTTTTACTGGTTTATGTTTAACTTTTGTCCCTAGCCTGAGAGACATATAACTGCTATGCAAAATTCAAAATTCATCAGGTTACCTGATGACACCTAGAAAAATCCTTGCCTCTCACATGATTCCTGGATTGTTATGACTACAGCATCACTCTAATACTACATATAACTACTACGTAATAATCTAAGGACAATGAGAAATAATACTTTAATGTATATTGGACATTATGCAGTTATTTAAATATAATTATATTCTAATTACTGTACATAAATATTTGTTAAATAGACTACATTGTTGTAATTTAAAGGAGCTCTTAGAAAAGCAAAGAGTAAGGCAACACAATGACTCTCAAGATTAGAGACAGGTTGGTAGTTGTGTTAGTGTGAAGTCAAGCAGAAGACAGGGTGTATATGCACTTTATAGACTAAATAAATAAGATATATAGAGAGCATAAGCTTTTGTAAACTTGAGCTCACTTAATCAGATACTGTAAAAGGACAAGCAGAGGGAAAAAAAAACGTTTGAATGGGACAATACAGAACAAGAAATCAACCATTGTGTTAAATATAGTTTGAATAGGGACTACAGATTCTTATCCTATTATCCAGATTAGCTTTTGTGACTCCATTTGTTCCTATGGGTTCTTTTCTTTTTTGCTGTCCCCACTTCCTCTTCCTGTCCTACCTTTTGTATTCAAATCACTCACTCTGCTTTATGCACTGTTCTATTTTTATCTTTTCACAGCATGTGATGAAGTGAGCTTGAGTTCACAAAAGCTTATTCTCTCTAAGTATAACTTAGTCTATGAGGTGCATATCTACCCTACTTTCTCCCAACATTAGAGCATCTTGGCGCACACTTGAAAGCAAGCGGAGGTGATAAAGAAGTCTATGCTTTTAGAGGATACTTTCCCTGCAGGCTATTTTGTTACTGGATGCCACTGTCATTGCTTCTGAATGGAACAGAACTACTAGTACTGAATGTCAGTAAGGCCTGCTGAGTTAGTTATGAATAAGAGGGAACTGCAGCTGTAAATCTTGTCTGAATAAGAGAACTGCATGCTTTTATGATAAGGAAAATTTGATGGCCGAGGCCTAATTTTGAGAGGGGTGCATATGAAGGGACTAGATGAGATCACATGTTCAGTTAGCTTGTTAACTGTGACATAAGTATTTTAGATTATTAGAGTATTTAGCTGTGTTAATCTAATATCAGGCAGAAGGCAGAACAGGATAGCACTTTGTAGACGGATTTGTTCAGAGGTGTGTCCTACATTCTGCCATATTGTAGACTCTTAGATTGTCAATAAGTTGCGTGATGTAATATTTAATTCAAAATAATTTGGGATGATTCTTTTTACCTATGAATGGCAAGATAAGTTACGTGCATCATGCCATAATTTTATACTATGGATAGGGATCTCCAGAAATTGCTCCAGAAATGCACCCTGCAGCAGCTCCTTTAATGTTTTTCATTTTGTAGCTTGCCCCCCCTCTGCTCCAATTGGTGGAGGGGCCCTGCCAGCCAGGCCATTTGATGCTCATCAATGGCAAAACAAAAACTATGGTTTTAAATATGCTGTGGTTTTCACTCCCCAGTGATCAGCAGCAAATGGCCCTGCCAGCAAGGCCCTTCTCCCAATCATGGGTTGGGGGGTGGTGTGTGTGCGCAAGTGATA
>NW_017729034.1:67889564-67973309 GCF_001723915.1 Gavialis gangeticus
TGTGTGCGCAAGTGACAAGATGAAAAACATAAAAGGAGCTGCTGTAGGGAGCACTTCCAGTGCTATTTATAGAGGTCCCTAATTATGGAATCACATATTTTAGAAAGATATTTTTAAAAGCATTTAACACCAAGGCAATCAGGACTCAGTAGAGATATCTTTTATTAGACCAACAAGATTTTTGAAAAAAATAATTCTTTAATTACAAGCTTTTGGGCACAAACACCCTTCATCAGGCATTGGAGAAAAGATTGTAAAAGTTCTCCTGGGTAGAAATGAAAATTCTTTAGCACCATCATTTTGTATTTTTACACCTTATGAGTCTAAGTAGCCTCATCTTTTCTCATCCTGACAGCTCACAAGTTATCAGAAATTAAAGCTATTTGGTCAAGAGTTGATATTCATTCTCCTTCTATCCGATCAATATATGGGACAAAGAAAAGTTAGTTTTGTTGTACTAAGGATTCCTTCTATTAAAAAAAAAAAAGCCTCTGAGGAAATTGATAAGTTTGAACATCAGAAATAGTCCCAATAAAGATTATTGGGGAGATGACCTAAGCAAAGTTCTAGGGTGCAAAAGAAATGCTAGAAAGATAGAGATAACATCCAATCCTAAGTGGTCTATCACTGATTTCTGGAAACATAAGTAAGAATTACTATTGTCATTTGAATATTACTCACTATGGGCTCAGCTTTGTAAAATATACATGAAAAAACATCCTTTTCCTATGATTTTACAATGTAAGCTAATTATCCTGCAAAGGGGTCTGTCCAGGCAGATCTCAGTAAAATTAATGAGGCTTTTTGCAGGTGGCCTCCTGTGTACGGCTGAGACTGAACAGAGAACACTCCTCCAACATACCAGGATTCTCAAGACAGGTTATGGAGTCCTGATTCTTACAACACCTACTATATTTCTAAAACATAACTTCAGAAGATCACATGTGTATAAAAATTGGTGCCTGTTCCTGAATGTGTAGATTGATTGGTGAGGGATATTTTAATATATGAGGCAGAAACTGCCCTGCCCTATAAATTTTGTTCCCTGGGGGATATATGTTTCAACTTTGCAAACATGATTATTTATAACTGAAAATGGAATTCATAATGTTTTCTTGTTCAAAAGCAAGCAGACACAAAAGTTAAGTTTTGTTACAAATAATCAATGTCTAAATACAGCTATATGCCTCATAAGGGTTCAAACCTGCCACCTTTTGAGTTAATGGCAACATTTCAGTTTACTTCAATGAGGAAAAAGACTGGGATCTAGATCAATAATATATTATGACATCCTGCAGCAATGTTATCTCATACCCTCTTACCTTCCCCCTCAACAGATAAGGACGCTGCGAGCAAAGCAAATACCAGTATGTTTATTCTTCTAACATTCCATTTCACTTGCATTAAAAACAGGTTGCAACATGATTGTCACAAGGGAAGAGTTGGAACACTTTGAAACAGTTGCATTCTTCCATCCAATGAAAGTGTGAGCAACAGGGAAGCATTCTTATCCCTTAGATGGAGTCTATTAAAAGAATGCAAAAAAGAACAGAGCATGCAGATCATCTGGAGAATTCAGAACTTAAAGTGATTAATTAGACCTTATTTTGTCTTGAGCAGATTTACTAAGCTTTTTTCAACTTAGCCACATTGTTTGTAATTATCAAAATCACACCTCCATTGGTTGGCCTTAGTTACTTCATGCATGAACAGCAATCTGATTGAGCACCCTTGTTAGGATTTCATTCGTCATTGTAATTAGCCATAATCATAGCCTTCCTGGGTGCATGAGAATGTGCAAACGACCGATTCACAACCCCAACCTATTTGAATATGAATCTTCTCAGTAAGTAGCAATAAAATAGCAGAAACAAAGCAGTTTCTCTAGGGAATTTTGTAAGCCATCCCTGTCTCTAATTCTCCCCCCTTGAAAATGTTCCCTTTTCAGTATCTGGATTCTGTTTGCTAAAACAAGGGTTGCTTAATGAAGACAATGGCTTATTATTTCTTTAAGTGGCACAGCAGGGCCCAAGTATTACAGGCCCATTTCTTTCAGCCTCTGCCAAGGACACAAGGAACAAAGGAGCAAGCAGTTATGTGAGGCAAATAAAGCTCTCTGCTTAGGCTACAGTTTGTGAACACTGTCCTTAGAGTAAGACCCAGGTCTCTAGTATTCTGGAACTCAAAGACAGGGTCTTTTTCTCCTTATTCCTGTAAATGACTCACACATTGTAGAAAAGCTCATAACAGCAGCAGCAGGCACTGAAAGCAAAAGCAAAGTGGAGGAGGGGTGAAATGGCTGGTACCATCACAAGCACATTCATAGTGAGCCACCTAATGGTGACAAAGTGTTTTCTCTTTTTAATTTCTAATCAAAGTTCCTGTGGGAGAGCCTTGCAAATAGGTATTGGAAGTTATCCAAATATATTCTGTGCCAAAGCAGAGAGAATTAGGTGGGAAAACAGGAATTTTGAAGAACACAGCTTTGGCACTAGGTCCTAGTTAAAATTTTTAAATATGTTTAGCAACCTTTTGGGTAAAAATAGTAAGTCTTAAAGGCACATTAGATGTCAGGTATAAAGAATTACTATATACATTGTCATATGCCTTGGGAGTGAAGTGAAATGATGTTTCACATAATTCTAAAAGAATCCTTTTTGAATTATGAATATAAATTAAAAAGTTGTTTTTAATTTATTAAGAAATTGCTGAACATGTAAATATGCCTTGGTTTACTTCAAAGTTTTCTGCTAATTAGCTGAGACTTTTTATTACATTGAATTTGAAAATGACACACTTTTTACCCAATAAAATATTGGTAAGTTCAGTTTTGTATTCATTCTGCTGCAAGTTGTTTTTAGACCCTTTCATGTCAAAATACTGGAGATGTCCATATACAATATTGTATTCCATTAATGTTTAGATTAAAATACTATAGCCAAAATGATTATTTAACTAGAACAGGTCAGTTTAAGTGACACTCAACCCACACTACTGGGCACCATTCCCAGAAAGGAGTGCCACAGGATTTTTACAAAAATCACATGGAAGCACTGGGAAGTTCAAGTATTGTACCCCTATAGTTTTGAGTAGTCAGTAGTGATCCAAAGGCATGAAAGGTCCATGATCTTATAGGTTAGCTGTTAAGTATTCATCACAATGTTTTTTTCCTATTATAATAAATACATTTAACATACAAAATGCTTAGCAAATGTGTGGCAGCGTGCCTTCTAGGGGTGCCGTGACCTCCCCTAGCACCCGCTGGCTACCGTGTCAAGCCAGTGTCAATGCACCCTCACCAATCTCGCCCGCCACATCTTTGATGTTTAAATGTTTCAGGGAGGCTGCTTTTTCTATCTGCATTGACACGGTGCCTTGATGTCCCGTTGCCCCGGTGCATTCTAGCGTTAGGGGCTACCCATAAGTCCTATTACCGCCCTCTCCTGGGGCCTGCTCGCTATGCTTGCGCTCTCCTGGGGCCTCTCAATAAGCTTGCCCCCTTCTGGGGCTTCTCCCATATAGACCGTGCCCCACTGGGGCCTGTCTCCCCGTGCTTACACGCTCCTCGCCCGCACTGGGGCCTATGCTCGCGCTCCTTGCCCGCACTGGGGCCTATGCTCGCGCTCCTCGCCATTGGGGCTCAGGCGGCCTCAGCCTTACCTGGCCCCAGACCCCTTCTAGGGTCCTACACCCACTGGGCTTCTCACAATTGGGGCTCAGGCAGCCTCAGCCTTACCTGGCCCCCAGACCCGCCTCCTCAGGCCTATGCCCCACTGGGTCTTCTGCCTATGCACAACACTGAACTCTTCCCAAAGCTGCCCACACTGGGCCAGGGTCAGGACACCCCAAAACACAGCACCTCCTGCAGCACTAGGAACACCCCCACCTTACTGGGGAGCTCCTAATGAGGCCTCCTCCACCCCTACAGCCTCACCCAGTCCTCTGGTTTTAATTACAACTATCAACCCAAAACAGAGACTCAAAGCCCCTCAGCTACAACGTAAATCTTAAGCCAACCTGGCTAACCTTCTCATCCCTGCCAGGGTCCTCTTCACCCTGTACCCCCACACCAATGCACAGCACTGCCCTGCTCACTCTTGCTCCTTAGGCTGCCAGAGGGAACTGACTCTGGCCTTGGCCTTACCTGTTTATGTAGGCCAGGCCCTGCCCCCTTCTGGTCAGCTGACCCAATCAGTTGCCTTGACAACCCACCTGTGCTGCCCCTGTGAGTGGCAGCTGAGCCTATATTCCTGTTTTCAGTAGCAGGCACCCTAGTGCCCTGCTACACAATGCTTTAAAACAGTGCACAAAAACACTTGACCTTTGGTTAACTGTTTTCAACTTAACCAATCATTGTTTGTCCATATATATCCATCTCATTTGGATTTAAAATATGTTAAATGCATTATCAATTATTTTTTGCATCTAGAGATATAGATTTTCTTAAGGTAAAGCTAATGGGTTTGGTAAATACACTAGGGGGACACATTTATATTCTTATTTAGTGTTCCTTTTAGTATATATTTTGCTTTCTATTTTATGAGGGTTGGAATCTCCTTCATGTATGAAGTTCTCAAATGTACTAAAGAAACTTTATTTAAAGAGAACATCATCAAAGCTTGACTGACAAGTTTATTAATTCCTGTACTGTCCAGATGAAACTACCGACCACTATGAAAACTAGTTTCATAGACAGGAAACTGAAAAGTGCTGAGTTTGGTGTCTGGAAGGGATATTCACTGTGAGCCTAAATACTAGATTAAAGCTCCTATTTGAGGAGTTGAATAGTTTCCTTGCTACTTAGAGGAATTTTGCTTATTGAGGGTGATGTGACAAGAATCCTTTTATTTCTAAGCGGACAACTTAATTGAGTGCTGATCTACGTCCCTTCAGGATACTGCCTGTGAAATCTATGATCAGGCCAGCCTGAAGAAACTGCTGTACAGAACTGAAGCAGATTACTATTTTGTCAATGTTATTGTTTTACCCTACCACATAAAATGTTTCCATGACAATCACTTCCATTTATGGTGAAGTCTTTTTTAATGCTAAGAGAATGATGCTGGTTTCACCTGAATAACTAATATTTTTAGTAGAGCTGGAGTGATGTTGTAGCCAAGATGATCCTGAAAATAGGCCAGAAGCAAGGATTTTTCTTGGTGATCTCTTTTATTGAACCAAGTGCATGGTTGGGATAGACTTAGACTTTCAAATGCAATGCATTTTCTCCAGTTCTGAGGTCGGTGAATGTAGGTCAATATTTAAATGAAGGTCAAAGGGTAACAAATGGAAGAAAACATACATATCCTACAGCAAATATAACTGTTTAAAATATAGAATTTTCACTTATTAGAATTTATTGTGCATGTACTATTTTATATTAAAATATATATAGCTAATTTTATTTTATACATGAAATAAGACACATGTTTAATAAAATGACTTTCATTATGACTTTTTATATGCCAATTATAATTTATTATAACGTTTCAAGAACACATTGTATAGAAAGTCTTTAACATTAAGAATGAAATTCACTCCTCTCACAAAATCTGACTAGAGGTTTTGGTGATGGAATTCCTACCTTTGAATTACATGTGAATTATGTTCACATGGAATTCAAAGATTTTTTAACCTTATTTGAATAAGTAAAATGGAGAAGCCTGGAGAAGCAGGAAAAAATACTTAGAAACTATACATCTTGCTAAGAGACAGTTAAGATGATGCTTTCCACACTCTTCAAGTGTAACTTAAGCCACCTAGGAAAATGGTGGTGGTAGGAATGATATTTCAAATCACCTTCCTCATAAATAATGACTGTTGCTGAAAAGAATGTCAGATTTTTTCTAAAAAAAAAAAAGAAAAGAAAGCTTCTGCTGCCACACTATATATTTATATATACTATAAAGCTTATTTTACTGCACTGTAGGTGTGGATTTGAGATAGTGTGAGATGAAATGTTTCTGTTGCTGTGCAAGCCAGTAACACGTGTCTGCTAGAGATGACCAGGACCAGGATGATGAGGTGGATGAGGCTTTCTTCCAACATCTGGTGGAAGTTTCCAGATCACAAGATCTGGGTCTCCTGGGGGACTTCAATCACCGTGACGTCTGCTGGGAGGGCAATACAGCAGTGCACAGGCAATCCAGGAAGTTTCTGGAGAGTGTTGTGGGACAACTTCCTGATGCAAGTATTGGAAAGGCCAACAAGTAGCTGTGCTCTTCTTGACCTGCTGCTCCCGAACAGGGAAGAATTGGTGGGGAATATAGTAGTTGATGGCAATTCAGACAGCAGTGACCACAAGATGATTTGAGTTCAGGATCCTGAGGAAAGGAGGGAAGGAGAACAGCAGAGTAAAGGCCCTGGAATTCAGAAAAAACAGATTTCAACTCAGGGAACTGATGGGCAGGATCCCCTGGGAGGCCAGCCTGAGGGGGAAATGAGTCCAGGAGAGCTGGCTGTATTGCAAAGAAACTTTACTGAGGGTTCAAGAACAAACAAACCTGATGTGCAGGAAGACTAAGCAAGTATGGCAAAAGACCAGCTTGACTTAACAGGGATCTCTTCAGTGAGCTAAAACATAGAAAGAACCCTTACAAGAAGTGGCAACTTGGAAAAATGACTAAGGAGGAGTATAACAGTATTGTTTGGGCATGCAGGGATGAAACCAGGAAGAGCAAAATGTAAGTGGAGTTGCAGCTAGCAAGGGATGTGCAGGGTAACAAGAAGAGTTTTTACAAGTATGCCAGCAACAAAAGAAAGCTTAGGGAAAGTGTGGGTCCTTTACTAAATGGGGGAGGCAACCTCGTGATAGTTGATGTGGAAAGGGCTGAAGTACTTATTCCTTTTTTACCTCTGTTCCTGGCAAGGTCAGCTCCCAGACTACTGCACCTGGCAGCACAGTTTGGGGAGGAGGTGAGCAGCCAAGAGTGGCAAAAGAACAGGTTAGGGACTGATGTGTATAAGTCCATGGGGCCAGACTTGCTGAACCTGAGGGTGTTGAGGGAGTTAGCCAGTGTGATTGCAGAGCTGTTAGCCATTATCTCTAAAAACTTGTGGTGTTTGGGAGAGGTCCCAGATGATTGGAAAAGGGCAAATATAGTGCCCATCTTTAAGAAAGGGAAGAAGGGGGACCTGGGGAACTACAGATCAGTCAGCTTCACCTCGATTCCTGGAAAAATAATGGAGCAGATCCTCAAGGAAGCCATAGCTATGCATTTGGAGTAGAAAAAGATGATTAGAAGGTCAGCATGGACTCACCAAGGGCAAGTCATGCCTGACCAACCTGACTGCCTTTTATGATGAGCTAATTGGTTTTGTGGATGTGGGAGACCAGTGGATTTGATATAACTTGAACTTAGCAAGGCTTTTAATATGGTCACTCACAGCATTCTTGCAAGCAAGCTAAGGAAGTCCAGGTTGGATGAATGGACTGTAAGGTGGATAGAAAACTGGCTGGATCATTGGGCTTTAAGGGTAGTAGTCAATGGTCCAATGTCTAGTTGGCAGTCAATATCAAGTGGAGTTCCCCAGGGGTTGGTTCTGGGGCTGATTTTCTTCAATATCTTCATCAGCAACCTGGAGGATGAGATGGAATGCACCCTCAGGAAGTTTGCAGATGACGCAAAGCTTGGGGGAGTAGTGGATACACTGGAGGGTAGGGCTAGAATTCAGAGACACCTTCACAAATTCGAGGATTGGACCGCAAGAAATCTCATGGACCATGTCCAGATGTGCAGGGTTATGTGCATGCAGCAGCAAAAATAGCAGCACAAATTTGTGTGTCTACTTTTTGTCAAAATGCACACCCCTGCACATACAATATGGTGAAGGAAAAATTGTCCCACTGTGGGCAAACTGCCCTTGCCTGGCTTTTCCCAGGTCCTGGTGTGCTGGAGGAGCCAGAGCACAACTGTAGGACTGGAGACACCCTGTACAGCAGCCAGAGCATCTCCCTGGAGGACCAAGCCTCCTTGTCTGCTGGTGCACACTCCTGTCATGTGCACTGTGCCACTTTTTTTTTTGCTACTGGGATTTTCCAGTAGTAAATTTTGACCCTGCACTGCAAATTTGCAGCACAGGACACATTTTAATGTTCCCCATAGGCAGTTTGTGGCACTGCAAAGAAGTTTGTGGCACCACAAAATGCATGTGCCTGCATGTCTGGATGTGACCATGGGGTTCAATAAGGACATGTGCAAAATCCTGCACTTCGGACAGAACAATCCCAATGCACCAGTACAAGCTAGGGACCAACTGGGTAGGCCACAGCTCAGCAGAAAGTGACCTGGCAGTAGGTGTGTGCGAAGCTTCAATTGCTGATTTGATTTGGAGAAGATTCGGTCAGATTTGGAGGCCGAATCACCGAATCTGAATTGAACTGGGAAACCAAAAAAACCCTCCAAATTGATTTGGAAAAGATTTGGAAAAAAGATTTGGAGATTCAAAAGGCAGTCTTTCAGGGCAACAGAAACTGAGAAGAGGGAGGCAGAACAGGGGGGGAAAGACTGACATTTGTAGCTGGCCAGTGACTGTGATCTTTCCCTGAGTCCCCTTCCAATCATAGTGCTTTGGGGCAGGGACGTAGAAACAGCTACCATCCCTGCAATTTTCACTCCGCTGCACCTTAACACACACACAAAGTCACATGTCATGAGTTTTGCTTGTCAGCACCTTGAGGTGCAGTTTCCCAGAAACCTCTCCACCTATCTCCTTGAAACTTGGCAGGCTTCATGCCCTCAGAAGGGGCTATCATCCCTGCTGGTTTCATTCAGATCTGCCAAAATATAACAAATGTTTTGGTATTTCAGTTATTCCTCATTATAGGCTATGGCTGAATCACCGAATCTCTCCGAATCAGGACCAAATCTCCTGAAGCTGATTCAGCTAAATCAATTTGGGACAGTGATCCAAATCTTCTAATTGAATAACTGTCCTCTAAATCAGTTGAATCTGAATCTAATACTTCCCTGTTTGCACAGACCTACCTGGCAGTTACAGTGGACAAGGCTGAATATGAGCCAACAGTGTGCCCTTGCTGTGAAGAAGGCTAACAGCATACTGGGCTATATTAGTAGAAGCATTGCCAGCAGATCAAGGGAAGCGATTACTCCCTTCTGTTCAGCACTAGTGAGGCCACTTCTGGAGTATTGTGGAGTGTGTCCATTTTGGGCCCCCCATTACAGAAAGGATGTGGACAAATTGGAGAGTCCACTGGAGGGCAATGAAAATGGTTATGGGGCTGGGGCCCATGGCTTCTGAGGAGAGGCTGAGGGAACTGGGTTTATTTAGTTTGGAGAAGAGAAGACTGAGGGGGGACTTAATAGCAGCCTTCAACTACCTGAAGTGTAGTTCCTAGGAGGATGGAGCTAGACTGTTCTCAGTGGTGGCAGATGGAGCAATCATCTCAAGTTGCAGCAAGGGAAATTTAGGTTATATATTAGGAGAACCTGTCTCATGAAAAGGGTAGATAAGCATTGGAACAGGATACCATGAGACGTTGTGGAATCTCCATCCTTGGAGGTTTTTAAGACCTGTCTAGACAAAGCCTTGACTGGGAAAATATGATTGGGGATGGTCCTGCTTTAAGCAGGAAGTTAGATGAGATGACCTCCTGAGGACCCTTGTAACCCTAATTTTCTATTGACAAAACTCCAGTGTATACTTGAAAGAAGTTGCAATTATTGAGCTCAATTATTTTACCATTTTTGTTACTTGGCCTAGTTACTTTGTAGCATAGATTCTCCAGTATAAAAAGAATAGAGATGTCATTGGGAGCTCACTAATATTTTAATTTTTTTTATTGTTGTCTTTTAGCAATTATTCCAGAAAACTTGCTCTCTCTGACTACTAATTCATGTCTGTGCAGCTCACGTTAGCTTTCTGAACTCCTGAATAGCCTTTTTGGTTGTAGAAGTATATTATTTCATAGGTTAATATAGGCATTCTGAAGTCTAATCCACTTAAGGAATTTGTACCAACTATACCAATTTTCTAAATTGGGTTACAAATTGATTGTTAATTTGGTGCAACTCCACTATGTGTCCACTCTCATTTTGGCTTACTAGAGCCTTCTAGAAACTTAGTTTAGTAGGTTGTTGTCACACACATGTGCAGAACCAGATGTGCAGCTGAATACTGGCCAAGAGAAATAGATTCTGTCCCTATGTTTGCCAAAATGTTTATGTATGATACAAACCAAACTGCTCACATCAAATATTTCACAGATGGTTGCTAATTGTGTGGTTTTCATTTTTTGGCTGCCACATTGGTTAGGTACATACAGTCAAAAAGCCTGAGGTGGAATTGATCCAAGTTGCACGGATTTCTGTAAGCAGTGTACTTTAGCTTGGTAGCAAACAGAACACACATTTGTCCTTTGTGAGGGTGGGGGTGCAAATCTTAAACTGGATACTGCCATTTTTTAACCAATTAATGGGTACTGAACTTCTGCTCTGTTATGGGTATAGACTGGTTTCCAGTCACTTACATCAGTAAAAGTGTAATGTCTTTACCTGGCCATTATGAACTCCTGTGTTCTAACTAGAGAAGTGCTTACTGAGCTGGGCAAATAATATAATTTTGCAATTTTTTTTCCACTGGCAGTTCCCAAAACTCGGGAAAAAAGTGTTTTAGGTAATATGAAAACAACTTCTTGCATTTTTAAAAGTGGAAAAATATGCTTTTAGTAAGACAAAATGTTTCATTTGACCCTGCCAAAAGTTTTGTTTCATTTCAAACAATTTTAAATGTTTTAAAAATATTATTTAAAATAAAAGGGTATTTCAAAACTCAACTGAATATAAAACAGAATATTTTTGCTTGAACATGTTGAAACAGAACATCATTTTTAATGACTATTTTCACAAAATAATGAAAAATATTAGTTATAAGAAATCTAGATTGTTCACTTAAAAAGCAAATCCTAATCATCATAAACTGGACACCAAAATTGGCAACTGGGAATAATAACATTCTGTCTCTCCTAAAAAAGTTATTGTAATAAATGACACAGACACTTTTAGGATGAGCACTACATTAAAACACACGAGTAAAAAGGTGTGTGGTCATACATTTAAAAAGGAGGATGAAACAAACCATTGACTGGTTGTTCACATGGGGAACCAACTATCCTAGGGTTTGGCAATGTTCTTGGCCAGACTACCAAAGATACCCCAACCTCCATTCATGCCTTGGATTGGCATGCCAGAGGCAGGAGATCTGTGAGAGGCCTGATCCTCATTGCTAGCAGTAGCTGCATGAGTATCTCCAGGTAGATGGCAGGGGAAAGCCAGGTTTGCACTACCCTGGTCCCTTCCTCACTATATACTATGAAGCACATTGTGACAGGAGGCCACCTCAAAGCCGGTTTCATTGTTGGCCCATTCACCTGACTCACTTGCCATGCCTTTATTGGAATTAAATAGTTCTTTGTAGGTGGGAGGCTGCCCATTGAATGTCCTGATGTCAAGGGCATAATACATGGCTCCAAACCACCTCTACACCATATTCCATGCCTTGCAGGTGGCATCCAGATCCACCTGATCTCAGCCCCTTAGCTGGGCTGTATTCAGCCTCTGGCCCAAACTTGGCCTCAGGCATCCTCAGACGTACCTTGACCACATGCCTCCTCACTGGGGCCTCTACTCTGCCTTCTCACTGGGGCATCTGCTCCAGCCAGCCTATACACAGTCCTTCAGGCCCCCAAAGACCCTACTTTAGGCAGCCTCTGACTTTCACTCCACCCCCTCACTGGGGCCACTACTCCACCCCCTCACTGGGGCTTCTGGACTTTATGCACCTTGGGCTTCAGGTTTTTGTTGATGTGCCAGGACCCTAATCTGTCCCCTCTGAGGTGGTGGGAGCTGAGACTATACGGTGTTCCATCCCTGCCTTGCACTGGGAAGCATAGGTGTGGTATTTCCTGGAGACTGCCCTGCCACAGGCAACTCCACCACACCATCCAATCCCAGTAGGGAGTAGTTCAGGTCAGACCCAGGACCCAAGAACCTCCTCCATCCCCATAGTTCCTACCCTGACCTCCAGATGTTCTGGGAGCAGCAGTACTCAGGCCAGCTGATGTTCATCCTTCAGCTCCCCAGTTGCAATTGGCCAGCTCTGCTCTCAGGGCCTGGTCTTATGCTGAAGCTGCCCAGCCCTCCACCAATCAGGCACTCTCCTTAGTTCCATGTGACCACCTGATTAGGTCTGCTCCCACCTGAAAGCTGGTCTGTGGCCTGCTCAAGCCCTTAATGTGGCAGGCACCCACCCAAAGCAGGCACCCACTGGCAGGCATGCACCCATTGTTCCCATGAAGCTGGTGCCATGGCTCTGGAGCCTGGCACAGGTGTTTGCAACCTGCCTACTGGCTGCTGCAGGTGCCCAGAGCCTGGGCTGGCTGCAGCAGGCAGCCAGGAAGCTACAAACAGCTGTACCGGGCTCCACGGTCCCAGTACCAACTCCATAGTAGTGATGTTATGTGTGCCTCTGGGTACACAGCTGGGAAGGGGTCTGCGGCAGCACAACCCTGGTCCCTCCCTTGCTGTCCCTCTCAAGGTGTAAGCGCAGCTGCTGCCACCATGAAGCTGGGTCGGGAAACCCAGTGCAGCAGTTTGCACCCTCCTGGCTGCCTGCCACAGCCACCCCAGGCTCTGGGCAGCTGCAGCAGACAGCATGGGCAACTGATGCCACCTTACTCAGGGGGGTACGTGCCCCCCCAGCAACCAGTCAATGACCATGGCCAATCTTGCCAACTGGGGGGGGTGGTCCCTCTGTGGCCGATCTCACTCACCGGCTTCCAGAAGTGGCCACAGCGCTTCCAGAGGTGGTCACAGTGCTCCCACTCCCCAGCTGGCACTCACGGGGGGCACCAGTATTCCCACTGCCCCCCCACTCATTGCCTAAGCAGGGAGCGCAGCCTATCAAGGGGTGCATCAGCACTCTCGGGGGTGTACGTGCACCCCCGTGCACGTCCTATGCATCACCACTGGAAGGCAGGCTGCAAAAAGCTGTGCTGGACCCTATAGTAGGCAATACCAGCTCTGTGGCAGTAGCAGCTGCACATGTGCTTCTGGGCAGACAGCAGGGGTGGGGACAGACTTGCACTGCCCTCAGGTCCCTTCCTGGCTGTGTGCTGGAGCTGTGCATGCAGCTGCCACAGCCACAGAGCCAGTGCCAGGGATGTGGAGTATGGCACAGCTGTCTGTAGTCTCCCAGCAGCAGCTGACCTGGGCTCTGGGCAGCTGCTGCCTGCCACAGAGCTCAGGCTGCTTGTAGCCTCCCAGCCACTGGCTGCGAGCAGCCTGGGCTCTGTGGCTGGTGGCAGCTGTTCAGAGCCCAGGCCAGCTATGGCGTGCCGAGGAAAACGGCCTCACATGCTATGTTTTGGCACATGTGTTGGGGGTTGCCAATCCCTGAACTATTCACTAAATGAAGCAGGAGTCCTATAGAAAGACTGTATAGATATAGACAGATATAAGTAGAGGGGGTTCAAAAGGATTTGAATTAAGGCTGCACAGGCTATCTTAATTCTGGCATTTGCCAACTTTTGGTTGCTTTTCTTTGTGATCTTTATAATGTTCTTTTCACGGAATTTTTTACATGGAATTTCTCATTTTCTTATAAAGTAAAGAAACTTCACTAAATGATATCAGTGAAACCAAGAGCATTCATCAGCAGGCATAGAACCTTTAGACACAGTGACCAAGACTACTGCTATATAGCTAAGGGAAAAGGCACAGTAGTAGGTTGTTATCCTTTACATGAAACACTGCTAGAGATTGATGAGATGCATACTTCGCCAGTTGCTTTCACAGATATTTGATGATAGTGGAAGAAAGGTAAGGTTCAAAAATCTTTAATTCCAATTCAACCTCAGAATAAAAATGTACTCTAGTGGGTATGGACTCTTCTGTCTGTTTCACCCCTTCTCTCCTGTCATCTGACATGTGGCAGTTACTCGTTCCTCTTGCACCTGTTCCACCCTTGCTGGTATTGAAAGCCAGCCTCTTCCCTGCTTGTCAAATCTCAGAATTCCCTCACCATCACTCCCAGTTCTCAATACCCTTCATCTCTTTCTTTAGCTGCTTTTCTTAACATAGTATCTATGCTACACCTTCCTAAAGTTAGCAAGAAAATTAACAAATGAAGCAAAACTAAACTATTTTATATCTTCATAACCACTACTTACTCAAAATGCTCATTCACACTACATAGGACAACCATATAAGTACTGTGGTTTTAAATACAGGAGTTAACATTTTTGCTCCTATTTCAGCAAACATAATTGTTCAGTCCCTTGTTCAAAAATCCCACCTTCCATGTATGTTTCAGTTTTTGCTATCTGCAGAATAGTATCTTGTGTAAAAGTCTGTTTTTTATAGATTCATAGATTCATAGATTAAGGGTCGGAAGGGACCTAGTAGATCTTCTAGCCCCACCCCCCGCCAGGGTGGGAGAACAACAAAACCCCAAAACAAGAAACGGAACTCAAATGAGTCCAGCCAGGTAGGCATCCAGCCTCTTCTTAAAGACCCCCAGGGTAGGGGCCAGCACCACTTCCCTTGGAAGTTGGTTCCAGCTCCTAGCCACCCTAACTGTGAAAGTCAGAGACATCATAAGCCTGTGCAATGACCCCAGTTCCTAAAATCATACTATGTCAGAACTTCAGATTGGATCTTTTTAAAGTCAATATCTTGTTTATATGATGTTTCCTATTTTCAAATATTGCCTCTGTAAACATAACTTTAAAAAAGTTGGAATGAGAACACAAGATCAGCTAATCTATTTTTGTTTTCTGAGAATCTTGAAAATCCCCTCTGATGTATACAAATAAATGTATATGTATATTCCCTCTGATTTATACAAATACACTTATACAAATAAACTTCTTCAAAGAACCTTTGAAGGTTCTGTTTCCTCTTTAAAGATCAATCTCAGCATGAACCTAATGGTATAATAAATAACTGACAATTGTTAAAGAATTAATAATGGGAATGAAAATGGCTAATCACTACAGCCATTTTGTAACCTCACTACAGCAAATATATGTATTTAGTTAATTTTGTTTGACTATTATAATATTAACATTTGAAAATGGCCAGGCTGAGAGGTTTGCAAACACTAATGCTGGAATTCTGTTTACCAATGGGCACGTCTACACGTGCGTTTTAATGTGCACTAGCCTATTTTACTGCATACTAAAGAGCCACATAAAAAAATGCAATTACACTAGTGCACAGTAAAATAGGCTACTGCACATTAAGCATCACTTAAAAACTGTGTTCATTCATTACTGCATAGTGAGGCAGCCTAATGCACATTTTAGTACCTCACATTGGATGTGCATTAGAAAAAGTGCCTTAATGCACATGTAGATGCACCCCGTGCCCCTAAATAACAGGTCCATGTACGTGGTTGATTTTAGTCCTGCCACTGCCCTGTGGACACGCAAGTGTGTGCAAGTAGACAGAAGATGCTTTGGTTGGGCAATGAATCTGAGCATAAGTTGGGGAGGCAGGGGAGAAGGACATACCCATGTTTTAACTCAGTTTTGCTGATCAGTTAGTGCTCAAGCTTTTGGCCCCACAGGTTGGGTGAGTGGTGTGGGATCAGTCTGTAGGCTGTATCTTGCTTAGGGCTGGAATGCAGGGTTGATCCCTGTGCCAGCACAACCCAGCCCCACACACCCAGATCAGGCCCCACATAGCCTCAGTCAGGCCCTGCAGGCCTCGATCAGGTCCCATGAAGCCTTGTTTAATTCCCATGCATTTGGATTGGGCCCTATGCATCCAGTTCAGGCCCTGTGTCACCTCACCTTGGGCCCTGCATGCGTAGATCAGGCCCCACGCTAACTCCTTCTGGCCCTGTTCACCAGGATCAGGCCTTATTTTGCCCACTCCCTGCACAGGTGCCTTATATAGCATGCATGGCCACACTATCTTGACTGTGGGGCTCCCCATGGGTCTGGGAATTTGGCAGCAGGGGAGCATAACATAAGGCTGCCCCAGAACCCTTTCTGCCAAATTTTCAGAGCTGTGGAGAGCCCTCCAAGTCAAATAACATGGCTCTGCAAGGCTGGATCTTGAAAAAGAAGGAATGTGAGGCTTAGGGACAGATAGAACTGGATAATATTACTTTACTGGATAATATTATGAGTCTATTGGTCTGTAGAGATATTTTTTCATATTTCTCCCAAATAGATGAGGCTAATTACTAGAAGAGGGAAAGGCATACTGTATTTGGTTTAAATGTTTTGCCACGACCATCAAACTTGCTGCTTTTGGCTGGTAATAGGTGTGACAATGTACACACAGAAGTGGAAAGAAGAAATGGATTGTGCTTATTGAAGCAATTCTTTCTTGCAGGTTCAGAGAGTCTACAATAATAAAGAGGCTCACTTACATTGAGAGTGCCTATATTGCTTCTTCTTGTCTGAAGGACAAGGGTGCAGAAGCCCAATGATTTTAAGGTTCCCCTTCAGTCCTTTAAAGTGTACAATGTAACACAATTTTTCCTGTTAAATAGAATCTATCAATTCCTCAAATGGTAAATCCTAAATGGTGTTTTCTACTTTGCAAAGAATGCAAGTAGACTGTAACCAGAAAGCCATCCTCATGTTTAAAGCCATGCCTTTAAACATGCTGTATTGTCTGAGTAGTCTAGTGCAGCTTGAGAAGATGTTCTAGAGAGTAATGGTCCTTCATCAGTAGGAGATTTTAGGTCCCATCTTAAATTCCATGAAACCCTGTCTAAAATTCTAGCATTTTGTGTCAGTAGCTTTAATCATCTTTTGAAAGAAAAGCCTGATGGTTGGAAACTCTCATTTAGAGACTGGCTGAAGAATAGTTGTTTTCCCCTAATAAATCTGGTTTATTTTCCTCTGGAGTAGTTTCACAGTATAGCAGTTGAGTCCATTCCCTGGAGTCTTTGCTGAAGTAGTAGACGAGTTACTCCTCTAATGCAGAGAAACAGACAGTGTGGTTTTAATAGAGGGAGTTAGCTGTGGACACTGCTGCTACAATCTTGCAGCCTCAGGAAAGTCCCCAAGGCTGGGAGATCAAGGCTGCCATTGTCTCCCAGCCTCATGGATGTGTGAAACCCACAAGGCTAGAGGACTATCATAGCCACAGTCTCCTCGCCACAGGAGTTTCACACACTCCCAGTGCTGGGAGATCAGAGCTTTGCCCCATGGTTGTCGGGACCCAGCATCTGCAGCTACAGGACTCTGGGTCTCAACAGCCATGGAGTGCTGCTGGACCCAGAGTTGACAACTGTCAGGACTGAGCATCCCCTCAGTTGCAGGACTCCCAGCCCTGACTGGGCACGGTGTACCCCTATGGCAGGGAGCCCAGTCAGCTGACAGGACTCCCAAGCTGCAGGGAAGACCCTATCACACATGTAAATTAAAGCTGGACACCAACCAGCTCTAAAGTTGGTACACATTTTCAAGGTTTAACTTTATAGCTGGTTGGAGTTTTTTATGGAGTGATAGTTACTTTGCACATATAGCTGGTTTCAGTTAATTATGCTATTAATCAACTAACTGTGCAAGACCTGTAGCATGTAGAGGTGGCCTGTGACACAAGGGTACAAAGATGCTACTCTGCTGACAAGTGCCTTCAGGCTTGAGTTAGTATAGGACCTTACACCTGAAGTGGTTTTACATATAGCATATTACATATAGTTACAGTAAACTGAACATAAATGAATACAAATTGCAGGCATGGTATGAACTTTATTTTAAAATTTTATAGGATGAATTGGAAAATAGTATACCTTGTGCATCAATATGTATGCAAGAGAAAACAAAAACAAAGGTTAAAAAACAAGGGTGGACCAACCCTGACAGGATGAACGTGTCAAAAGGAGCTGCTGAGCCCTCTCATATCCTGACGACATGCTTTATGTCAGGTTGTTGTTTGAGGCTTTAATTCTGTGCCTCAGTTTCCTCATCTGTAAAAGATTAATCTCACTGTAATATACACTGTAATATTACACTCAATGTACTGTAATATTCTATTCACTAATCATTGCAAAGTGTTTTGACATCCTCAAATCAAGGTGCTATACAAATGTAAATTATTATTATATTGTCATCAGTCTAGTGATACTGCTTGCATATTCCCAAGTTTCAACATACTCAAGACAAACAGAAATCCTTCAAAATTTGGAAAGCTAATGCTAATGGAGATGATATACAAGTATGAATCAGATTAGGGTATATGTAAGAGGAAAATTGGATACTGAACTAGTATTTTAAAAGCAAATATTTGAAAGTGGAAAAACTAACATTGAAAAATATTTATATATACTCAGAAATAGGTCACACATTAAATAATTAGTGGGTCTGCTGGGTCATCTGAGTTTCAGGGAACAATTAAGATACAGACATTACTGGCAAGAGAAAATATTCCTTTGCAAGAGTCTTCACTACATAGGATGTTAGGGAGTTACCTTCAGTGGATTTGATATTGTCTGATAATCAAGATTAAATACTAACAGAGATTGAGGTATCTGAAGAAAAGGTGTGGAACAAGATGACAATTCTAAATCCTATGAGTGAGCAGGTCCAAATGCTGTATATCCAAGAAGTTACAAGAAGCCTAAATATGAAATGGCTGAGATACCAGCAATACTATCCAAACTCTTATTAAAACTAGCTATTATACTGCAGGCCTAGTGAGTACCAAATATTGTGTGTTTGCCTTTACAAAGTTTCTCATAAGTTATTACTTCAAAATTATCTAGGCATTGGAGGAGAGGCAAAATATTGCCACAGGTGAAAAATTGGCTAAAATGAGGAAAAAATAGGATTAAGCGTTCAATTTTTTTCATAGCAAAAGTTTAACAGCCAGGTTTATTGAGTCTTTCTATTAATTTTAGCATTTTTAGTGTCATTTATAATCACCTGAAGGAGCAATATAGTAGCAAAATTTGAAAATGATAAATGAAGTACACAGAAAGCTGAGGGCAAGTTCAGAGAAACCTAGCAAAATAAGGTGGATGGACAACCCAAAGGCACAGGAAATTGAGTGTTAATAAATTAAAAGTAATATATGTTGGTCAGAAAAATATGAACTACTGATAAAGCTCACAGAGCTCTAAGTAATTGCATTAAGTCAGGAAAGGGACATGGGAATCACTGTGCACAGCTCAATGAAGACCTCTGCTCAATGTGCTGTTGTCCAAAAAATGCAAAATGGTAGGATGAACAAAGAACAGGATGGAGAGAATACTATGAAAAACATTAAAAATCAATAGTGCAAACTCATCTGGAATAATGTTATGTAATTAGAGAGGGTTCAGAGAAAGATGATAAGAGTGAGTAGAAACATAAAATGGTTATATGAGGACTTCAAATACTGGGACTGTTTAACTGAGAAAGGAGAGCTAGAAGGGGGATGTGATAAGAAGATATTAATATAAATGGTATAGAAAGGGCAGAAAAGGAGCTTCTCTTTTCTCTACTACCTCAAAACAAGAAAAACAAAAGTAAAAAGTGAAATTCAAAACCAATACAATTAAAAATTTCTTATAACAAAAAACCAACTATTTCCCAATAACTGTTTCTCTCTTAAGATCATGTTTGAAGGCGATATGATTACCCCCATTCTTTATAAAGGAGTGCCCTCCTCTTAAAAGCTTCAGTTTCTTCTCACAATATGAGAGAAAATGGAACTCACCTTTATGTCCTCACATAACAGCCTACGTTTGCCAATTAATATTTTCTTTCCTCCCTGAACTATGTATGTCCCATAAACAGGGCTACAGGCTACACAGACATCTTTGAATCAGTCATGTAATTAGGGGTGGGTGAGAGGAGCATCAACCCTGGGTACCAACTTAGGAGGGGCTCCAAAATGATGCTGGGCCGTGGAGTCCCTACCCTGGCAGCAAGAACAGCCCTACAGTGCTGCTCTTGCAGCAGCTGGTGCATGGACACTGCACAGCTGCTACTTTTCATAGACATTTCATAGACATTAGGGACTGGCAAGGACTTTGTGAGATTGAGTCCAGCCCCCCTGCCATAGGCAGGAAGTCAGCTGAGATCAAGTGATCCCAGCAAGAAAAATATCCAGATGTTTTTTAAAAGAGTCCAGAGTAGGTGCTTGCACCACCTCTGGGGGGAGTCTGTTCCAGAACCTGGACACACGCACTGTAAAGAACTTTTTTCTTATATCCAGTCTAAAACGGCCTTCCTGGAGTCTATGGCCGTTAGACCTTGTTATCCCTTGGGGAGCTCTGGTGAACAGCTGTTCTCCCAGGTCCTGACAAACCCATCTTACATAATTGTAGGCTACTACCAAGGCCCCCCAAGCCTTCTCTTTTCCAGACTGAAGAGTCCCAAATCCCTCACCTTCTCTTCATATGGCCTGCCCTCCAGGCCTTGGATCAGACAAGGGGCTCTCCTCTGGACTCTCTCAAGCTTTTCCCTCCTGCAGTGGGGGGCCCCAAAACTGGATGAAGTACTCCAGCTGCAGCCTCACCAGGACCAAGTAAAGCAGGAGGATGACATCCCTGGTTTTGCTTGAGATGCATTGGAAGATGCACACCGGAGTTTGGTTCAAGAACATGGGTTGCGTTGGGAAGAACATGGAGCTGCAGAGCCAGCAGCTGCCACCAGAGACTGGATAAAACTCCTGCACTCCCCTGAACTCCTGGAACATGCCTCCACCCTCTGCCCCCCACCCCTGAGAACTATGTCCTCACCGCTGGCTCTGCTGCAGGGTTTGCCCAAGGTGCAAACCCTTTCCATTATGCCACTGTTTTGAATAAATGGACTATAAAAAAGTTCCTAAATGTTTTACAATAGTGTGACAGGGACCCAGAGGCCCTTGTCACGCTAAGTAGAGAGTATAGCAGGCTAAGCCTGCTGTGTAGGGCTGCAGTAGAGGTGCACAGGCTGGCCATTAAGCAAAGGGGAAACCCCTGTATGTGTTTGCAGACTCACATGACCAGAAGGAGTGTGACTTAGAGGCATATAAACTCAGGGCCTGAGGTAAGGTAGGCGATCTGGCCCTGCATACTGCATGGAGCAGAGTTCCAGGGACAGAGGGGATGAAAAAGACAGCCTGACAAGCACTTAAGGCACCCATGAGAGTTGGGAGATGAGTGCCTAAAGGGAGGTAGGGTTTATGGGATGGAATAAACCCGAACTGGGAGGGACTTTTTGTTTGAAAGCAGTTCCTAGTATTTGCACTCCATTTAAGTCAATACTGGAGGACTAGGTTGTTGCTATGTGGGTGGCATGGAGACCACAAGGACACCTGAGAGGCACCCTGACTAGAGCCCTGTAGGGCTTAGGGACCATAAGGGGGCTGAGTGGCACCATAACAACCTGGCTTGGGCCAGGGACCCAGGAGGGTGAGTATTTATATAAACAGCTTCTCCTGGGTCCAGGGCACCAGGGGGCTGAAGAGCCTGAGAAGGGCGAGACCAGAACCCAAGAAAGGTCAGACCAGGGCCAGGGCCCCAAAGCCTGAAACAGTTGAGACCAGAGCCTGAGAAGGGTGAGACCAAGGCAAGGAGTCCTGAGCCTGAGAAAGGCAAGAGCTGGGTTGGGGCAGTGGGCCTAGACTGAAGAAGTTGGCTTATGTTGTGTAGTAATAGATTTATAGATTCCAGGGTCAGAAGGGACCGCAGTGGGCCATCTAGTCTGACCCCCTGCCCCTGGCAGGCAAGAAAAGGGTCACCAAACCTGGGATCATGTGATCCTAGCCAGGTGCCTGTCTAGTCTCCTCTTGAAGACCCCCAAGGACGGGGCGAACACCAGCTTCTGCCTTTTCTTTCCACTTTATAATAATGTATAATGAATTATTATGAAGTGGAAAGAAAAGGCAGAAATTAGAATGGCATTGTAACATACATGAAAAAAGAATCTCCTTTAAATTTCCTGTAAATGCGTGTTCTACTGTTCACATCTACAAAGTTTGACACGAGTTCTTTCCACTTGTTTTCTTGCTAGCAGATAGTTAAGCCAGTGAAAAATGAAGTAGAATTTCTCATTAAATATGGAATCACTTCAAGGTATATTTCACTAACAGTTAAAGGGAAAACAATTTCTTCTATTTTAGCATACTCTAAAAACAAAGGTAATAGACCCAAATGATGAATGCAAATAAAAGAAACCATTTTATAGTACGATTTTTTTCTATTTTGATACATTACATATACAAATTCAGACAGCTAGACTTATGAGCAGCAACATCTACAACGTATTCCCAAATTGGGAATTTGGACATGAATAACTTGAGTATTTAACAACCTCAGCAAATACTTTTCCTCTAACCCAATCAACTGTCATATTCAATACATGTATTTATATTGAATAAATGTAAGAATTTCCAAATAAGTGTGTGGCAGATAGTTATGGTTCAGGTAGAGTCTCATGATCAACTTTTCCCTGGATGTTCTTTTTTATGATAGGACAGAAAAGACTATCCAAATTAAGTCTCTCTAATGCAAGATTTACTTGGACTCATAGCTGTGATTAAATATGTCTTGGACTTCTTAAAATCTCTTCCAGGCAATACAACAAATTTAGGCCAAAGGAACAGTTTTCATCTAGGTATTATGTTAGGATGTGGACAAACATAACATTTACCGTGTTCCAAGAATATCACCGATGGGGAACAGGTTCACATTTGGACAGAAGTGATTACACATACACTTCTAAGGGTTCTACGTGGAAGTGTTACCTTTTAGAGATTGCACTGCTGCCAAAATGCTACTAGGGAGTGTTAGAGTACTCAGACCATCATGTCTTCCAGTGCCCAGAGTTTCACCAGGATTCTACTAGAGAGGGAGGGAAGACCCAGACTGGCTGGTCACCAAGAAAAACACATCATAGCCCACAATTTAAATCTCTGCTCCACCTCAAAAAAAAAAAAAAAAAAACTGATTGATCTTAATAAAGAACATAATTATACATTACAAAATCTATGTCGTGGAACCCTGACTGGCAATGCATAGGTGTGTGTGTGTGTGTAGGCTGCCTGAACCAAATGCTTAGAAATGGATCCCTTGAGGACCTTCTCCATGATTTTTCCAGGAACTGAGGTGAGGCTGATGGGTCTGTAGTTACTCAGATACTCCTTCTCCACTTTCTTGAAGATAGGCACTATATTTGCCCTTTTCCAATCGTCCAGGACCTCTCCAGATCACCATGAGTATTCCAAGATGATGGCCAGCAGCTCTGAAATCACATCAGCCAACTCACTCAGCACCCCTGGTTGCAGCATGTCTGGCCCCATGGACTTGTTCATATTCAGGTTTTCTAAATGGTGTCTAACCTGTTCTTTTGCCACTCTTGGCTGTTCACCTCCTCCCCAAACCGTGCTGCCCGGTGCAGTAGTCTGGGAGCAGACCAAGCCTGTGAAGACTGAAGTGTAACAGGCACTGAATACTTAAGCCTTGTCTGCATCCTCTGTCACAAGGTTGCCTCCCACATTTAGTAAAGGACTTACACTTTCCATGATCCTCCTTTTGTTGCTGACATACTTGCAGAAACCCTTCTTGTTACCCTTCACATCCCTTGCTAGCTGCAACTCCAGTTGTGCTTTGGCCTTCCTGACTTCATCCCTGCATGCTTGAGCAATACTCTTATATTCTTCTCTTGCTGTTTGTCAAGTTTCCACTTCTTGTAAGCTTCATTTTTATGTTTTAAGCTTATTGAAGAGTTCCCTGTTAAGCTAAGCTAGTCTTCTGCCATCCTTGCTAGTCTTCCTGCATGTCAGGATGGTCTGTTCCTACACCCTCAGTAAGGTTTCTTTAAAGTACTGCCAGCTCTCCTAGACTTCTTTCCCCCTCAGATTGGCCTTTCAGGGGATCATGCCCATGGGGACCCTGAGGGAGTCAAAGTCTTCTTTTCTGAAGTCCAGGGTCCATACTTTGCTGCTCTCCTTCCTTTCCTCAGGATCCTGAACTCAATCATTTCGTGGTCACTGCTACCCAAGATGCCATTGACTGCTACACTCCCCATCAACTCTTCCCTGTATGTAAGCAGCAGGTCAAGAAAAGCATGACTTCTAGTTAGCCATTTCAGCACTTGAACCAGGAAGTTGTTCCCAACACTTTCTAAAAACTTCCTGGATTACCCATGCACTGCTGTATTGCTCCCACAGCAGATGTCAGCATGACTGAAGTCCCCCATGAGAACCAGGGCAGGTGATCAGGTTATTTGCACTAGTTGTTGGAAGAAAGCCTCATCCACCACATCCCCCTGGTCTGGTGATCTATAACAGACCCCCACCACAACATCCCCCTTGTTTTTCTCCCCCCTGGCTCTAACTCAGAGACTTTTGACAGGCCTATCTTCACTTTCATACCAGAGCTCTGAGTAATCATATGGCTCTTTTACATCAAGTGCAACTCCTCCTCCTCTTCTCCCCTGCCTGTCTTTCCTAAACAGTTTATATAATACAGCAATACAACAGTGCACAGGCAATCCAGGAAGTTTTTGGAGACTGTTGCAGACAATGTCCTGGTGTAAGTGCTGAAGCATCCAGCTAGGGCCCATGATCTTCTTGACCTGCTGCTCACAAACAGGGAAGAATTGGTGGGGAATGTAGTAGTGGATGGCAACTTGGGCAGCAGTGACCACAAGGTGATTGAGTTCAAGAGCCTGAGGAAAGGAAGGATGGAGAGCAGCAGAGTAAAGACCATGGACTTCAGAAAAGCAGACTTGACTCACTCAGGACACTCAGGGGCAGGATCCCCTGGAAAGCCAGTCTGAGGGGGAGAGGAGTCCAGGAGAGTTGCCTGTACTTTAAAGAAGCCATACTGAGAGTACAGAAACAAACCATTCTGATGTGCAGGAAGACTGGCAAATATGGCAGAAGACCAGTTTGGCTTAGAAGGCAACTCTTCAGTAAAATAAATCACAAAAAGGAAGCTTATAAGAAGTGGAAACTTGGACAAATAATTAGGGAGGAGTATAAGAGCATTGCTTGGGCATGGAGGGATAAAGTCAGGAAAGCCAAAGCCCAACTGGAGTTGCAGTGAGCAAGGAATGTGAAGGGTAAGAAGAAGGGTCTCTACAAGTATGTCGGTAGCAATAGGAGGATCAGTGAAAGTGTGGATCCCTTACTGAATGGGGGAGGCAACCTTGTGACAGAGCAGGAGTGGGAAATTATTTTGGGCGGAGGGCCACTTACCTAGTTTTGGAAGGCTGTTGAGGGCCACATGGGTAGACCTGCCCCTTGATAGGTGCCCCACCCCTTGACAGGTGCCCCGCCCCCTGGTCACCACCTTGAGACCAATGTCTCAGGGCCAGCAGCAGTGGGGCCCAGAGCAGGGCACAGGCTGGCAGGGGTCTATGGAGCCAGGCTAGGCTGCACCAGCAGGGAGCAGGGAGCTGGCCCGGCTCCATAAAGCTCCTGCCAGCTGGGACCCCACGCTCCTGCCACCCTGCTCTGGGCCCCACCGGCACTGGCCCTGAGACACAGGTGCAGGCCCTGTGCTCCCACTGGCTCCCTGTCTACTCACATCCAGTGCCCCCCAGCCCTGCGGTACAGGCAGGGGGCAATGCACAGCCCCAACCCCTGCTCGCCAGCAGGGAAGAAGCTGGTGCTGGGCATGGGGAAAAGTGGCCCCTTGCCTGCCTCATGGCCAGCACCCTGTGCTACAGGCACTCGCAGCCTGTGCAGGACTGTCTGGAGTAGGCACAGGCAGCCTCATGCAGGCTGCAGGTGGCTGCAGCGTGGGGCACTGGCCATGGGGCAGGTGAGGGGCCACCTTTCCCCATGCTCAGTACCAACTTGTAGCCTGCCCCACTGCCAGCCTGGCAGTAGGACTGGGTTACAAGCCGGTGCTGAGTACAGGGGTAGGGGAGAAAACAGTCCCTCACCTGCCCCATGCCTGGCGCCCTGTGCTGCAGGTGCTTGCACCCTGCCTGTGGCTGCCTGTGCCTGCTCCAGACAGCCCCGTGTCGCTGTGAGCACCTGTAGTGTGGGGCACTGGCCATGGGGTGGATAAGGGGCCGCTTTGTGCAGGGAAGGAGCCCAGGGAAAAGCTGAGCGTGGGGGGAAAGCGGTCCCTCCCCTGCCCCACGCCTGGTGCCCCACGCTGCAGGTACTCACAGCCTGCATGGGGCTGTCCGGGCAGGCACAGGCAGCCCCACACAGGCTGCAAGCAGCTGCAGCACAGGGCACCAGGCTGGTTTTGTTCAATGTCTTCATCAGTGACCTGGAAGATGGCATAGAGTGCACCCTCAGCAAGTTTGCAGATAAAACCAAGCTGGGGGGAATAGTAAATATGCTGAAGAGTAGGGCTAGGATTCAGAGGGACCTAGATAAATTGGAGGATTGGGCCAAAAGAAATCTCATGAGAATCAATAAGGACAAGTGCAAAGTCCTGCACTTAGGCCAGAACAATCCCATGCACCAGTACAGGCTGGGGGCTGACTGGCTGGGTATCAACTCTGCAGGAAAGGACCTGGGGGTTACAGTAGACAAGAAATTGGATATAAGTCAACCATGTGCCCTTGTTGAAAAGAAGGCTAATGGCATACTAGGCTGCATTGGTAGGTGTGTTGCCAGTAGGTCAAGGGAAATGATTATTCCCCTCTATTTAGCACTGGTGAGGACACATCTGTAGTATTGTATTCAGTTTTGGGCATCCCACTACAGAAAGGATGTGGACAAATTGGAGATAGTCTGGAGGAGGGCAACAAAAATGGTTTGTGGACTGGGGCACATGACTTTTGAAGAGAGGCTGGGGGAACTGGGTTTAATTAGTCTAGAGAAGACTGAGAAAGGATTTAATAGCAGTTTTCATTCAACTACATGAAGTGGCGTACGGAAGAGTATGGAGCTCCACTGTTCTCAGTGGTGGCAGATGACAGAACAGGGAGCAATGGTCTGAAGTTGCAACAGGGGAAGTTTAGGTTAGATATTAGGAATAATTTCTTCACTAGGAGGGTAATAAAACACTGGATCAGGTTACCCAGAGATTTTACCCAGAAGGAGAAGCAAGTCTGGACTCTCCATCCTTAGAGGTTTTTAAAACCCAGCTAGATAAAGCTTTGGTTGGGATGATCTAGTTGGGGATGGTCCTGCTTTGAGCAGGGGGTTGGACTAAATGACCTCCTGAGGTCATTTCCAAGCCTAATTTTCTATGATTCTATACTCATCCATGACAGTGCTTGAGATTATACGTTAACATTAGATCATGTTAAGAGCACTTAAAACTTGATTGATCACACATTAAGACTCATTAATAAGTGCTATGTGCCTTTTTGGTCTTAAATTTAGAACGCTTGAAGGAGGATTATCTTTGAGCTGTGCTACACAGTTAAAATTAACTTAACATCTGGGTGTTCCACTGAAATAAAACCACCAGTTGCAGTTCTCCACCATCGTAGCATGTACTGTTCCTAAGTGGACTAGCTATCATCCAGGACTGTATGACCCTAGACTGATAGCCAGAAACAGCCAGGCTACAAGTGGGTGTGGATGAGGAAAGTGGGGAGGGATAGAAAAAGGATGGGTTAGAAGCAGGGTAGATCCAGCCCCCAGCAGGCTCTGCAATTGAAGGAAGGAAAGGGGGAGAAACTGACAGGTAGCTGCAGGACCTGGTGAAGGCTGGATCTGGGTGCATGGAGCAGGAAAGCCTGCAGGAGTCCTGGAGCAGTCTGAGAGAGGGAACCTCCCTGTGCTGCTGCCATCTCTGCTATTTTTGGGATGACTGAGGCAGCAGTCCAGGAGTGGAGGGGCCAATCATGAGGGTGCAGGTACAATCTGTGGTGGATGGACCAATTGTGGGGTGGAGGGGGCATCTGGTGTCTGGGGGGAGGGCAGCAGGGTGATTTGGGGGGCAGTGGGAGCAATCCAGATGGCATGGCAGGGGTCCTTCCCCCCCCCTGTGCTAAACTATAGGTAGAGCAGGGTGGGGGCAAAGTATGGCCCATAATATGGCCCAAAATATGGATCTGGTCTGCCAGACAATTTCATCCAGCCCGCAGGTGCCCTACAACTAATTGTACCCTACCCAGCGCCATGTCTAGACTCCTGGGCCACATCCCCATGAGCAGGAATGTGTGGTTTGCAGCACCTCAAAGCCTTTTGAGGCACAATAAAATGCACATGGTGCTCATGATTGTGTTCGTTGCCCTTCAAATTTGCAGCACAGCAGCAAAATTAGATACTGAGGAATCCCAGTATCTAAAAAACCCACAACAGAAAAAAGCAGGGAGGCACACGTGACTGCAGCTTGTGCCACCCAAAACTAGAGCCTGGCCGGCCAGATCCATGCTCTGGCTGCAGGCTAGGCTCCGCGTGCCCAGATCACAGCCACTATTACCTCGGGAACTTCCCCCAGGACCCCAGGTAAGGCTGCTGGGGCCAGACCAGGTGCTGGCCCCAGCCTCCCCTACCCCACCTCGGGGCTATTTGCCATGCATTGGAGCGCACATGCGGGGGCATGCCCAGGGACAACTAGCAGCAGCATAAATATGTGCTGATGCTATTTGTCCCCAGGGAAATGCACGTTCCCACTTGTGGGGATGCGCCCCTGGGTTTTTAATTTATTTAGAATGTTCTAAGTATTACATCTGTCTGCACTTTTAGATATTTATACTAGTTTTCTTTATCTGAAGATGAGGATCAGCAAAAGTTAAGTAAGGAGGTTTCTTGACTGATATGAAAAATGGATTTATTTACCAGACACACCATTCCTAATCCTGTTATTTCCTTGAGGAAAGACAGAGTAATATTTTTTCTCTATCTCTTAAAAGAAGTAAGAGCAATCTGAAAGGCTATCAATACCTTATAAGAAGAAATATAGGTATAGAATTAATCAATCAAAATAAAGAAACCAAAGTCCACTTTTAAAGTGAATTCACTTTTTAAAAGTTTGATTAAGAAATTGCTTTGGTTAAACAAAATACTAAGTAAGAGGCCTTAGCAAATAACTCTACATCTACTGATCCCTGTGTCTGAAACGTTTAAGTCTGGATTAAAATGAAAAACACTCCACAAAAATCTTTATACTGTTATAAATGTATTCTCAAGATGTTTGAAAAGGTCTTATTTAAAAAAATGTATATGAATCTTTGTATGTATAAATTGTCAATTTGTGTATGAATTCCTGATATGTACTTTTTAGATTTTAGGGTTCTGTCCTATGTTTTTGGTAAACATATTACACATCAAAGTTTCTGATTTGTGACATTCTCTCCAATCCATTGGACATCCACCTTGAAATCCAGGTCAGTTTTTGAGCAAACTAGAAGCTGGGGAGGAAAGTGCATTGTGTATGGGGACCATAATAAGCATTTAAAAATATGCTGGATATTTATAGAGCTCTGTGTTTCTACTTTGAAGTGTATTCTCCATTACGAATTAATTGAATAAATTCAAGCTGAAACCTGGATAAAATTCTATGTAGAGCTTTGTAAAATATTTACGTCCTAGAATGTCTCCCTGAAAAGTGAAAATGATCATTTATGGGTGCGTCTACTTGAGATGCGTTTATGTGCCTTAGCTTAGTTTACTGCACTGTAAGGCTGCACAGCTACATGTGTACACCCTTACTGCACAGTAAAAATGGCTAATCATGACAACATTTGATACCTGAAATTTTAGGGCAATTTCAGAAATTCAGCTGGTAGCCCATATAGCTTTTCCATTCCATTAGTTGAGAAAGGAATCCAAGATACAGAAAATTAAACACAAGACAGTGGAAACAAGAAGCAGAAGGCAATTTTAGCAAATTTCAAACAATCTTTGGAGAGATTTCCCCTTTGTTCCCCTTTGTTTTCTCATTCTAAAATCTAGAATAAAATCAAACTTTCCTAGTCATCACCCTACCATCACCACGGAATTTAATTTCAGTGTAAAATTACCAAAATATGTTTAATACGGGATTTAACCAATCACTTAAAGAAATATATAGATGGCAAAACTGAAAACAGGTGAATTGATTCTCACTCTCGAAGGAAGAATTGTAGAGCAACCTTACTATGTGCAGCAAACTCAACTTTTGAAGATGTGGCACAAACTTTCTGCCATTTTGTGCCTTCCATTATAGCATTCACACCCACACTAATTGTTGAATAATAAAAAAAATGAAGGATACCTTTGTCTTAAAGGACAGAAATAGTGCTGAGTTTTAGATTGGTTAGTCTGCTTGCCTAAGGCAACATGACCAGAAATTCCAACTGATCACACCTCTAGATCTAGATTTAGAGTGGGCTTGAAACTTGGGAGTGGGCTTGCAAAAAAGACTGTTTCCCTTGCAACGACTAACCAGGCTCTATATCCTGGACTCATAATTTAGCTTATCCAGATACAAACTATGTAGGGAGGCTTCTTCTATATTATTATTGAATGGCCCACGACCATTCTGGGAGGCCTTTTGTGGATCTGGTGAATAAGATGAAGAGGTACAAAACTGTAATGATGTGGTGTCTCTTAAAAATCCTAGAACAGCACAAGGAAAGCAGTTGTGCTCTTCATAAACAGAGAAAAGGAAGACTGGGGGCATGTCTACATGAGATGCTTACTGTGGAGCTACCTAATTAGCTCCAAATTAAATGTCTAAGGTCACCTATACACGTGCAAGGAGGCTCCTCCGACACTGTAATTACAGTGTGATTAATCGAGTCTGCTGGAGTGTAGTAATTACCGCTCTCCAGCAGACTCCAGCATCATGTGTGTCAGTGTTTCTGCACCAAAAAATGACAGTGACACTTTAACTAAAGCTACCTGAGCTTTAGTTAATGATTTGATTAAAGTGGCTCTTGGAGCTCCTCTAATTAAAGCCCCCCCCTCCGCAGTCCCAGAGCATGTATATGAATGCCCTCAGTGTCTACATATGTGGCCCTATTAGGCCATAGTAAACTAATAATTTTTTTCATGCACAGCAATACATATGTATCTGTTGACCTGCCTGGCTGGGGCATGAGGGTGCTTCAGTATGGGGCTGCCTGCCAGCTAGCCCCACGCTGAAGCACCCTTGTGCCTCATCAAGTCTGTCTGCAGTATGTTGAGCTAGGCAGGAGCAGCCCCGGGCTGGCAGGCTGATTCCTGGGGCCCCTTGCCAGTTGGGGCTGCTCCAATCTGTCTCAGTGTGCTACAGTCCCAAGAACACCTTCATAGAGTGCCTGGGAGCAATAAACTCCAGTGCAATAAGTGCTGGAGTTTTGTTGCTTTGCATTAATTGTACATGTAGATGAGCCCTGGAAGTCAGAGGATACTCCTGCACAGAAAATGTTAAATGATGTGGTTGATGGTCTCAGAGCCTGCAGGAAGAAGGAAGTTTGATGTGAAAGGAAGGAGTTGATACAGGTTCATGTATGTGTTTTTGCAAATCTGAAGTTTAACTCTTTCCCATATCCTCACTTACTAAGAGAAAACATGGATTTGGGTGACTCAGACCAATGGAAAACTTAGGTGTTATACAGCTTTAAAATTAAATTAAACTGAACTTTTCCCAAATGCAACCTCAGGCATTATTTTTAAAAATAAAAGAATCCTAGAAGTGATTCAATTTGCATACCTTGAAGTAATGTGCAAGACAAAGGGAATGTCCAGCAGCAAATAATGCCAAGAATTGTTAGAAGACAGCTGCACTTACCATTATAAACAAGATTTTGTAGTAAAAAAATCTACAGCCTAAAGCCCAAATTTTGAATCTTCAATTCAAATATGTTATTTCAAACCTAACATATTAGCATATGGATGTGAACATTGAACATCCACCAGAAGTACAGACAGATGTCTAAATGCTTTATAAAGCAAATGCCTTAGAAAATTACTAGGTACTAAATGAAATGATTTTTTACAAATGCTGAAATTTGCCAGAGAGTTCAACAACCATCTCTCCTTAAAGTTATCTAGGAAAAAAAAGTTGGATATCTCTGGGTCAAGAATGAGAAGACAGCATTTGCCATTGCAGGTGTACTGTTGGACACCTAGAGGAGCACATAAAAAAGGGGCAACACAAAGAATTCCTCTATGAAATAGTACTCCAAGAGGGAAAGCATATGGGTCTTGTACACACAGAAGACCTGCAAAAAATGGCCTACAATAGACATGGATGGCAAAGCCTTTTTTTGTGCCCTGAAAATGACTGATAGTTAGGAAGGCTTCAGACTGAGATTCTATGGCAAAAACTATGTAACAATGGTACCTTCTTGCTCAGCGGACATATGCTTTGTGTATATTCCATGCCTTTTACGTTGATTGCATAAATGTTTTCTTCCTAAAGTTAAATACATGCCTAAGTGCTTTCCTTAATTGGGAGGGCTGGAAGTTACAAAAACACATTTTTACTTGTAAAACAGACAAATTATCTCTGGAAGCCATTGAAATGCAACAGATGTGGAACCTCAAAATGCCTTTTTTGTTTTACTGAGTTACTTTTCAAACCAGAACTGCACTTTAATGTTTCTAGTTCTCATTACAAGCTGATATTCACTGCTAAGAGCAGTATTAAAACAACAATGTAAATAAACTTTTCTTAAAACCTGACTTTTTAATTTGTAAATTTCAATTTAAATGCTCATATACCTCTTTAGTACTATGAATTGTGATTGTTTTTAAGGGACTTATATCTGTAAGTCTTTAGTTAATATGTAATTCCTTAAATAATGTTATAAATTTGTGTCTGCCTATAACAAAAGAATATCTATTTACAAGCACAGAAAAACAGAATCAGTACATGACTTTTCAATGAATGTTTTAAACTGAAATATATACTTAATGAAAATATGACTTGTAAATTCATTAGCCTGGGGTTATGACTTACACTAATTTCCACACATCCATAATCTCTCACAGGGCATTTTTATATGCACAAATAATCCAGGAGTTTACTCTCAAGTAAGCTTCTCAAGAGTAAATTCTCCTGGGCACATGTCTACACAGGCAGGGATGTGGGAGAAAAATTGCTGCTCTCAGCAGCACATTGCTCCAGCTCCCTGTGGCCCTGCAACAGGCCCCTGCAGCAGTCAGGGGAAGCTCTAGACTGGGACATTGCTTCCTGTCTCCAGGAGCTGCTTGCTACCATGGTGGCCTCCACCACCAGAGCCCAGGTGGGGACAATATCTCCTTGCCCTAACTGGAGGGAGCTCCCAGCCTCTGCTCCACCAGCCTGAGTCCCATGACCTGCGCTGGGACCTGCACTGGGAGATCCTTATCTCCCAGTACCAGCTCTGTGGTCATAGGGCCCAGGCTGGGGGATCCTTATCTCCCAGCATCAGGTCCATGGTCGCAGCGCCAGCACTGGGAGATCCTTATCTCCAAGCCCAGGTTCCATGACCACAGGACTCAGGCTGGGAGATAAGGATGTCCCAGCCCTGGCCCCATGATTGTAGAGTGGGGGCTGGGAGCTCCCTGCTGCCAAGGCAGGAGGACATTGTCCTTAGCTGGGCTTTGGTGGCAGAGTCTTCCCCAGCAGCAGGCAGCTGTCAGGGACTGGGAGCAATCTCTCAGCCCCTGTTGCTTGGCTGACTGGGAGCACATTTGCTTCTGGTCAGGTGTCTACATGTGTGGTACTATGCAGTAAGTAATCTCAAGTAAATTTGCTACTTGCATTTGCAGGTAGCAAATTTACTTATGATTAAAGCCAATTACTATGCAGTAAGCATCTTCATGTGTAGACATAGACAGTTACTGCACAGTGATTAGCTCTACTGCACAGTAAAGTGTCTTGTGTAGATGTGCCCACAATGTATCTTTCTTTTAAATTTTATTTTACCGAGGACATTTTAGTTGATATTTCTTTAAAAAAACCCCACAAAACATTTCCTGTTTGTTACTGCCACAAATCACAGAAAAGAAAACCATTAACCCACGGATTCTGCCAGTTAGTGAGCATGATGATCACCATAAACTATAAAAAGTGAGTTAATGATTCCTTATAAACACATGTAATCTGACTATTACTGTGCAACAGTTGGATGTCAAGAGGACTATCTCAATTCATCTTGAAAGAAATAATTTATTTTAGTCTTGATACATAAGCCTGCTGGAACTCCCACATGGGACTGCTGCCATCCTGACCACAAAAGTAGACTAAAATATATATATTTTTAAATATCACATTATAAATAACAAAAGTATAAACATGTTAAATAATTTATTAAAATCTGAATAGCCCTAAATTTAATGGGACACATTTTTGAAGATAGTCACTGCTTCAAGATGATAAAAACAAAAACTTAATCTGAAAAAAGTTGATTAGAAACCCATATGATAATGGTGATGAGTAATAAAAATTGTACTTTTTTAACCCTTTCTATTTAAGGTAGAGGCATTATTTTATCCATGTCAATGTGATGAAATACCAGCAAAGATAGTTATCATATAACTTAAATGGGGCTACTCAAAGGACATAAAGTTAAGCTCAGGGGTTACATCTTTGCAGAACTAGATCTGTGGAATATAATCATATATATTTATGTGTGGCTAGATAGCAATTTTAGTGAAGAGGGTTACCAATGAGCTCTGAACAAAGAGGATTTGAATAAAGAAAAGGATAAATTTGGGGCATGACTGCACTTTAAATGTTTCAAAAGCTATCCATGGGTAACTCTGTGTACGGACTCTTTCATTCCAAAATAAGACAGGCTTGTTCCTCTGCTTATCCTGCTTCTTTAATAGATGTTCCTGAGAAACTCCATGAATACACAATATTTATATAAGAGCAAATGGAACTGCAGATATAGGGGGCAGAATGGAAGAAAGTAAAGATGATAATGTTGTGAATCAACCGATAAGGTAGAAACCACTGGGGAAAACAAGGAGTTAAAAAAATCAAAGTAGAGATGTAACAAAGTCAGAGTTCTGAAGAGCACTGAGAGCAAAGATAAAAACATTGAACTGGGTATGAAAAGTGAATATAAGTGTATGAAGAGATATGACCAGGGGAAGTGAAATAGCAATGATAATGGCTAAATCTTTATTTTGGATAGACTGGGGATGGAATAAGATAGACACGCAAACTTTGTATCATGTGCACAAGTATTGTATGTACATTGGATAATAAATATAAAATAGCAAATAAGCAAATAATACCTAAGGCATATGGCAAACCACTGGACCAAAGAATAGGAACATCAAACTACCTGAGGAATGACTATATGCAGTATAGCACATTTCTAAAGTAGAGTTATTGTTTTAACATATTTTTAGAACATATTGGGTGTGTCTACACGTTCCCGTGCTTTAGTACTTCACAGCGCAGTAACTGCCCAATCCATGCCGTGCGTGCAGCACATGGTTAGATTTCATCGCTATGTCACTGTAGCAGCATGCTAAAGCGGGGGGGGCACACTGCTACAATGAAGTGGCTGCCAATCATGTGTAGACCCACTGTATGGCAACACAGCACATCACTATGACAACGTAGGGTGATGTGTACATGTGCCCATTGGGTACTTTAAACACCCAGATAGGACTCCTCAAGCTGCCATTTTAGTACTTACACATAGTTTACAATCCTTTTCCATATGCAGTCTGGATATGTGTCCATATGGCTAGTGAGCATGTGGGGTAGTCTGTACTGGCCAGGGAGTTGCATGGCTCCATAAATGCATACCAGAATGTAAGTCCCAAAATTATAGATGAGCAAAAATAGGGGCCTTCCTATGTCTTAGCCTAGCACTTAGGATACATGCCTAAGAAATGAGGTATAAGCCTGCACTTGTTTCTAGTACAGTGCTCTAACCACTTTGCCCACAGTTTAGCCATTAGCCAGCACTTTTTCCTGCCCTCTTCTAAAAGATGTGCCACTGCACACTGCATTTCCCAGTCACTGACTAAAACAGATGGAGAGTATTGGAGAAATTTTTGCCACATAGAGAATGTAGCTCTAGACTAAAACCTACTGGCTGCACCCACAGAAGCAGGGGCGTGCATCTGCAGCAAAACAAATAGTACCGGCTCAAATTTGTGCACGCCCCTGCTTGTGTGGTTTGTAGTGGGGCACATTGTCCTGCTGCTTCATGTGCTGCATGAGGGCTGGCTGCAGAACAGGGTGCCTCAGTGTGGGCCTAGCTGGCAGGAATTTTGCGTGCTGTAAATACCCTACACTGAGGCACCCTGCATCCCAGTCAGCCACTCCCCAGCTGTCTGGGGCACACTGTGCCTCAAGATGGGGAAGCAGGCAGCCTGGGGCTCGTTGTTCCCCTTTCTGTGTGCCTCAGCACAAGGGCTCCGCAGTGAAGTCCCCATGCTGAAGCACATGGAGAAAGGGGAGCACCAGCCCAGGGAGCTGCCTGCTTCCCTGTCTCAAGACACACTGCACCCCAGCCAGCTGGGGTGCAGGGAGCATTTGTCCTGGCACACAGCACTTTGGCATGCTTTGTGCCGCGTTTTTTTCCAGGATTTGCTTTTGCTATGAGGAAATCCCAGTAGCAAATTTTGCCCTAGTGCTGCTAATTAGCAGCACGGTGCATGGTTTAACATGCAAGATTTGTGGTTTGTGGTGCTTCAAAGAGGTTTGCGGCACCACAAATTGCACATGCCTGAACGTTTGGATCTGGCTACTCTGTCAGAGGGCCCTGCTACGCGTTTAAATTAAAGCTGGATAGAAACCAGCTATAGAGTGGTTACACATTTTCAAGCAGTAACTTTATAGTTGGTTGGCTCTTTTTAAAGCTGGTTGGCTGTTGTTGTCTGGCGATTACTTTGCATGTGTGGCTGGCCTAAATTTATTGTGCATTTAACCAGTTAATTGTGTGATAACCTTGCACTTGTGGTTGGTCTCATTTTGCATGTGGTGACCAGTCTGAATTTATTTTGTAATTAACTCGTAAATTGTGTAATATGTGTGATACATAGCAGAGGCCAGAGAAACAGCTCTGTTAATGAGTCATACACCCTCTAACTTGTTCTCTTTCTCCAAGCCTTACATATTAGGGGTGTGTGAAACAGGCTATATTCAATTTGGATTTGGATTCGGCGAAAATCGGGGACAGTGATTTGATTTGTTGATTCAGATCACTGTCCCTGATTCGATTTGGCTGAATCCAGATCTGAAGATTTGATGCTGGTTCAGAGAATCAGCAATTTGGCCATAGACATAGCTTTAAATGTTTTTTCCACATACCTCAAGATGCCAGGTGCAACTCGTGAAGGCTGCGATGCTGTGGCGGATGCAGCATCCCACAGGAGTGTGGGGAGCCCCCGTATGGTCAGCAGCAAACCCGGAAGTGGACCGGACTGCACTCTCTGGCAGACCCAGAAGCGACCAGAAGTGCTTCTGGTCCACTTCCGGATCTGCTGCTGAGCACACTGGGGAGCCCCCTGCTCTCCTGTGGGACGCTCCATACGCCCCACCATCACAGCATTCACAAGCCACCTGGTACCTTGATGTACGTGGAAAAAACATTTAAAGCTGTGTCTATGACTGAATCTCCAAATCTTTCCGAATTGATTTGAAGCGTTCCAATTCGATTTGGACAGATTAAAGGGTCTCCGGATTTGATCAGGATTTGGAGATTTGGCCTCCATATTGGGCCGAATCTTTACTGAATCAAATCAGGGACCAAAGCTTCACACAGCCCTATTACATATCTCTCTCACTTGGCTGTTCAGGGTGCTAGCTTCAAAAGGAGCACTGGGGAAGACACTGGCTAATACCTAACCTGTGGTCTAGTGGGTAAAGCAACATGTTGAGAAATCAAAGAGATGTAGAAAACTTCCTCTGGGTGAAAGGCACCTAGAACCCAGCTTCCCTAGCAAGTGCCACAACCACTAAGCTACTGGGCTAAGGACTTGGAGGATTCCCCCTCCATCCTATCTCTAACATTTATAATCCCACTTTTAATCCTAACACAAGTTTGGGACTTACAGTCCACCAGATATATGCATATGGAATGGCATACCTTTCCAACCAAAGTGTAGTCTACTGTGCATACTCATTAGCCATATGGATACTTGCAAGTCCACATAGTGCATAGGATAGGATCACAAACTGTGCATAAGTGCCAAAAATGGTACTTACGTGGCTGGGTAACTGCCATTTGGGCACGGAAACTGAAACAGGATTCTGCCCAATATGTTTGCACAATGCATACTGAACGTTAAGCCAAGTGATTATGCTGGATGTTCACACAGTGTGACGTTTCATCAGTGAATCAAAAATTTTGCTTTTCATAATGCCTATTTTATAAAGACACAACAAATGATGTCTATATATGTCTCCCACTTCTTGAATGCACTGAATTAAGAATATTTACAATTTTTATTTAATGCTAAGTACCATGATTCTAGTGTACCATGATAAGAGTTTCTTTTCAGTTCTTTGTTCCAAATGAAATATTTTAGGATGCCAATACTGTGTACAATGTTAGTTTTATTTTTGATATACTGTAGAGTGGTTTCTGTATTGTCCATCTTTGAGAAAGCCTATTTATACAATGCAAGTGATTCAGAATATGACCTAGTCAATCTGCCCTTCTGGGCTCTTCTTTACTGAGCTATACTAAGCACAGCACTGGGAAATTATTCTTGCCTAAGTGAGTCAGGTCAGGATATTCATGGATGCATAACATCACATGACTGTAGATTGTAATAGGCTTTTACAGTAATATGTAAGTAGCTATATTGCCAGCTTTCTCTTACAAACCTTTAAAGGACCTCATTCTGAACTAGAAGCAATATTTCACATGTGTGAAGGATGATTACTCTCTCTTCATGTATACCTTTCTTCTCTGTCTTGACACCTTTCCAAGTCAAAATCTGTCCCATAATTTTTACATTAAAAGGTCCATTTTACTTTTCTTAGCCAAAATATGTTTTCACTGAACAGCAACTATTTCTCCTGTTTTAGTTTAAGCAAAATATTCTAATTACAAGCTTGATAAAACTAAGGGGTTTGACAAACCACTGTCTCTAAGCCTCAAATCCAAAATGGCATAGTGCTTCACTAACATAAATGAAAACATCAAACATGCATTGATTTTCTTACCATCACATTTTCAGTTTGATTTGGTTTGTCACCTGCCCCTCTGTAGTCCTTGAGATGAGGAAGGGGCATGTTAAGTGATGGGACAGGGAATGAGCCATTCATTAAATCACTAATTGGGACAGGGCTGTGTATTCACCTTCAGGGCAGATACAGAAAATTCATCAAAGCCCTGTTTGCAGCACTGAACGGAACTTTCTGACAAGCAACAACAAGAACTTTTAAGACTGATGTTTCTGCTTACAGTTAAAAGATTAAAGTGCAACGAGCTCTGACACTTCTAGATGGCAACCTCTGTGGCTAGGGAAAAGGACTTCTGCCTGAAATGCTGTGATAATAAGATATCTTGGCTATGTTACCCCCTCACCTCCTAAACACCCTCCCCTTTATGAAGAGGTAGCTGTTTAACTCAAAGAGGAGGGGCAATTTGTTTTCCTGCAAGTTGTCAATCTACCAAGTTTTGAAGCTTACAACATCACTTGTTTCCCCCTGGGTCCATAGTAATGTGAATTGTCTTTATCCAAGTGCCTAACAAATCATTGTCACAGAGTGGCAGTCGACCTTTCTTTTCAATCTATGCACTTTTCAGGAGTTATAAATCAGTTGACTTTCAAGCTCAATGAGATGGCATATGCCCTGGTTTGAAGAACAGATGGAGGCTTGGGGGAAAATTGTTTCTGCAGGCTTGCTACAAGCAGCACTGCTCCATAAAAGTGAACCATTCGCACTAATTTCTCACATAAATTATACAGGCAGGGAGCACCAGCCCATTCAGCAGAAAATCTTTCATCTAGCTTTCAGAGGTCATTTAGCAAATTTAAATTAAAGTTATTTCTGATACATGGCTGGGTTTTCATTCTGTACACTTTCAAGAGATGGCAATTTACATCAAATAAAGGGATGGCTTTAATTGTGTATGCAGAAAAAAAGAACAGTAAATTAGCTGCCACAAGATTACTGCTTTCTAGAATCCTAGGATAAGCTGTGACTATTAATTAACCACAGAGGAATTAATAATTGAAATATGGCAGCTCTGAACTATAGAAATCAGGTAAACTGTCACTTCTTTTTGCAAGGTCTGGTTTAGACTGGCATTCAAATTCTAGCACTTGCTGTTATTAAAGACAAAAAATCTGGGGCATTTCCAAGACAACATACTTTACTCTTTAAGGAAAACAAATTATTCAGCTGTTAAGTAAATCACATGTCACAGTTTTAATAAATAAGACTTTATTTGAGGAGGGAAAGAGACATTTTATTACATTTTTGAATGATAAATATGAGCACAATGGAAAGAAAAAGAATAGTGTGTTATGATAAGCTGAAGGTACAGAGAATAGGATATCAATGAGCTACAAGTGGCAAAGAGGAAGAGGGTATAGTGAATAGTCTCCTTCATTTTTTCCTTAGACCTGAAGATGGGTACTTGTGCCTTAAACTTGTTTAACATCTTTATCAACTATAGAGCTGGTCCAATCACAGATAACACCAAAAAAACTTTCTCTTTAACTTGTGACATAATTCACTGTTTCCCTCACATTCTGGCATTTTAAAGTATAGTGTTTTTTAAACTGATAAGCACATTCATACCAGGCACATTTTACTAAATAGCTGCTTTAAATTCTGTGGTATTTTATGAAATGATCAGTTATGTCAGTGAAAACACTTTGTTTTGATAGAGTTCTCCATTTTTCACTCTATGAATAGCAATTCTGCCAAGAGATGGAAAGAAGCATCCTTCCAGAAGTAAAGAGAATGGAACAAAAAAAGTAAAGCCATGAAAGCACGTTGTACATTAGTATTAGCAAGCAGTGAATCAACACAAAATTGCAGGTGTTTATACAGTCGCTGCCTGTCAATAATTTTAATGAGTGCTTTAAGCATGCAATTAATTTATGCACATTATGAAGATTTTCTTTTTGTTGAAAAATCTAAGTGTGTTTAGTGATCATAGGATATTATTTTTAAAATGAGGTTTGAAAAGACCACTTTTATAAAAAACTGTTATTTGATAATTTCACCAAAACCAAGACATCTGTAACTCTAGGAACCGATAGTTCTAAGTCCTTTCAGCCACTCCCATGTGCATTGTACATGTCACTTATAGCAACATTTTCTAAAAATGTCCTCTAAGTGTTGTAAAAATGTATGTGTACAAGGTGCTGTAAATATAAAGAAGCAACTATACAAATACTAAATATAATTATTAGTAATATACTAGCTTGAATGAGGTATGTTACTCAGCAAATCATCAACACAGTACTGATCATTTAATTTTGACTTGCATGACTTAAAATCTTAAGGCTTGCAGCTGACCACAATTGGACTCCTTGAATATCATCAGAGACTTCAAAGACTAACCTATCAGCAGAAAAAAGGTTTTTCTTATATACAGCTCAAGGTCTGGGGGGAAAGGCAAACTATGCCTTCTGAATGAGGAAATCTGGAGCTACTGAGGTCAAAGGAAGTTTTATCATTATTTTCAATGCAATTGTATTTTGCCCTTTTTAATGTTTATAAGCCCTGTTTCACAATTCTGGTGATGAAAAATGGTCTTAAAGTGGGTATAATTTACAGCCACTCATTATACTACTGAAGTGTTTTAAAGAGGCTTTTATTTAAATAAGAATTGGGCCAAAGATAAGAGGTCAATCAATTTTGTAAAATCAGAAATCTGAAGATAAACAGAGCATGGGTCAGCAGTCTACCATCTGAGAAACCTGTGGGTCTGGCCCGCAGATATACGGCTTCTCTGCAGGCACTTTCCCTGTGCTGCTGCAGAGACAAGCAAGCAATGCCAGTGATAGGGTCCCAACACCCATCTACCTACCATCTGAGGTGGGTCATTTTGCACTGCAGCCAGAAAAGGTTGTCTACCTTGGAGCTAAAAGATTGGAAATGCCATTTACATTTTTGGAAATCTCTAAAAAAATCTCTCATGCACATTAGAGAGAATACATTTTGAGGATAATTGGCTAAGAAATATCAAACTAGCACTGCAGCATTAAGGACTATCACTGGTATTAGTTTAGGCATTAACTTCAGCAAGTTAGTGTAATAGATTTGTTAGTTTTTAATAATTTGTCTGCCAGAAGATGTTATTGCTGTGTTTATACCTCCTCCCAACTAAACGTTTTTTCCTGCCATATCTTATTGCAAATATCCATTATTTTGTGCATTATTACCACTGTAGTACAGGTAATTGTTTGGTTTGTTTGGGTTTTTTGTTTGTTTTCTTTTTGTGTTTTTTTTAACAAAACTGCTTTCCACATTTCTGTTTTAAATTGAATATTTTTACTGGGGTATATTGTTTAATATTTGTTCTTCCAAAGAGAACTCTTTTTCATATCTTATGCTTAAGTTCACCATTGCTCTGGGTTACTGTTATTACTTCACTTACTGTTGTTTGCAACACTGCTCAATTTAGTATCATACTAAAATTTCTCTAATTTATTTTTAACTTCCCTTCTAAAATGAAGATGGTAACCTAAATAGGAAATAACATCAATCTCAGCAGTATCCATTACTAACATTGTCTAAGCCTGATAAACAGTCATTTGTCACTCTACCCGGTGTATATGATCTCTCAAAGCTTTGAATCCATATATCCTTCCTGTTTTTAACCTACTTTTTAACTAGAGAATATCCCTTAAACTTATTTTGCTAAAAAATATGCTAAAGGATGCTTAACAAAAAATGGAAGGAGAAGAATTTTTCATTTTAGAAAAAGAAGTTATTTCTTGCAGACATTATGCCCTTCTTGCTGCCAGAAATCTGACTTCACAAATGACAGGAAATGAGTGTAGTGCTGAGACTGTTACTAGGAAAATTAGCTTATTACTATTCATTTTTAATGGCTTTTAAGTAATTAGACCTTTGAAAAGCACTTAATAAATTAATTTAAAAAAACAGTTGGGGATAAAGTCAGTAAGTATTAGTTCATGTTGATCAATACCAACCAAAATACTTACAAAAATTAAAAATATTAAAGATATATTATTCTCTACTGAATGGAAGAAGACATTCTGGCAGAAAAACAAGTGCTATATTCAGCGAGGCTTTTTTTTCTGTTTGGCATTTGGGAAAAGGCACCCGCATAATGATAAGAGATCTGCAGTAGTCACATCAAGATCTGTTCTGTGTCTTTATACAAGGCTCACTGAAACAATGTATAGGGAAAATCAGTTGAGAGTGGGTGCACCTTGTCATGCAATTACTTTAAATCATCTCTTCAGAGAAAAAAGTTCTGTATCCCAACTAACCTTATAAGCACAGATTATAGTTACAATCTATATTCATGACTTTACAAGATTTTTCTACTGAAGGCAATGATCGCATCTCACGAGCAACACAAACCTAAGAAAAAGGACTACTCTTATGCACTAGAATGTAATGGGAACACCAGTACAGATTTGACTACCTTTAAAAACCTTATTGATGTATATATCCAGCAACTCTTCCTCCCAAAGTTAAATTTGCAGAAGCATTTTTGATACTGTATGTGTGTCTGCACTAAACTTTTTGCTGGCAGAAGTATGTTGGTATAAACTCATACCTACCACCAACAAAGCTACGTTGGTAAAACTTTTAAGCGGAGATCATACTCAACTCATACACTTACTTCACAGAAAAGTTTGCTTCATTCACTTCAAAATACTAAAATTCCTTTGAAGGCAGATTTTTTTTTTGCAGAACGTAATGACTTTTATAATTAATCCTGCCCCCTAAATAACTCTAATTTTTCAAGTATTCTGGTGACTTTTGCTGGGATATGCAGAGACTGTATTTTAAATATATTCTTAATAATTCAGAGACAGGTCTCTGGTTTTATCAACTTTTTAGTCAAAGGTTTAATTGGATTCTGACCTTTTTTAATTCAGTAATGTATATTTAAAAGTGAAAGTCCTTTTTAGACCTGACTGAGGCTTTATAATTCATAACTCCATATGAAATTGTGCACAAGAATATTTACCAAGTTCTAAAAAACTTATGAAACATATAGGCTAAAAGAGATTGCTGGCTTCCTAAACAATTACACACAGTACCTATATTTTTATTGCTTTTCTATAATTATTGCATTTTTGACTATTTGTGAATTCCAAAATTAACAGACATACTGCTGTCAAGTACTAAACTATCCAGTTTTCTATGCATCATTAATATCTGTTTGTCAGTGCCAGAACTAGCTTAAGAAAATTTTTTGAAAAACCACAGACAATTATGGAATAACCTACCTATAGGGAAAGTTTTTTTCTCACATTTATTGAATGTTTTCTATCCTGGAATGCAAATGTTTATACTTTGTATCCATTTTATTTAACATTAATATTTATATAACTTCACTCAAAATTAAGGTGAAAAAATGGGTATAAACTGAAGACATAATTTAGATTTCTAAATATTATATTGATCATGTGACATTTGCCAAAGAAGTTCACAAGCAAATCCTACAGATTTTCCTGAAGGGGTTTAAGAAGTTCTTGGACCATATTAAGTAGATCAGTTGCTTAGATTGGGATCAAAATCTCAGACTTGTCTGTAGAATGGGCTAAATGGATGAGTCTTTTAGCAATCTAAGTATAAGAACTCAATTTTCCTCCTTGGGGATAATTAACAAATAGGCTCTGGGTTTGACTGCTGAGAAGGGCAAAGGGATACCTTCTACTTGAATTTAAGGTAGGTATGCACCTTATAGACTACCTAAATCAGATATAGATAGATATATAGATATATAACATTCTTACTGAACTCAAAAGTATAAAGTATAAAGTAAGAGTTAACATTATTTTAGCAATCTAAAAATATTGTTGCATAATGAATGAAAATATTCATTCAATAAAAAGCAAAGAATATTAGAACTTTGCTAAAATAATAATGAATGAATGAAAAGTATTAATACTTATTGTCAACGCTTAAGTATGTTTTCTTGTTTAATATTTTCTCTTTTTGTTATTTTTTTCAAGTCAGGTTCTATTTTCTTTCTTATTTTTGCACACAGCAGTTTATTGGTATTAATTATAAATATATTTTGATCTAAGTTTTCTCTATTTGATGGAAAGAACATTATCTGAACTCACAACAGTAATGCAAAAAATAGTGTAGTGTGGAAATACAGACTCTTCCAAGTCAAATGCCCAAGAAGATGTTCTTTCTCTCAGTGAACTCAAAAGTATAAAGTAAGAGTTAACAGTATTTTAGCAAAGTTCTAATTTTCTTTGCTTTTTATTGAAAAAGCCAGAAAATAGCATTGTGTGGCCAGCTGATTAGAAACCGATCAGTCTTCACAGCCAGAGTTTGCAATCTGTCATAAAATGCATATGGAGAACATTTAAAAAAAATTTCTATTTTGAAAACCAAAATTACGAAGAGAAGAAAAGGCAAGACAACAAGCAAACTAACATCAGATGGCATGGGGGAGACAATGTGTCATACTTATACCTGGGCTTTATCCCCTCTGAACTTTTCCATTCTTTTCCCTGCTCAAGTCCATTTATCTAAACTTTACATAGCAAAAGGTGACTTTACATCCCATCTAGACTAGGAAAACGAATAACGCTTTAAAAACATGTTGGCTAAACTGTTTTAATGAACACATTTTCAAACGTTACTTATTTTGCATAAACAGGATTTCACATTTTTAAGGCTTGCTAGATATGACCATTATGGGCTACGTTTCTCAAATGGGTACAACCCCATCAGCATACACTGTACAAAAATCAGATACTATGCTGCCTCAACCTGCACATTAATGGCTTATCTACAAATGAAGTTACTCTACAAGAGCTTTTCAGGCAGAATAACTATTTGTGAGTTACTTAATATGTGGACATATGGTTTCTCAAATACGAATAATTTTTTTGTTTTAACTAGTTTAATATATTTTGGATTTAGTTACTCTATTTCAGTAATAATTAATTAATTTTAAATTCATACTTTACTTTATTTTGGAAGATCTTTCACGCACAGGCTAGTTTTCATGTAGGACTAGTCACATGCTCAAAAGCAAGTGTAGCAGACTTACCTTTTGAGCTCTGGATGAGTCCTGAGCTTGAGATTCTGCAATTCTGATTGTTGGAGCCTGTACACCAATCAGCAGCAAGCCAGGGTAAGCAAGGCCATGCCCTTTCCCCAAAGGAAGGGGGCAAGGAGCAATCTGTACCTGTTTCAAGACTATGCCCTGCCAGGTCTGGAGAACATTGGGGGTGGAGCCCCTGAAGTGTATAAAAGGAGAGCATGCTCGGCACACTGGGAGAGCGAGGGACAGTGAGGAGAGAGGAGCTCTGGAGACAACTGTCCTCAGCAGGACCCCGCCTGAGCCTCGATGGTGCGCAGATCGGTGCATGGTGCTCAGGCTCTAGGAGCTGCTCGAGGTGGCTTAGGCCTGTGAACCTGGCAAATGGCTGGGTAGGCAGTGCGTGGATCGGTGCATGGAGAGCCAGCCCTGGGAGAAGCTCAAGGCTGCTCAGGCCCCACATGGTGCTCAGGTCAGCGCACAGAGAGTTGGCCCTGGGAACAGCTTGAGGCTGCTCAAATTAGCCTTGGCTTTAGTGTGGCTCTGCATTAAACAGAGCAGGGCCTGGGAAAGGAAAGAACCCCCAGTGTGAGGCCGGGAAACTGGAGCCAGTAAGGGCTCGGCTCCCATGGGAGTGCCCTAGGTACCCAATGCGGGGCACCAGGCCATTGAGAGGAGCCAAAGGTGCTGCCAGAGAGAGGCTGGAGTGCTGCTGGAGAGAGGTGCTGCCGGAGAGACTGGCCACCAAGTGATGAGCCTTGGCTGCTTCAGAGTGGGAGCAGGAATTGCTGGGGAAGCAGGTCCCACAGGGGAGGTGGGCTTGGGAGAAGAGAGTCTGCAGCCTCCACCCTCCTCCACTGTGGGAGGGGGCGTGTCCACATCCTGGGGCCCTAAAGGGGAGGGGCTCCAGGGAACACCCTGTGGGATGCTGAGTGCATCCCCATATTTTGTGATTGTTGTTGTTTTGTACTATAGAGGTTAATATAGTTATTGGTACTTCTTAAGGGAGTTTATATGGGTTTATCTGTCTTCACTGCCTATATGTGTTTATTGTCTATTCTTGGAATTTACCTGTATTGCTGCCTGTGTATGTCTATAGTATTGCTACCTCAACCTACATGGGTTTATCTAAGTTGATGTTCATATGTGTTTATTGTGTTGATGCCTTGACTTACCTGTTTGAAAGTGTTAATTCTTATTCTGTGCAAGGGGGTTAATTATTGCATATGCTGTGAATCACCTGGTTCATGTTTTTGCAGTCCCTCGAAGTTGTGCAATATGTTGATTGCAGGTTATTGTATAAGGTGTCACATACTAATTTTACTGTAAATATTTAATGTTTCTTATTCATATTTACTTATTGTAGCAATACATTTGCATATAGTTGAGCACTTTGTCTCGGCCTGGCTCTGTAGAGAGGAGAGGAAACTGCTCCCAGGTGGCAGGCCCCTCTCTTAGCACTCTTGCCTGCCCACCATCCTTTCCACTGGTGGACAGGGCACACCGCTGGGTGTACCCGGGCTACATAACCATAACCATAAGTGCTATGCAGGATGAAGATTAGTGTGCATATTAGCTAAAACAAACTTCTCTGTATACATATTGTTTTACCTGTGACCATAGCATTCACAAAAATATCACACTTGTTCCCTAATAGAAGATCACCATTTAGCTCAGCTAGAGAGAGATGAATGAAAAGTCAAAACCTGCTTATTGCCAATGTTTTAACATCTGACAAAGATGTTGGTTCATGCTGCTGGTAATGTAGGAATGGAATAAACTTTTTGTGCTGCCTTAAGTAATATATACTTAGATGGAAATATTTTGTGCAGCAAATGAGATTATTCAAACTAGGAGAGGCAAATATGAATGGATGTAGTCATTCCTACTTCCTGCTTGCCATATTAGAATGGCAACCATTTTATCTCAGCTGGTAGAAATACAGTGAGCCAAAAGGTCTAGCATAATAAATATGACTTAAGGCAGTGTGTGTGTGGGGGGGCAAAGGTTTTGGCAGGCGCATCACAAATTAGCCCCCACACTCACCGTGGGTTCCACTCTAATTCCCTTTTCCTGCCTGATCTGTTCTAGTTTTTGCTGTCTGCCCTGTGCTCCCTGACTGATCTGCTCCTTTGAGGCTTTTTGCTCCCTGCCTTATGTACCACAGTGCTGCCTGCCCCTTCCCAATCTGCTGCAAGCCACACTAAGAGGCTGTTCATGTCACTTGTAGAATGGATGCCACAGGTTTGCTGACCTAGGCAATGGATGCCACAGGTTGGCTGACTTAGGCAATGAGAAAACTTATCTTGGATTTTGGTTGGGATACCCTAGCAAGATCAATATCCAAGGCCATTTCATTCCAACACAGCACATATTACAAACATTGGGAACAACCCATTTATTCTAAATAGTCATATTTGGCTAGTGGGTTTGTTGTAAGTGAACAGATTAGCAGGATGGCAGATGAGCTGCCACTATCAACATGGCATTGAAATAGAAATGTGTATACCAGATAACAATTAAAATGGGGCAAAGGGTTGTCCGTCTCAATCTGGAAATGTGAGATCAGAGATTGTCATGTTTTAGGACAGTAAACCACACAGGCAGAAATGGTGCAGATCAGCCTAGAGCTCTTTCACTCTCTTTAGGAGGTTAGTGATGGTTTTTGGAATGAACCAAGAAGCTGAGGCCTAGTATATGGTAGGGCCAAGTCAGTTTGTGGATCTGTGAGAAGCAACATCAGATTTTTCTGTTTTTCATCTGAACTTAGGACAGCTCCAGTGGAGAGAATGGCTATAGCTTCTCCTTGTTGCAAGACCTAGCTGTTTCCCTATGTTCAGGAATTTGTTATGTGCAATAATGTTGCAGCCTATCTGCTGTGTTTCCCAGACTGCAAGTATTCTTTTTATAATATAATAAACAAACAAACCCTATATCTGAACCAGTCATGAATTAATTGCACAGATTTATTTACCAACCTATAGACTTAATCCTGCTCTCAATGGTTTTACTGATAGCAGAATCTGGCTCCACATTGTGAAATCCCTCTTCCATCAGCTAAATTAACAGAGCTGTAATTTTTATATTAGGAACATGCTTGATATGAACGAATCAAATCATTCTACAAATTTGAAGTATATTCTTCATGAATATTATGTTCATTTTTATGCAGCTATTCCTCCCTTTCTAAAAAATCATCTTCTAACTCTATATGTAATACAAAAAGTAAAATAATTCTTGATAACCAAAATAATTAAATAGTAGGAGAAGGTTAAAGATCAGCATTCATTTTTCAAATTAAATTTAAAAGCCTGCTCTAGTTACTTAAAAGATTGGCAAGTTGTACAAATAACATCACTGAGCCTTTTAGAGAGAAACACAGCTGCATTAGAATGGAGTCATTAGGCAATACATTTATTTTGAAGCCAATTAACCTTTTGTCAGAGAAATGTCGGAGCTGTAATGGTTTCAGCAGTGGAGGTCAGCCTCTAACAGGGGCACGTATGACAGCGATTACGCTGCCTGACATATGCTGCAGACTGAGAGTACAGCCGTGGAATGAGAATCTGCCTTCGTTTGTATTCTGCTCTGCATTTCCAGGGAGCAGGCAATCTTGACCTATCCATTTAGGTAATTAAAGCTTCTATTTGGAAGTGTCCTGCAGGAAGGTGAAATTTGGGGGAGATAAATGGCTGCTGCTCACTGTATCCAGCCACTTCCATCATTTGATGGACTGCCTGAAATAGGCTGGGTTGCCAGGTCCTCATAAAAATAGAGATGAATTGGGCAGGAGACAATTCTCTAAGGCAAAGCAACTCTGTCATCTTCTTTTTTGCAGCATATAATTTAATTGTTAGTCAAGGTAGATGGCTGACTCAGGGGGCCTTTCTCTAACAGCAACCCCACCAACTTCCATTTGCTAAGAAATTACTCCAGTTTATTTACTTATAAGACAACTTTGTTTGGCAATGAGATGTCACTTCAATAACCGCAGCTGGCTGTCACAGTTGTGCCCTGACTTACCTTCCAGGCGATTTTGTTTCCTCTCGTATCATGCTCAAGGGCGATTGGGAAGTCTCCTCGCTCATAAAACTTACGAAATGCTGTGGGCTTTGTAGTTCTTTCTTTAAATGCTCCAGCAACTGGGGGACCTCTCACCTAAAAAAACCCACAGTGTAATATTTTGTTTTAAAATACAAAGTTATAATCATGTAAAAACATCTGTGACATACAAGAGGCAGATAGGAGAGTAGAATGGCATTGATCTTCCGCATTGGCACTGCTCTCACCCTTTACAAGTTAAACTTAACTTCTTTTAAGTTTCCCAGTAGAATTTTGAATTGACATTTTAGGAAAGCAATATTACTTTTAAAAGAAAACAAGGATACTGATTTTGACTACTTGTTCTTTAGATTTAACAAAATTATTTTCTTGTTAAACTGTCTGCCTTAGTTACCCCATGATTTTTCAAGTAAAATTAGTACTGCATACTTACAAGTGTCATAGTACCTTACAAGTCTTTTTGAGAACTAATTTCTTATGGTTTGTATACCAAAGAAGATATAAGACACTGTCTTACATAAATAGTTTTGATACAATATGTTTAAAACACTTGGTATAATCCTAATATACAGTATCATAAAAGTATTAATTAAAATTAATTAATTAATTAAAATATAAATACTTAAATTATGCTTTTAGTAGTTTATAGAAGTATGAGGTTTTCATGTTGTGCTTGGGAACCTGAAGTTAAATATAGAGTACTAAGCAACATCTAGCCTTTGAAAATATACATTGGAATGCCCTTTACATTTGTTTTCCTTATATATTAAACATTCCATTGTTACACTTAGGTCCCAGATACATTATATTTACACCACAGTTGTGTTAATTGCAGCATAAATGGTAAGGATGCTACACATGCATCCAATTTAAGGTGCCACAAAATGTCAAACCAGACATTAAAATATTCTACATACCATATTTACTTGAACATAAGAAGACCCTGAATAAGGTGACCCCAAAATTATTAGAATCTGTACATGGAAAACATTGATTTGTTGTAATTTTCCAGGTATAGAATCTAAGTATTAGAGGATTGTCTTGAACCCCTCCCACTGCTACAGCAGGGAAAGCAGTGGCTGGAGGTCAGGAGTTAGGTGGCCCCTTGCCTTCTGTCCCACCTTTGCAGCCTTCCTGCACCCACCTTCCACTTGCACCCCACCAGCTCCCCACAGCCTCTGTCCTGCACCCATCTCTGCCTCTTTCCTCCAAACTCCCCCCAGTTTCTGCCTGTTTCCTTCCTCTCCCCAACCTCCCCCCTTACTGTCAGATGCTGCTCAGGCTACTCCATCCCACAGCACAACATGTGGAAACTCAGCCTTTGCCTGGCCATGCCGCAGTGCTGGAGCTGCTGATTAGCTGGACAGACAATGCAGCAGTACTGGCACTGCTGACTGGTTGGGAGGGGAAGGAGTTTCCATGTGCTCAGACCCCAACCTGAGCTGGAGCTGACTTGTGCCTGACAGTAAGGGAGAGGGAAGGGGCTGGGTGTGGGGAGGTGCAGAAGCTGCAGAGGGAAAATGGCGGGGGTGGGCAGGAGACTGCTGTCAACCTGACTGACTCTGGCCCTGACCCAGACTCAGGGCCAGAGTCAGAGCTGCAGCAGCTGCCTGCTCCCACCTCTGCTTCATATGCAAATATAAGACGAGGTGCTTTTCTCCCCATGCTGACTGAGGAAAAAAAAATCATCTTATATTTGAGTAAATAAGGTATAATGCCATATTTTTTTATGGCTGGTTTGTATGGTACCTCAAACTGAACACATAGTAAGTCCCAGGGAGGCAACAAGCACCCACTTGTCGGCTCTGGCCCTAGCCCTAGCCCCTGACTGGACTGGGGCAGGTTCAAGACCTCAGTGTGGTCCCTAATCAGAGCTGACAATCAGATGATTCTTGACCCCAGGACTGGACCTGCAGGCACCCAGCTTTCAAACTGCACATCCAGGGACAGCCCAGGATTGTGACCTTGGGTTCTCCCTGCATTGATAAGTAGAAAGGGTGCTATTATGATCTGATCCAAACATTACACTTCCTGCCATGCATGTGTAGCATGATAGGAGTCATGACTGTTGGGTCTGGGGATTAGATCCCATAGTGCCTTTAAATGAACTTGTGCCATGGGCCTTTTTGGTTAACAAAGTTGTTCTAAAAGTTTCCTATTAACTTAAAAAACAAAAACTCCTTTTTCACCTTAACAAAAGATGTTACAACAAGATTTACTTATAGTTTGGCCCATGACATCAAGATGGATGTCTATATGGTTGTCCTCATAATACTGTCATAGGGCTGGTAGAGCAGTCAGTCATCCACGTATTCCCACAAGGCACCATTTCAGCCCTAGTCCTGGACCCTTTTGAACTCTGGCTGTTCCATTCCTGACTGCAGAAATCTACTGCCCTGGGTGTCAGGCCCCAGGTGGCCACCCCTACCTACTTATTGCCCCATATGCTGACTTGCCAACCATTCTGTACCGGCCACATATCCAAATTCGTATTCGAGCCTACATTCTCTGAACAACATTAACTACTGTACTGGGAAATGCCAGAACCCATCAGACCTGTCCAGGACCTGCATTCCCCCATACACCCATGCGGGAATTTCCAGAACCCTTACAACTCATCTAGGACCTCTGTAGCTTTACTCACCCATCTACCCTTCCTGAACTATGGTTTCTAAGTCTAAGTCCAGCCCCATGAACAACCGTGGTACCAACTGGACCAAAGAGGAGGTAGATGATCTCATCCCCATCTGGAATAAGATTGAGAATCAGGGGGCACTCCAGTCATGCCATTAAAACAAGACAGCGTATCAGAGGATAACCAAGGAAATGACAGCCTGGGGTCATGACCATGAATGACTCTAGTACTGTTCATAGTGTAAGGTATGGAGACAGCAGTTCACCAAAACATGGGACAGCAACTACATAGCCGGTGCATGCTGGGTCATGTGCACCCACTACAAAGCACTCTTCCACATCTTTGTGGTCACTGACATGGTCAGGTCTGAAAATATATTTGATGTGGCCAGCTCAGGTAGCCGTCCAGGAGTGTGACGAGAATTCCAATGCAACTGTGATCATCTCTCATAGTGAGAGGCAAACAAAGCCCATCCTGTCATGGCTAGCTAGTTGCCTGAGCTGTGTGGACTATAAAGTGGGCCCAGGCTCAGATGAAGGCCTAGAACTTCCTCTCACACCCCTGCCCCATATCTCCAGCCATCTCCCAACACGGACCTGGTGATCCAGAAGACCCAGCCCACAGCAAGATAGATTCTGTGGATGGTAAGTGGCATGCCAGAATTGCAGATGGGTTTGGAGGTGTTCAGTTTTGAGAATTACAATTTCGGCCTGTGCTAGAACCATTTGGGGAAATGACTCGCCATGTCCCACTCCCCCAATCCCACATATGAATTTGAGGTATTCAAAAGCCCTACTGTAGGCAAAGGTGATTGGTGGAATTGACATTATTTTGGAGTGGAACATCTTTACCAGTCTCTGTGCAGTTTTTAACCATCATTACGTTGTGGTCCCACTTCAGTTAGACAGTGATTGATGCTTTCCCCTGGTAAGCAACACAATAAGGATAAAAACATTTGGTGTAGTGATTGAGTGAGCACATGAGCAAAGGAATGAGAAATAAGGCAGCTTTTAAATCACTGGGTGCAGACTGCTTGGATAATCAGAGCAGACCACTGGGACTGTTTAAGTTCTCCTAGAAGCAGCTACAGCATTGGATGTACAGTTCCAGAATCCGCTAAATGCTGATACCAGCCCCAAAAGTCAAGCCGTGCACCCTCTTGCCCCCTACATTTTTGTGCAGCCCAGGGTTGTTTGAGAGTGGAGAAAGGACAGGTCACAGGATGGACTGGGGTTCTAAGTCCATGTGAGGTGAGAGGGGTGCAGGTGGCTGCAGTCCACATCCATGAAAGAATATTGTAGAACATAAAAGACGGCTGGTGACAGGTCAATCTCTGTTAACAGCAGTGGTCTGCTGATCTGCTCAAGGCAGGAGTGGGTAGGGGAGGATGATGCTTACTCCCGTTGCATTTTCAAGACATGTTCAGCAGCCATTTGTTTGTAGCTTTAGTGATTTATTGGGTGGCAGTTATGAAAGGGACAGATCGATGGCCTCCTCTATCCCAGTCTCGATATGCAAGGTGGTCAAAATGTTCCCTGATGTTCCAGGGATGAGCCAGCTGCACCAATGACCTATTGTAGCATGCCTGTCCAGGTGGATTAGGGTGACATAGGCCAGGGATCCTGGTGTCTTGCCGTGATACACAAGGGGCATTAGGGGGTCCCAACACAACAGACCACACTCTGCAGCCCACCCTTGCTACCCTCAACTAGACCGCTATGGGTCACAGCCCCCACAGCCATTGGCTGTACCCCATGGCTCTGCTCCATGTATGATTGTCCCATCACTACTCAAGCATGCCCTCAGTTCCCTGGGTCCCTAGGGAGCACAGGGGAGACTGAACATGTTGTGAGTCTGCAGGGCAAATGAGCCTGCCTGCTTGCTTGATAGTCTTGCAAGTTCAAACTTTGTTGGGGAGTTCTTCAAACTGTCAGAGCAACAGCAAAGAAAACAAAGAGCTCTTGTTCATTCTCTTCTACTTTCATGCCAGACACATCCAAAAGGTGGCAATGGCACCCAAGGGTTACTGTTGCCTCCTGAGTCTGGGGGGGTACAATTTATGGGTGGGCCCGGGGGTGGGCCTGGGGGAGGGCCAAAAGCCCCATATCCACTCCTATATTTCTGTGCTGCAGCTTAGTACCCCTTCCAACATGCTACTGGCCCATGCAGCAAAAAAAACTGCCCTGTCCTGAGTGATGCCAAGTCGGGGACCAATCTCAGGGGGAGCATGTGCCCCACCCATTCTTCCCTACCAGTCACCTGTGACAGCACCTCTGGACCAGATAACAAAGCAAGGATGCAGTCAGAGACTGGTTTCCATGCCCAGACAAAGGAAGACTTATGGTCACACAAAGATTAACATGTTGGCTACCATGGAAGTATGCAGACACTCTTGGGTTGCAGAGCCAGGCAGTGAAAGGAAGAACAGAGAGTGTACTGACACTAATATTGGCCAGGGTCAGGCACAGGATCAAGGAGTTGCAGTGCACCACTACTTGGCTTGCCAGGTGGCAAGAAGAGGCTGAGAAGCAATACTTGGCCATTTCTGAGTGAGCGCAGGAGCTGCTCAGGGAGACAGTGAGGGCTGAGTAGGAGTTTATGAATCACTTCATGTCTGCCTTGAACCTGCAGACAGAGAGTATCTTTGGTGCACTCTGTATCACCCAGCAATTCAACCACAAGTGGAACCATCTACTGGCTCTTGGGGGTACACAGTGTCAGTGGCCTATAGTGTTCTACAGGGATCCCCCCTGCAGCAGGAACTAGAGTAAGCACACCCCAGCCATCAGAAAGCAAGACCCTGAAGCCTGAAATATCCTCTGGGAGATAGCTGCCAGGGGACATGCTGTGTGCATATGGTGTGGCCACAAAGTGCCTGTGGCATGCTCATATTCATAGGGTAGTAATGGGTTTCATGAAAACATTAATTTTTTTTTACTGCTTCTTTTTTTTTTAATTGCATCAGTTTACCATGTTACATCTGTTTCCTTGTTGGCCCTTTTCCACATTTCTGTTGTTTTGTTTAATAAAAATTCTGCCTTTTGTCAGAATTATGGCTGTACTATTTAAAAAAACTGGGCAGGGAAAAAGCTGGATAAGGAGGAGCTGTTCACAGATGGTATTCCTTCTTTCCTGCATATCTCTCTCCCTCCTCCCTCTCACAGGGAACCAACACTGGCTTTTGGCAGGGGCATCTTGACCAGTCACTATGCCTTCTATATCTGTCATTCTGTTGTGTTTCCTACTTCAGTTAGGCAATGATTGATGCCATTTAAGTTAATTGCTCACTTACTGCCTCAGCCATCTTTCTAGCCAAAAACACAATAGTGGCACTAAAAAGTGATAGGGACCAGCATATCTGGTCCCATGCCCAGAGCTTGAAATAAACCAGCTTCCTCAAACCACAGTCCTATAGACAGGGATTGACACCTGGATGAACATCTACCACCTGCCACTAAAATGCCCACCTTGCATCCTCTCCCCTGCCGGTGCTTCCTGTCTACACTGGAGACAACCACACAAAGGCATGAGTTTGGTTGATAGTGTTTAATTGGCTACAATGCATCAGTCTATGATTCATCACCCCCCAGCCAGGAGTCTGCAAAAGTGGTCTGCCAAATCCCTGATCTTCCTTTGTCAATTTGCAAGCATGGCTCCTGCAGGAGCTGGTAGCCTCTCCACCTCCTACGGCAGGGGTAGAGGCTTGGGCAAGCGGCTCTGCCCTTGGCCTCACAGTTGTTATGCAGTACACATGCTAAGATCACGAAACAAGGTACATTGTGTACACTAGCATCTCAGGCTCCCTCCAGTGAGTTTTGAAATGGCAAAAGTACATGCCACAGCCATTGTGCAGTTGCTGAGTTTGTAGTTGAATAGTTTTTTCTGGATATCCAAAGGTCCAGTGAACAACTTAATCAGTAATGAGTGCAGTGGGTAGCACAATTAGTAGTGGCACTACAGTTTTCCCCTCAACCTAGATGTCATATAGACCAGGAGCAAACTCTCTATGTTCCATCAACTGAGGGAGCTCCTAAATATCCTGGTGTTGTACACTCTGCCCAACCAGCCAGATTTTACATACATGAAACAGCCATGGTGGTCCATGACTGCGTGAAGGATGATTGAGAAGTAGCTCTTCCGACTGATGAATTCCCAGCCACGGTGCGCAGCAGGAAGGATGGTAAGGTATATGCCACCGATAGTTCCAACTCAATTGGGGAAGCCCAGGCTGGTGAACCTGTCCCCAACCTCCTGTGGGTTGGCAAGGCATAGATTCATAGATGGTAGGGGCTGGAAGGGAAGTCACAAGATCATCAGATCCAGCCCCCCTGCGCTTGGGCAGGAAAGACTGCTGGGGTCAAATGACCTCAGCAAGGTGAGTATGCAGACATTTTTTGAAGATTTCCAGATTAGGTGCCTGTACCACCTCTGGGGGAGGTCTGTTCCAGATCTTGGACACTCAAACCATAAAGTTTTCCCTATATCAAATCTGAAGTGATCCTCTAGCAATTTGTGAAGGTTATTCCTTGTCTTCCCCTGGGGTGCTGTGGTGAACAGATGCTCCCCCACACTTCATCAAATTTTGATCTGCCCACCTTCTGAGACTATCTAGGTCAGCCTATATCCCCAGCCTATCGTCCAGCATGACCGCACTGCTCCACATTTTGGTGTTGTCCGCAAACTTTGCCAGTACGCATTTAACACCCAACCCAAATCATTAATGAACCTGTTAAAAAGCACTGGTATAAGTACTGAACCCTGAGGATTGCCACTGGTCACCACGCACCATGTCAATTCAGCTCCATTTATTAATACTCTCTGGGTCCTGCCTCAGAGCCAGTTTGTTAGCCACCTAACCATTAAGTTGTCAAGGCCATAGTTCCCCAATTTTTCCATGCGGACATCATGGGAGACCAAGTCAAAGGCCTTTTTGAAATTCAAGTATATGACATCAACTTCATCTCCCTTGTCCAGGTGGTGTACTACCTGATCATAGACAGAAGTAAGGTTAGTCAGGCATGACCTGCCTGCAACAAAATCATGTTGGCTATCTTTTAGAATCCTGTCTTCAGTTAAACTATCAATAATGGATTCTTTGATAATTTTTTCCAGGATTTTTCCAGGGATTGAGGTAAAACTGATTGGCCTGTAACTCCTTGGGTCTTCCTTCCTTCCTTTCTTGAAGACAGGCAACACATTAGCCCTCTTCCAGTCTTCTGGATCCTCTCCTGAGTGCCATGAATTCTCAAATAGCTTTGCCATTGGCTGTGCGATGATGTTAACCAATTCTTTTAGCACTCTTGGGTGTATCTCAACCAGTCCTGCTGACCTGTAGATATCCAGCCTCCAGAAGTTCTCTAATGAGATCTTCACCAACTATGGGTGGGTGATCACCCCCACCTTGACCATCTTGTATCCTGTCATGCAGTGTAACACACTTAGGTGGAATACTGATGCAAAGTATTCATTTAGGAGTTCCATTTTCTCCTGGGTATGAGTTATCAGGTGTCCCATTACATTCAGAAAGGCTACATTTCCCTTATTTTTTCTTGACTTCCTACATAGCTAAAGGACTTTTTATTATTCTTGATTTCCATTGCCAGTTTGAATTCAGTTTCTGCCTTTGCTTTTCTAATTTGCTCCCTACAGGTGTGGGCTATTGTTGTGTATTCCTCCTTGGTGGTAATTCCTGACTTCCATCCCTTATAAGCTTCTCTTTTCAATTTCAGAAGTCCTTGACTTCCCTATTGAGCCAAGGGGTCTCCCAACCCTTTTGCTACCTTTCTTATGAACAGAAAAGGACTTTATGCTCTTTTTTGCATATGATGCATGGGGTCATTACCCATTGGATCACCAGGCTGTCCCACACTGTCTCTCTAGCCATCATCTTGCCCATGCCAAAATGGTTTGCCACAGATTGGAGGCCATCTCCAATCACAAGCTTCCACATAGCAATGGCAACATGCTTCTCCATTAATAAGTGCACCTTGTCACCATTGTCTGACAATGTATGGGTAGGGCAAGTTTGGTGCAGATTTCCATGAAGGTGCCCCTGTGCATGCAGAAGTTTGCACTCCACTGCTTGTCATCCTAGGTGGCTAGGATGATTCATTCCTACCATTTGCTGCTCATCTCCCTAGCCCTGAAATGGCGATCCATGGTTTACAACCCCTCCCATGTTTGCCCAGCCATAAAGCGATGACCTGCAACCAAAAGATCTTCACGCATATGGCCGCTGTCATGAACTAGGGTGCGGGCATAACAACAGACTCTTCATTCTTTGACAGTGAACACCTGCCCTAGGTTCTCCCTTGCAAGTATTGCTCCATCATTCTTGGCAACCATAAAAGAAGTCATGGCATAAAGCATGGCCAGCCAACAGATTTTTCCACACAATCTCCATTATGTGGTGCTGTACCAGCAAGGTGTGCAAGGTTGTGACCATGTATACAGCCATACAGGCCAATGGTGGTGGAAGCTCTGGGTAACAGTCAAGGGTGGCAGGCAGCACAAATGCCATGGAAATTCAGACAGGCAATGAGAGTCCTAAACTGCCTCCTGAACAAATTTATCCACCTGCCTATAATTTTAACAACAAATGGGCACTTTATTCAGTGTTGAGTCAGGGGAATCTATGGACATTTTATCAATGTGAGGCACACTGATATGTGAGCTCACTCAGGCCATATGCTGGAGAAAGAGCAGCAGTGAATGCTGGCATGTATGCTCTCTCAGGCTATCTGCTGGTGGAAGAGTGGCAGTGCCTTCTACCTCTTTTTAAGGCCTTGTTACATGTTGCATTTTTAGCTGCTGTTACAACTATCTTGAGTTTGAAGCAATCACATCACAACTTAAGGCTATAAAAACCTTCTCAGACTGTTCCTCACCTGCACACTTGTAAATTGCCACTAGAGGGCTGGTGAGCAGTGGCCTGAATGGGAGCTACAGCTATGAGCCAGAACAGGCTTCTATCCCTGCTCCAGGTGGGGGTGTATGAGAGATGGGTTGTGGGGGGGCCAAGAACATGAGGATGGGAGGTGAAAAGTTAATGGGATGGGGGTAAGTAATGAAATGGGAGGTGGAAAGGAAATGGGGGTGGGAGAAAGTGTGGTGAAGTGAAGGAAAAAAATAAGAAGTAAAAAAAAATTAAACCAAATATAGAGGAAGTAAATTAAAGAAGGTCTCAAGTCTTAATAATTTGGGATTGGGGTTTGGGGGTGCTGGTTGTGCTTCCTGGGGTAGCTAGGATGTGGGAATGTAAAGGAAGGCACTCCTGGGGGAGCTACTGCCCTGGGAAGGAAGCCCCAGACCATGGGGACCCAATCCAGCTCTCTACCTTTTTTCCCCAGCACACCCCTTAACCCAGGACCTGTCCATGCCGTCCAACCTTGTTAGCTGGCATGCGTTCTGCAGGCTGTTTGTACAAAGTTGCACTCCTGTAGGGTAGGAAGGTCACAGCCCTTGGGGTGGGATCAGGAGTTCTGGGGGTTGCCAGAACCACTACCTAGGCAGTAGAGTTCAGGGGGTGGAAAGCTTTTCCACATAGAACAGGAGGATGAGGGAGGGAATACTGCATCCTGGGATGCTGGAGTACTGCGACTTGGGCAGCTCGTCTAACCACAGATTAATGGAACACAAGCTAAGAAGCACAGATCAGAGATAAACCTGCCCTGGAGTGGTGTAACTTTAAGCCGCCTACAGTGTGCATTGAGGTGTTAGTGTGTGGACAATTCATGGGTTAAGTGCTTCAGGATCTGCCTAAAATTAACATGCAACAAAACCCTTATACACTTGCTATAAAGAGTGATGTATGGACATCCCTTTCCTGTGACTTCTCCATTGTGGGATAAGTCACATGACAACCAAGCCCATCACAAATGCAGTGTCTTTTTATAGCCTTAGAAAGATTAAGATCAGAGTTTCAGTTAATTAAAGGCTAATATTCATGATAGTAAAATATACAAAGCAATAAACAGCTTTTCAAGTTAGTTAAATGCCAAAGAGAAGTTGAAGTCATTTAATGTAATTCTATGCCACTGAACAGTTATTTCTACTTTGTGACAAGATAAAAGATACGTAGATAGATATATAAAAATATTTAAAAATAGATAAAAGATATAAGATATTAACCAAAAAGGGAGAAAGACTCACAATTTTTCTTGCCTCAAGCACATTTAAAACTGATTCATACTGTTGCTTTCTTGCACTTTTCATTAATGGCACATTAGGAACCTGGATCAGAAAGGCGATTATTTCAGAGTAAGTTTAAAAAGTGATCCATTATTTGAAGACTGAAGTATATAACCAAGTTTTCCAATGAAGGTGCCAAAATGCACATGCACCTACTGGACATAAAAAGCAAATTTATAGTGTTCACAGAGACTTAGTAAATATATATATATATGAATAGTTAATTGGACACAGCTATTCAGTCTGTATGTGTAAATACATATGTTTTCAGTCATACAAAGGAAGTATTTAAGTATGTGTGAAAAAAAATGAACAACATAATCAGGCACAAAAGATAACATTCTATTTATTCCTGGTCATCTAAGTGGCCATTTTTGTTTGTATTTTTGGTATTATGTGCTCAATTTCTTGACATATAGCCCTGTGTTCATGACAACTATGTGTGATTACACAGTTGTACAGGCTGAGCACATACAGTAGGGGCCATATATGTGCTCCTTGGGTGTGCCTACACGAGATGTTTATTGTGGAGCTGACTAATTAGCTTGACAGTAAACATCTCAGTGTCTACACATGTGCCCCTATTAGCACATAGGAAACAAATAAACTCCACAGGAGGGTAGCAGTTGTAAATACAAATACTATCCTGCTGCAGAGTTTTTCACTCCACAGCAGTCCATGTGTAGACGCTGCTCCAGCTGGCTGGGGTACGAGGATGCTTCAGTGAGGGGGCTGCCTGCTGGCTAGCCCTACACTGAAGCACCCTCATGCCCCAGGTAGCTCCTCTGCAGCACACTGAACCCAGTTGGAGCAGCCCTGGACTGGCAGGCTGACCCCCTGCCAGCTGAGGCTACTATGACCAGTCCCCATGTGCCGCATATCAATAAACTCGGAAGCTTCTTGCTCTGGAGTTAATTGCTACTGGGCCAATGTTCAAATGGCATGCCTGGGACCAAAAACTCTGGAGCAATAAGATCCAGAGTGTATTCATGTGCACTTATGGCACATGTAGACACACCTTTTGTGGATGTGCAGTGACCTTAGGTGCCTGAAAATTGAGCTGGGCAAAACCTATGCATATTGGACTTATACAGAAGAAAAGAAAAAATCGCATCTTTCTTCTCCAGAGCTCAGAAGCTAGGCATTCACCTGACAAACTGTAAGACAGGTTCTCAGTCACTCTCACCCAGAGGGTGTTTGAACTTGGGTGCCCTTGATTTCCTGGCACAGTACTTTAACCACCACATGATAGATCAGCCATTACTTATCCCTTTCTCTGGTGTTCCTTTGGAAACTGAGGTACTAATATAGCCATCAGAAAAAACAGATAGAGGGTAGTACAGGAAAAACTTCTGCCACACTGGGAGCAAGGGCCCCTCCCTTTCTGGGGCAGCAGTCAAAGCCAGAGTCACCGTTACACAGACTGTGGTTTCCTCCCTCCCTCCTGGCCCCACGTATCTCCCACATACCTCATTCTTGTAGCTGCCCACTGGAAGAAAACATCTAGAGGCTAATTGGTTCTTATTCGACTAGTTATGGAATATAGGTTGGTTTAAGTAGCTCTTTTGTGCAAAAATCTTTCAGAACATTTATAAAATAACTAGTAGTTTCAAAGTTTTGGGGATCTTAATTCATATTACTACAACAAATTGTCTTGCTTGCAATATTTTTTTGCACTTTCTTTGCAATCTTACTTGCAAATTAGCAGGTAACAGACAAGTAAAAGATTGAGAGAAGAACTTTAACATCTCTTTATTGATTTTACTTTTTTTCAGGTACTCCATACATTTTATCTATTTCAAAAATCTTAATTTGCTTAATCTTCCTCCTTCTGAAAGCTTCTTGATAAGCTCATTTTGTATACAGTCAGAAGCATTCATTATTTTATTAAGCAAGTCTATCCAGTTTGACTTTTGGTGGTCATGGAAGGTTTTGATATACTTAATTCAGTTTCCTTTTTTCACTTGCCCATTTTCTAGTGAGTGATACAGAGTTGTGTGAAATATTTTAAATTTGCAGGAGAGCTGGAACTTTCCGAATAAATTATATTAAAATTATACATCTTGATCATGATTAAGTCTTTGAGGGAAAACAAATTTCAAAACAAGATCACTAAGGGTTAAATCCTGTTTTATATTTACCTGCTTATGTGGACTTTTGAAGCTGCATAATGGCAACTCTGGGTATTTATACAAAGTTCAGATTCCACATACTTATGCTTGTTCTGCACTTCACTGTAAACATACCCAGTAAACTGCACTCAGACTGAATAAGTCCCTGGGGGGCAATAGAATTGTCTAGGCACATGGTAGTAAAAGAAAAACCTAATTAGCAAGAAGGTACTCAGACATTAATGAGGGGGACTTATCTGCCCAGAGAAGGCAACAGAATCACTCCTATATTTTAGTCAGATAATTAAGAGTTAGGCTTAATCTTCACTTGTGGTCATCCTTTAGATGAAAGAGGATTTGTGTCCAAAGTATCTACTGATGGGATAAGCTTGACCCACGGAAAATACCCATGGAGAAGTCCTCTACTGCCAAAGGCATGGTAGCAATGGCTGCTAATCAAGATACTCTACTATCCCTTGGTACATCCAAGAACTATAAAACAGCATTAACAATATATTTAAATTTTCTCTTCTGGGTATTGTTTCATAAATTTTTTCCATATCAAGGAGCATTTTGGATATTTATTTTTAGTCTTTACAGTAGATTTTCCACAATCATATTTAACTTTAAGTTAAAATCACCTAATTCTGCAATATCACTTATGCGCTGTGACATTTAGCCTTGCAGATGTGAAGACAATAACAGATCTCTGTAAGCTGTGAAGGATTGTGTACAGTGGAGGTAGTTGTGAAATGTGTCAGTTACAACCTAGTTTAAAGCTAGAAACTCCAGTTTTAAATAAAGGCGATATATCTTCTCATCTGCAGTTACTATGCTTGGCCCATAAGCAGTTACTTTTAGCTTTCCTTCCTGATGTTATTGTAAACCTGCAGCTAGGATAAAAGCTGAAACAAAACTGAGATAGGTAAATGTTGATGGCCATCCATCAGCCATTTTAAGATTCTTTGATGTTGTTCGATCCAGTTGGCTGGGTTTTTGAAGAGCTCTGTGTTTTTCTTGTCTATTGGCTGCCTTCTTTCTTTCCAAGTCTGCTTTTGAAAGTGTTGTGCATCTTATTTCAATAGAACAAATCTTACAGTACTTTTACTATTTAAGAAAAGTCTCTACATTTCTTTATAAGTGCTGCTTTATATAAATACATAATCTATAAATGGAAGATCTGCAAGGCACTCTTCCATTCATTGCTGGAAGACAGCAGGTATATTTTGAATTGTGAGGTGATGACTTTTTCAGGCAAACATTTGATGGTAAGCCTTCCTATGATTAAAAATGGAGAAAGCTTTGGACTCCTGTTTTAAGCACACTGTTTCTAAAAGGTCTTTTACTTCAACGTGCTGCTGCTTTACTGCACAAAGTAAACAATCTTAGATTTTAACTTTGGCCTAATACATAATCCCTGATCTTCCAGCTGTTCCATCTTGTGCTAGACATGTAGAGCTGCAATTGTAGTCAGTGCGAGTTGTACAGGGACAGATCTAGAGTGGGTAAGAAGGTGTGGCCACACCCCCTCTCAGACCATAGCAGTAGGAGCTGCAGCTGGAGGCTTTTTTTTTTAAAGTCCTGGAATCAAGAATTCCCCCACTCTCCTACCCTCTGTGCTCAGTGATATCTTGCTTCCCCCTCCTCTACCTGCTGCTGCCATGGTCTGCAGCTGTCCTGGGAGTGGAAGATGCTCCAGAGCTGTTCCTGCTCTGTTCCAGCTGGGCTGATTGCAAAGCAGGGCTCAACTGGGGCCAGCAGCAGTGACAGCAGCAGCAGGCAGTTTCCTTATTCATGCCTGATCTTCCTGAATGTTTTCTGCCAGCCCTGGAGCAGGCTGAGGGATGGAGGTACTTGCCCACTGCCACTATTCCCAGGTGAACCCCACTCCTCATGCAGACCAGGTAGAGCAGAGCAGGAGCAGGAGCAGTTTTGGAGTTTCCCCCAAGCCTGGGGCAGCCAGGGACAGCAGCAGCAGTGGGAGGGAGAGGGGGAATGGAATGGGACAGGAGGAGAGGAGAGGGGAGTGGAGGTGCCACTGAGCATGGGATGGGGTTGCTGAAAGCAGGGTAGTGGGGAGTTTCTTACCTGATTTGGGGACTTCAAAAAAGACCTTGGCTGCTGCTCCTACAGTGTGATCTGCCTGCCTCACTAGGAGGCAGGGGACTCTGGGAGCAGGGGCACAGCCACTCTTGCAGTACTGGCTGCTGCTCCCACACCCCCCTTTACAAAATCCTGAATCTGCCCATGGAGCTGTGCTCTATACAGTTATATACATCACTATATAATGCTATGTATTCTGAAAAATCAGTTTCTAGTTGTCTCAAATTAGGCAATCAATTAGTGAAAAGTTTTAACTTTATATGTGCCTCAGTTCCCTATTTTTAAAATGAGGTAAAATAACCCCCTTACCTCTACTGGTGTTGTGAAGTTGAATTAATATTGGTGAAGCATTGGTGGGCACCACAGAAGCATTCGTGAGCACCATAGGAAACCCAATAAGAAACAATTTAATATTCAGAGCAGGGTTTGAACAGTATGTAGTAAATAAGGCATGGAGCCACACTTTGAACAATGATGAGAATATAAACTACTGAAAAGTTGCTTGTTGTGTGAGTTCTGCCCATTCTGTGAACTGAATGAGGCAGGGACCCTGTGAAAAAATTGTGTGTTCTGTGAATTAATGACTATACTATAAATTAGATGTACAAATAATTTGCATGTATTTAATTCTGGTATCTTCCAATTTTTAAATTCTTGAATTTGCAGCCTTAATAATGTTTTTTTAATTTATTTTTGTATGTAAATTGTGACTAGATAGTATTATATTCTATTGTATTTATACAGATTGTAGCTTTTTAATTTGTAGAGAAAGTATAAGATACAGTTTGATTGAAGATTTCAAACATGTAATATCATCTGCACCAGACTTTGAAAACCTGCATGACAGATTTCATAATTCTTGGAAGTGCTATTTTGAAATTAAATGTGGCATAGTCCAGTAAAGCTTTTCGCTGACTTTTGACATAAACTGTCTTTCCTTCCATTGCCAAGATTTTCAGCAGATGAGTTAGGATGTGCTGACATAGCAAAATGAAGGTGTTACTCTAGCACAGGGGAAGGCAACATCTGGCACGGGTGCCAGAGCATAGCACACATGCTTCAGGGTGGACAGCAGGGAAGGGGCTGAGGCTGCACTGCCACAAGGATAGGGCCCCTTGTGGCTCCCCCACCATCTGCTCCGGCACATCGACATCTTACAAGTCAAGGCTGCAGGTATTTTTGGCACTCTGCCCACAAATATTGCCAACCCCTGCTCTAGCATGTGTTAACACACCTCTTCCAGTTTATTTTGGTTGCATAGAACAGCAGCAAAGATTTATTGGCATGGGCTTTTTCATAGATTTCATAGACATTAGGGCTGGGAGGGATGTAGGAAGATCATCGAGTCCAGCCCCCTGCCCCAGGGGCAGGAACTCAGCAGGGGTCATAGGATCCCAGCAAGATAAAATCCAAATTTCTCTTGACATTCAAGAGAACGCATGCCAATTTTTAGCGTGTGTTAAAAACCAGGCTACATGCCCAGGGCCCTTAGACGGTTTGTACTCTGGTTTCCATAACATATTAACACCCATGTTGCTGCTTCTTTACTGCTATCATTACTCATTTAGCTAGATTAAGTTAAATTAAGTTGATTTAAATGAAAGAAATTAATCACTAATTATTTAAAAACTATGACTGATGGAAAAAATGCATTTCTTGGTAAGCTGTCCCAAAGACTAACCACTCATAATGTTGAAATGTTGCCCCTTACTTCCAATATAATAATTCAAAACATGAATATGAGAATTCTGTAGCAAAAAGGTAAAATTAATCAATATGTATCATACAAAAGCTCCTTAATTCCAAACAAGAGAGTAGGAGAGCTCTCGGCATACTCAACTCTTGATATTTAAATGCTACCACTTCTAACTTCCCAAAGCAGCTAATGGTAATCTTTGCTGACGGGGCCATTTCACATGCCTGGACAATAGATCAAAGCACACTATGTATCTTCTCAACTCAAGATGAGAAAAATCAATTTTAAGGTCCAAAAATGAAGCTATTGGGATTGAAAGTCACTAAACACTACCAGTATCTGTAAGGCACCAGAACATGAAATAGGATCAAATATATGATTTTGCAGAAAGATATTGCTGTGCATTACTGCCGTGAGATATTACTTGAAGGAAACGAAAGAACGAAGCCACAAGTGAAGTGCTGAATTGTTTTCCTCTTGTGCCAGAGATTCTATGTTTGATTAAAGGAAAAAAAAAGGTTGGGATAAATCAAGTAAGTCTATTTTCTGCAAACAGTATGCCTACACTTACTTTATGTTAGGGATTATCAGGGATTATTCTTATATAAAGATTGGTGTTTTTATGCTGCCAAATCAGTGAGATACAGAAATACTGCTGCAAGTCATAAGAGTTTTTATGATGACAGGGCAATTTTAAATGTGCACAGTTTTGTTTTGTTTGTTTCATATAAACAAATTATGTGAATGGTTGAAATTGAGCCTTTATTGATTTCTCTAACCTTCATAAATTTATAGTAATTATATACATTATCATTGTGCCCTGAATATGTATTCTTCTGCAACACTTATAAAGTTAGGTGGTAAACAGTAAAGTAATGGGAGACCATGCTTAGCCAGTTTTCCACCTTTATTGTGCCAAGGCAGAATTCATTGTTTTCTAAATTTCAATTGACATAAGTATCTACAAATACTCTAATTCATTAAAGTTGGCAATGCATTAATATTCCAGAAGCAAATATAATTTGGTCTGCTCATTCCCAACCCCCAAGCCCCAAAAACCTCAACACTAGAAGTCAAGATGTGTCACAACTGTTATTGCCAAAGCAAAAAAACCCATTGTTCCTCTAGAGGAAAAAAGGCTATTATACCTGCAGGTAGCCTTACACAGTTGTCATGAAAATTTACTAACACAGTCACAAAAATCTACTTGCCCATACTTTCCTATTTTAATAAAAAAAAGTATTTTATTTACTTGTCAAAAGAATTGCTCACTTGGGATAAGGGGTCAAGTACATATTTTCAAAACTGGAAAACCAGCAGCTCAATACTGCACAGAAAGTACTGTCATTCTCTTCATATTCCCCATGAATGGGCATATTTACCTCTTGTCAAAGAAAATTTTAGATATGTATGCTGCCAATACAGCGAGTTAAGTCTGACATGCGCAGACAGCTTTAGTGAGTGGAAAATTCCAGGGCTCACCCAGCACGTGCCCCCTGGGTGACCTCAGGACTTGTCAGTCAGCACTGACCTACTTTTTCCACAGGCGCATGCTCAGTTACTACACAGAGCTTGATCCAACACATGCTCAGTTGGCAAAAGCATGACATAATTTGACCAGAAATTTCTATATACAAAGCGATCCGACTGGCCACTAAATTCCTATAAAAGGCTAGTGAGCCCCCACCTTGGTGTGGGCGTTTGGAGTTGGTGGGCGTTAGGAGTGCAGGCGTTGGTGTGAGTGTTTTGAGAGACTGTGCTCGATCTGCAAACAGAGGCTGCTTTTAGCAGGGACTGTAAGGCAGAGAGAGAGATTGGGATTCAAACCCCCGGTTCTCCTCATAACCTCATACAGCGGTTTAGCTCCTCAATTTCATTTCTTCTCATATTGATTCCTTTGGTTATCAGACTGTTTTGGCTTCGACTTTGACTTCAGTTTGGATCATCCTTACTGCTATGACTACGGCTTCATCTTCTACTTACCTGGCATCTGACCTCGGCTCCGTCTTCGACCATCCCTCCTCTTCGTTGTCCACTCGGACTGGCGTCACGACACCGTTCATCATTTCTTCGAGTTGCAGTTTGTTCATTGTGTTCCCTCTCATGAGCTGTTGACCAGCCCTGGGACTAGCTAGCGGGCAGCTGCCCCTATCCCTCAGGGGATAGAAAGCAAGGGCTTGCTAGTGAACCTCGTGGGCCAACAGACCCCTTTTGTTGTTCGTTTCCAATTAGTTAACTGTAACTGAAGAAGCAGCTCTGCCTACGCCTCAAAGCGTAAGTCAATAAATCCACCTGTTTGAAGCCATACGCTTTCATGCCACTCAGACTCCTCACCGCTAATCCCACGTATTTCATGTTCCAATCGCCAACCTCGGCCCACCGTGACCTTGGGGCTGCCGTTCCCCGACACCTCTAAGCATAAAGTTCACTTATTCCCCTCCAAGCAAAATACTATATGAAGAAGAGATGCAATAAAAATACTCAAGAGAAGTTAATGAGCTACTGGTTCCCAAAATCTCCCCCATATTTGGCTTTTAATGTGCCTACAGATAACCTGCTGAGGGAGTTCACCTATCTACCATTAATACTATGTTTTTTGACCGGTGATACAGACTGTCAGCTAAAGCAAGCTTTTCCATAACATGGTAATAACATTTCTTGTATTTTATCAGTTTCTTAATTGAAGCAGGAATTTTTTTCTTTCTAATCCAAATTCCTAGTAATGTGCTTTAAAGATAAGTGAGGAATGCCTTCATTAGGCTACCAGTGTATTAGGAAACCAGGCTCATTTTTAGCTACTTCTCCCTAATAGTTTCTTCTTTTTGCCTTAATTTCTCCTTTTAGGCATTACTTCATTACAAATAATTAGGGATCTACTTAAAGCATGCTGAGGCAAAAGAAAAACTGCAGGTCATTTATGGTGCTGAGCACCATTTTTGCAGTCTTTTTACAGCAAGTCCTCCTCCCCCCCACTTCTGATTGGCTGAGGGGCCTTGGTGCCTCCCCCCATGACTGGATGAGAGGGCTGTCTTTGTGTTGCCCCACCCCTCACTGCTGATTGGCAGAAATGGAGGGGCCTCACGAAAGCCAGTCCTTGAGGCCAATCAGCAGCATAGGGTGGAGGGGGCAGCCACCACTTTGGTTGCTCCCCTTTCTGCCAGTGGCTTCCCCCCTCTGTTGTATTGCAGTAGCTATAATTGTTTTAATTACTTATATTGCTATTTTTTATAATGAATTATTTAGCCATTAAGATAAAGTTAATCTTGTTATGATTTACTTTCCATAATATTTTAATCAGTCATTATTGTCCTGGAATTAACCATCAATTTAAATTTTCTATTGCTTAGCATAAATATATTTGATCTATTGGTCTCATGATCTTAAAACTTAAATTTAGTATAAGAAAAATGCTTATGTAAGGTCTCTGGTATGTCTGGCATGTTTGAAAAGAGGTAATGAAAGAATGAATGATGTATGTATGTGACAATGAGACAGTACTCTCACAGCAGGTGAAAATAGCTTTCTGTGGTTTAACAGTTAAAGGTTGCAGTGACGTCGAATCATAAGTTAAGGATTACCAAAAACTAAATCATGCCTTCACCCTGATGGCTAAAAACTACAGGCAACAACCCCCCTGAAGACTGCAAAGCCAGAAGATCATGTCCTACCAATTCCAGCCTGCCAACGGGACAAGGAAGATGATCTTCGCATCTGACTCAGTGGAGTCTATAGGCTTGTATGGACAGCTATCAGTATAAAGAATGAACACAAAGAAAAGGAGTTTTGGGTGCATCCAACAAGACCTGACTCCATTCCTTGTGGTCAGTTTGGCTGGCCATCAGACTGACCCAGCAACTTTAGAACTTGGTAACACCTTAACCTGTGCAGGACTGTCTAAGTATCTGTGAGTATGCTTGTTTCTTTTGTATGAATGAATGAATGAATATGTATAGGAATGAGTGAAGTAAATAACCTTACTGTTCTTTATTCTTATCATGTTGCATGTTTTATATTCCAATAAATGTGGCGTTGTGCCTTATCCCCTGATAAGATTTCTGCTTGTTTTTAATTCACACTGTATGCCCTGTGCTGACAACACCTCCCCCTGGCAGACTATGAGGTCAGGCTGCAGTGGCCACTGGCTTCCAGTAGGGAACCAGAATTTTATTTTTAGTAAGCTTTTTTTTTCTCCCCCAATGATCCCACGCAAAATCATGGAAATCACAGTTTTTCAGGGGTTCTGCAAAACTTGAGAAACCACTATTTGAGTAGGTCCCTACAGGGAAAAATGCAATCATTCAAACCTCTATGTCTGTGGTCCTAGGATAAATCCTAAAAAGGTTCATGGGATAAGAAGTACTAACAGTTTATTCCAACATATTGCAAAATACATCTGAATAGTTATGCCAGGATTGCATCATTGAATCAATGGAAGAAAAATGCCAGTGCATTCAGCCTCTCACTAAACTCTGATTAGAAGAATGATGTGTGTACATGCCAATCCTAGAATATTTCTGTTTTAGGAAAAAACATGTCCAGGGACAAGCACAACATTGGTTCCTGCCCTAAAATTCAGTCTCATATAGACTGATGTACATAAATGTTGTTCTTCAGGATTCTTTCATACATAGATGTCCTGAGTTCTTGAGATAGAACCACTAAAAGGAGGTGTGGACTTGCCAAGAAGAGAAGTAGCATGTGTTCTTTATTCAAAAATTTTAAAATTGTGCTCACTTCACCCATGCAAATTATTCCATGCCTCAACTTGGCTAATTCATCCTTTCATTGTGGGTTTTAGTAAAATATATTTGAACATGAACAAAGCCTAGAACCTGATTCTGTACCAAAATACTACACATAGACTGAGCATGGTCCTTGGTTTTATTTGATCCCAAAAGTCTAATGGTGACAAATTAACCAGCTTCACTTTTCAAAATGCTTAACAAAGAAATTGGACCACCAAGGAGAAAGGTATGCAAGCTGGTAGAAAACCTGACTAAAAAGCCTTGTGGGCCAGATCCAGATCAGGTGGCAGAACAAGCAGTGGTAGTGGCAGAATGGGGATCAACACAGCCATAACCTGCCTCCCAGTGCCAATATACATCCTCAATGCAGCTCAGTTGTTGTTAGGGTTTCTGATGTGTAAACCATGAATATTTATCAAGTTAATCTATGTATGTAAACTTAGGTTCTCCACAAAGTGCAGAAAATCCTCTAATAAAGTCCACTCAATTTGGGGAGCTTCCAAACAAATTATTTTACTACAACCCTTGATCCAGAAATCCTTAGGACAGCTTTGTGTAAACTAGTATGACCAGAGTGACTAGGAATCTATTATACTCAGAAGGGGATGGGAACAGTGAAAATGGTGGCTTTAGGGGGGAAAGGTAGGGACAGAGGCTTACTTGGCTTTATACAATTCTGGACCACATCTTCCCTTCTAGTAAAGAAACACAATGTAATACAAATTGTTCCCACCCCCTTCTTGTTTGTCCATCCATCGCATGGTAAACCAGAAACTGGATAAAGGATGTAATAGAAAGGTTATTATTTACTAAAAAGGAGATAAAAGGTAATAGATAGAATCCTCTAATCCTAAAAAAAAAATCTATGTTTTAAATTGTAATGATTTGGGATCTTAATAATATTTTATTCAGGTTATTGAATATTTATTTTGTAAATAAAACAAGACAACCTAGGTTTTCAGAAACCTTTGCATCTGAAATTTCAGAGCAGTTCTAGTCTCCTAGCAACTTCACATGGATCCACTCACCTTGTGACAGGCATCAGAAACCAAAACTAAGATGAACGACAGATATAAAAGCAAGATGCCAAAAGCTGTAAGTAGTATTAGCCCACCCACATATGCCCTCCCAGCTTTTTCATATTATGACAGACATTTTAAATTATTTTGTTATTAATTTTTACCTCTTGAAAACAGAATTGTATAGTATATAAGGTTTAGTGTTCACTTATGTGCTACTGTTCAGGTAGAGAATAAGTGCTAATCTATTTGTGAAGTGCTTATAATATCTGACCATTAAGAACCTTTTCCTTGTCCCTTTGAAGTCAATGGTTAATTTCCATTGAATCCTGTGAGAGCAGACCTTGGTGTGTTGCAGCTCCCATATACAGAAGTAACTGAATTTCACATACCTTTCACAAAAACACAAGGAAGTTCTTTATCTTCAAAACCATAATAATTAAAAATAAAATGCTTTTTTTATTCCAGCCAAAACAATAAAATATACAGAAAATGAATGACCTAAAATGTGTTACTTTTTCTAGTCTGAATATGCCTGGCTTCAACTTCAAGCCCCTGATTACTGTTATACCTTAGACTACAGAGTTTCCTATAATCAGATTTCTGTTTCCCTGTAGCTACTTGTAGACTTTGATGAAGTCAACCCTTAATCTTCTGTTTGACAAGCTGTGTAGAATGAGTTCCTGGACTCTCTACCTGTTTTGTATGCTTTTAATCATTCTCATCACTCTTCTCAGAACCCTCTCCAATTTTAAAACATACTTCATGAATTGTGGACACCAGAACTGGACACGGTGTTTCATAACTAGATGTACAGGTGCCAAATACAGAGGTAACATCAGCTTTCCATACCTATTCCATTTAATTTATTTATACCATCTGGGGTTGCATTAGTCCTTTGACCACAGAGTTGCACTGAAGGCCATGCTCACTTGATCATCCTCCATGACTTCCAAGTCTTTTCGAGAGTCACTGCTACCCTGAATCAAGACCTCAAACCTGTAAGTATGGCCTACAGCTTTTGCTTATATATTTATGAATTTACATTGGCCATATTGAAACAGATATTATTTGCTTGTACTCATTTTAACCAGCAAGCCAGATCACCCTGTAACAGTGACCTTTCTTTATTATTTACCAATCCCCTTTATGCTTTCTGCCCACAATCTTTTTTTTTGGGGGGGGGGCGGTAGTTAAATGTGGTAGAAGATGGTTTTCTTTAAATTCATTTATTTTATCAGTATATAAACTCAGGACCAGAAAAATAATTAGATGCCTAAAGGAGAATTTAGATGGACATTAGTACAAAACAGATTAAAAAATTATAACTCAGCTGCTACTTAATCCTGGAGGTACCTAATATACTAGGTCCCTCCCTGTTTGACTTCAGAGTATTTCAGATGCCTTGAGTTATACACTTGTGACTGCCTAGAATTTTTTCTGTATGAGTGCCTAAGCCTCAGATCCAAAAGTTAGGTGGAATGGCACATAAATCCCATGGGGACCCAATCTGGTAGGCATGCTGTAAGCATGTCTAACACATCCACAAACTCAGCTCCCCTCATAAAAATACAGTAGTGGCCACTTTTTCATTAAAATACTGCAAGAGGAGGAAGAGGAGGTACCAACTTTCCATCAAAAAGCCTAGTAGCTAGAGCACTCAATATTTCATGCCCTCAGCTTGCAGGGGGTTAACTCCACCTCTCAGAGTGCTCTAACTACTACTTAGTAACTTGGGGGTTAAAACTCTGTCTACTCCTCTTGCTGAAATTGTACGATGGTTCAGGAAAGGATACAAGAATTATTCATAAGAGAGAATGCACAAGCAGCTGTGCCTACTATTTATGGCACCCATGGTGGGTTCTAGTTCTTATTCCCAGGACTATTTTTTGTTTCTTTCTCCAACAACAGCTTAGACAGACCACTGACCTAATCTAGTAGGGCAGCTCATCCTATTTAAAAGCATGTATCATTAAAGTTTTGGATATTTATTTTCTAACTCTTCCTTTTATTACTTAGAAATGTAGAAGTTTATAAAAACCTTGCCAATTCTAATTGGAAGTAAATTGCAACACATAAAAGCTATTTTTCGTCTAATGTCAAAGAAATAGAAGTGAGTATTTTTAAAAAACACAGCAGTGATGCCATGTAGTAGGGAAAACATTCTATATTAAGAAGAAACTAAAACATCTTGAAAAGCCAGCATCTATAAACTTGGATTTCTGCTTGTCTGCTGTGTATCTCTAACATCACAAACACCCTTATAAATTATTTTTAAAAAACCTTCCGAAGTAACAAAGTCACTTCTGAGTTTTTTAAATTTTATTTTGTCTGTAGATGAAGCTACTATGCAGAATCAAGAATCAGTTTGAAAATACATTTTAAATTAAACTTTTGTAAAATGGTATCATTTTTGTTATATAGCTGAATATTGAGAAAAATATATCACAAATCTTCTTTTTTAAGGAACTGCATTTAGACTTTCTAATAAAAAGGCAATATTCTAGAAGCTCATAAATCCACAGTAAAATAGACTTTGTGGATGTGTCCAGATGAGCCTGCATGTGCCTCTTGCCGCACCTCATATTTGCAGTGCAGGCTCAAAATTTGATACCTGGATATCCAGGTATCAAAAACCCCACCCCAGAAAAAAAGCACAGTCCAGGACTGTGTCCTGGGGCAACTGGTGGCATGGGTCCTCCAAAGAGATGCTCTGGTAGCCAGCCAGAGCACCTCTATGGCAACCCCTTGCCCCAGTGCTGCAGCATGCTGCCTGCTTATGCAGGGCAAACAGCAATGCAGGCTGCAGTGACCCAGACCTGGGCTCTGTTCCAGGTAGGAGAAGGTGGGAGGGGGCTGAAAGAAGGGGCTATGAGGGTGTGGGGAACCATGGGGGGCAGCTATGCAGGGGTGGGTTTCCTGCCCACTCCTCACAGGGCGCACATGCCCCCTGGCATGACCCCAGCTCCCATGCATAGCCCCAGCCCCCATGCATAGCCCCAGCCCCCATGCATGGCCCCAGCCCCCACAGCAGCAGCAGCCATCGAGGTGCTTGAGGCCTCGTGGCACAGTCCCCAGTGCGGTGCGGAGCCTGGCACCCAGCACTGCCTCTGCCATATCATGCAGGTCCAGCACAGCTCAGTGTGGCACCGTGGGGCAGCTCCAGGCCACTCAGGCTGTCACCTGGGGCACCGTGCCACTCACAAGGACTGCCTGTCGTGTCAGGCCAGGTCCTGTGTGCACAGAAGTGCCCGGCACAACGGCATGCAGGGGCCATGCACATAGGACCTGGATTGACATGACAGGTGGTCTCCGCAAGTGGCACAGGGCCCCAAGTGACAGAGTGAGTGGGCCAGAGCTGCTCAGGTGCATGGTGATGGACCAGTCCTGAACAATATGGCAGAGGCAGTGCTGGGTGTCAGGTGGCTGGGGCCAAGCCATGTTGTCCCATGCCACATGGAGGGCCTGTCCTAGGAGGCCCTGAGTACCTGGATGGCCGCTGCTGTTGCAGGGGGCTTGGGCCATGTGGAGGGAGAGTATGTGGGCCATGTGGGGGGGGCTGTGGCCCTGCGGGGGGGGAAATCCATGTCCTAGTGGGGGGGGCTATGCCCTGTGGGGGGGCCGGGGACCCACCACTCCTTAGCAGCCACCCCCACACAGTCCTCCCACAATCTTCCCACACCTACCCACACCCCTTCCCACCCACCTCCTGCAAACCCCACATCCCCCCTATCAGACAGCTCTTGTGCCCAGGTACCAGACAGGATGAGACCTGTTGACAGGAGCTGTGGCTGCAGAGGCAGCTACCCCTACATCCTAGTTAGTGAAGGGGTCAGGGGGAGCTCTAACTGTCCTATGATAAGAAAACCAAAAGCAAATATCAAAACATATAGATATTTATAATTTATTTTATTATGATGACAGAGACACCAGTAGGCTCCCAAACTACTTTAACATTGTAAATATATCAATAAAACTTTGCCTAATTGATCTCTCTCTTTATATATATTGATGTGTATAGATCTATATAGATATAGTGGTCTTTTGTTTTAATTGTGGAAGAACATGTATTTTGGGGGTATTTTAAAGAGTGAATTTGGGATTTGTTTATCAGAGAATTTGTAGTTTTTAAATAGTAAGCACCAGAATTCCTGCTAGTGAGCCAAGTGGCAGGACCCAGGCAGAGGAGCCTGCTCAGGGCTGGCACCCAGGACCCAGCTGGAGGTGGCTGACCTCCTGGTCACTTGGGGCCAGAAGGACATACTTTGACAGTTCAAAGGAGGCCACCACACTGAGAACATTTTCTGGGCGATAGCTGCCCAGATGGTGGCACACATGGCAGTAATGCCACACAAAGGCCAACTGTGAAGCCACAGCCCACTGGCAGCTGTCCCAGAGGTGCAGATGCCTCTGCTGAGGCCATGCAGTTGGGTCTGGCAGGTGCGCAGCTTTGAGGCCACATGCTGTCGAAGGTGGCAGCAGGTCATAGCCAGGCAGCAGCCCCATTGCCAGACTGCTTCAGTAGGTAGGGGGTGCAGGGAACTCTCGGTTAGGGCTGCTTCAGCAGTCCAGCTGGAACAAGGAGCCAGTGTCCTCAGATACCAATTGGCTGGGTCCCAGAAGCTCCTTAGAGCAAGTAGCCCTGAGCTGCTTGCCAGCGCAGGTTTTATACTGCTGGGACCACTACAGGTGCTGGCCCCAGGCTCTAGCTGCCCCTGCATGAAGTTCTGGGAGGAGCTGAGCAGGGTTATTTTGCTCCAAGTGGCACAACTTGCCCCACAGCAAAGTGCTTGTCCAGACACATGCCGAGTCAAAAATCCCTGGCTCAAATTTGTGCCGCTCCTATTTGAGCTGCTGCAAGCACACATGCCTGCAAGTGTGGACATGCCCTGTATAGGTATTCTGGATGCAGCTGGGGGATGAAATCTTCTACCTAGTGATAGCTCACTAATCTGCACTATAGCTCTGGTATGGTTACTACACCATTTCTATACGTGCTTAATTTTAATAGTAAAATACAAAATTAACAAGGTTACTTTTGGGCTAGGCACAGAAATTACACAAAAACCCGTATAAGCGATCAGAAACTGGTTCAAATCTGTAACACGAAAGAAGTTCAGTGCATATAATATGAAAGAAGTTCAGTGCATATAAACTGCTTTCAAAATGGCTGACCACTTTAAGATAAACCTGGATGGATGTAGTATTAGACTTAACTGATTTAGGTTAAATTGGTTTCTTGAACTTCAGTCTGAGATCTCCTCCAGATTCAAGTTAACTCACAGTCCCCCAGAATCCCAGGATGCTTTTCATCTCCCCGGCAAACTCCTTCCTCCCCAAAGGATGGGTGGGCTAGCCTTGGCCCAAGCTGTCTGATTAAACCTATTAGTTGGACAGAATTCTCTTTGTTAAAGAAATTTAATTTCTCAGTTTATTTGGAGCTAGAATAGTTTGCAGTTTGAATAAGCAGCTGAAAAAAGTCTGGAAAAGACCTTTCAGTTTAAATGACAGTAGCATTTTCTGTTGCAAATTTTAAAAAATATTGAAGCAAAAGCACGGTTGGGAAGGCAGAGGCAAAGACAGCAGATTAGTCAATTTCCTGTGCAAATTGTGGTCCCCATGTAGCCCTCAAGTAAACAAATATAATTTAAAACAATCTATTTGTATCCCTACCCTTCCCAGTCTGCCTCTGTTCACATAAAGATGCTCATGTTCAAAATCTACTGCTTTCCCTATCAACATTAGTTGGGAATACTCTATTTCTAATAAGCTTCTTGCCACTGTTTATAGAATAGATAATATTTAAGGGAAAAATATTTTTCATCATTTTATTTTATTTAATTATAATGTTAATTAGGAAAAAATGGTTGTGTAACCCTGGCACATGATGCTACTCGCGTGCCACGTCCGAGTGTGGGAATCCTGGAGCGCCTAGTAGTGTATGCCTCACTTGGCTCTCCTAAGAGCTGAAATGAGCCTTTCCGGCAGGGAAAGCCCCTTTTATACTTACAAAACCTTTGCAGCCACAGATATAATTATTTAAAAATATATAATTTTATACAATTTAAATATATACAGAATAAGATATAACTGAAGTGGATACAAATTACAAGTTACTACCAAAATAACTCTATTTACATTACACAAAAGGAGCTCTGGTAGTACAGGGATAGTCACTTGGGTGCCTAGAGGGTTCACATACTCTCAAGTGTGATACAGGTTAAAGGACAAACATAAATATTAATTAGAAGTTGAAACACAAATAAATAAATTGCTCAATATTTAAAATAAAAAATAATCCTCAGCTCCTCCCACCGGCTCCGTGGCAGGTTGTTTGTGGCTCCTCCCATGTCAGCCCAGGCATCACTGCACTGCTGGCAGCTGCTCTCATGTCTGGGTCCCTGATGCCCCGGCCTGCAGCCCTTGCACGATGGGCCGTGAAGTTCAGGCTGTAGGCTAAAGCAGATACACTTCTCGCATGAGTGAACACATAGGACACATAGGGTTTGTCTCCCACAGCCCACACCCCCTCCCTTTAGGTTACACACATACACACCTACAAACTGGGGCTAGTTCTCCAAGTCTTGCCTTCCCTTGCCTGGGCACTGGGATGCACTGAGATGGGCTGTCACAGCCGCGCACCCCTCCCTTGAATTACATACACACTCTGATGTGAGGGGAACTTGCTTCCCCACAAGCAAATTCATGTGCTTCTCAGGGGATCAGCCCACTCCCTCCAGAACCCCAGCTCCAGTCCTAGGACTGTGAGTGCACCTCTGACCCATCAGCAGCAAAACACAGCTCCTGCAGGCTCAGGGGAGGGGTGAATCACTGAAGCTGAGCCTGCACAGACCTCTCCCCGCAGCGTGCCCTTCTCTCTCCTTCTTGTCTCTTGCTGGGCAGGGAAATCACCCTGTTTTTAAAGAAACCCTCCCAGCCAATCCAGAGGCTGGGTTTTTGTGGGCTTTCCCTAGCCATCCCTCTCTGATTTCAAACCCCTCTGGCTGGTGTTATTCCGTTCTTTTCCTTTATCAAGGTATCCCTGTCCGAGGCAGCTTCATTTGCCCTAAGTATAGGGTCCCGGTTGGAAGAAATTTCCTTTGCCCCAGTATAGTGTCTCTGAAGGTACTAGCCTTGTCATGGGACACCCTCCAGTCAGGTGGACCCAGAGAATGGTGGTGGATGGATCATTTTTGACCTGGAGGGACGTGGGCAGTGGGGGTCCCCCAAGGCTCAGTCCTCAGGCCCACACTGTTTAACATCTTCATCAGTGACTTGGATGAGGGGGTGAAAAGCACCTTGTTCAAATTTGTGGACAAGTGCAGGGTACTGCACCTAGGGAGAAAGAACCAGCAGCATACCTATAGGCTGGGGAGCTCCCTTCTCATCGGCACAGAGGCAGAAAGGGATCTTGGAGTCATTATTGATTCCAAGATGAACATGGGCTGCCAATGTGAGGACACAGTCAGTAAGGCTAACTGCACCCTGTAATGCATACACAGATGCATCATGAACAGGTCCAAGGTGATCCTCCCCCTCTGTGTGACATTGGTCAGGCCACAGTTGGAGTACTGTGTCCAGTTCTGGGCACCACACTTCAGGAGGGATGTGGACAGCATTGAGAGGGTCCAGAGGAGGGCCACTTGCATGGTCAAGGGGCAGAAGGGCAGGCTCTACGAGGAGAGGCTACAGGACCTGAATCTGTTCAGTCTCCACAAGAGAAGGCTGAGAGGGGATCTGGTGGCTGTCTATAAACTTACCAGGGAGGACCAGCGGGGAATGGGAGAGTCCCTGTTCCCCTGAGCACCTCCCGGAGTAACTAGGAATAACAGTCATAAGTTGATTGAGAGTAGGTTCAGGCTAGACATTAGAAGGCACTACTTCACAGTCAGGGTGGCTAGAATCTGGAACCAACTTCCAAGCAAAGTGGTGCTCACTCCCACCTTAAGGGTCTTCAGAAGGAGGCTGGATAATCACCTAGCTGGGGTCGTTTGATCCCAGCATTCATTCCTGCCCATGGCAGGAGGTCAGACTTGATGATCTGCACAGGTCCCTTCCGACCCTAACAACTATGAAACTATGAAACTAGGTAAGCAACCCTTCAATGTCTGTTACAATTGTTTTTATTTAAGACTGTTTCTGAGATTTAAGGGGAAAAAACCACTGACACTTTCTTTAAACGTTCTATTCTATCTCAGTGACTGATTCTGCAAAAATGCCACCACCTTCCTTATCTGATCTACTACTCCTGTGGATTTAGTCATATCAGCTTACTTGTGTGACAAAGCTACATTTTTACTGTTCGTGTTCAGTCTGTATAGCTGGAATGGATAAGGCAGAGAGAACTGGATCCTAGTACCTCCTGTGTCAGAATTATTTATCAAGACCCGATACTGCAAACACTTGCAGAGTTGTTTATCTTCAAGCACACGGACAGTCCTATTTATACACATATTGATGCACTTGAGCCTACAATTAATCCCATGCATAAATCTTTTTAAGACTGAAACTTAAATTTGCTTGTTCAATCTGTGTGATCTCAATCTAGAGCAGAGGTGTCAAACAGAGGCAGCCGGCCAGATCTGACCCAAGGTCATTTGGCCTGCATGGCTTCTCACAGTATGGAAGACCCATATTGGGATCCAGCCTGCAGAGCTGGAAATGTAGCAACAGATGAGCAGTGAGAGTAGTAACCCTTCCAGCTGCCAGAGCTGTTGTGTTCACAGGTACAGCACCCAGGAAGTTAACACTGCTGCCACTTGCCCCGCCATTGGAGGTGGGTCATCTGGCCTGTAAGAAGTCCTTCAGTCTTCATCTGGCCTGCAGAGCCAAACGAATATGATGACCATTGTCTACATAGTAAAGAAGGGATGCATAGCTGTAAGTATAAACTGAATTTGGCTTGCCTAATTTTTACTATTGGTGGTTATACAAAACAAAAAGGAAACAGGTCAGGCAAATTTCAGGACCCAGACTAAGTTTGCAGAGCTGACAATTATAAGCAAACTTCTTTTAATAATGTGTAAAAGTTAATTCTGAGGCCTGGTATACATGAAACTCCATTCTGGTATCTTTTTAGTCTCTTCAGAACATAACATCACATGAACACTGAGATGATCATTGTGTTCTAACCCATTATTTTCTTACATGTGAAAATACAATTAAAAAAATAATTTTATTGCTGAAAAATGTTAAACTGGCCCTCAAATCATTGGTAATTATCTGAAACATTGTGCATGGAGTATATCTATTTGCTGCCCAGACAAAGCCCAGCTGGCTCTGATAGTCTGGATGGGACTGACTGCAGGCTGTTTGATTGCCCTGTTAAAGTGTTTGGGTGTAACTACTGCACAAAAGCAGCAGCCTTCTGTGGGGTTGTAGCAAGACAGGTTCCCTTTCCATCTAGCTCCCGAATATCTGATTCCTTGCTCCTAGTGCTGGTTCCTGATTCCAGGATTTTTAGTTGGGTTCCTGATCCTTGGGTCTCATCTGCCTCACTCCTGCCTGCATCCTTGCCCTGCTCTGGGGCTCTTGGACTCCTAATTTTATGGTTCTAGGCTCTGGACCTCCCAGGCTAGTGCTCTTATCAGTGAATCCTGGTTCCATATGCAGGTCATACCCGTAAGGAAAAATCTGCTAAACCAGATTTTTAGCTAAATGAAAAGTATTCACACTTTTAGAAAACAATTTTGATTTGTTTCATGTGTTTCTTAAACTCAAAATAGTTTAGTTTTAAACCTTATACACATCATGAATATTACTGTAATGAAACTAGAAGCAATTAAAAAAATCACATCATACTCATGCAAACTGATTTTCCTTAATAAATACAATTACTCATGTAAACAATGAAATAATACCAGCGATTAGAATTGAAATGAAGATGCATAATGCTATTAATTCTGTATGTATGAAGATTGAAAGAGACATAGAGCACATTTATCTTGTTATCTTTACACAGATGGATACACACACACACACACACACACACATACACTACAACTCCATATCACCAAAATTGCCTTTTGATCTTATGTGAAACAGTTTGTGATTTTGAGTTGAATCTGCCAAATAGTTTTAGCCAAAAAAAATGAGAATTAGATTCACAACATCAGGGAGGAGATGGCAAGAATATACTAATCACTCAGCTGACCTTTTACACAACCACAGAATGATTAGGCTATTTACCCAGGATAAAGAAGTCGTGGATGCAATATACTCTATTAATAGACAGAATGTTAACCTATATTACTAATTTCTCATGGAAATACCTTAATCAACTTCAGTATTTTGAAATTAAAGATCCTCAATCTATACTTCTGAAGCTAATCCACTTTGTATAAAATACTTAAATATTCATTGGCGCAGGTCCTGGGACCTAGGTATGCTAGTGTGTTGTTTCCCGGGTGAATATTCTAACCACTTATTCTCTGATATGCTCAATGAACACACATGTATTTCAAGAAGAGGCAGCACTTCAGCAACAAGATAAGACCTGAGAAAGACCTACCACAGAATATCAGCTAGGGCACCTTCTTGGGCTGCAGGCGCAGGTGTCTTTGGGCAGAGGCAATAACTGAACCAAGGTTATCAATCTTTTGGGTAAGTGGTCTGTTATGTAGGTGACAACATCTCTGCTTTCTTGCTGATTTTACAAATAGTGCCTAATAGCCTACATTTCTGTTCACAAAATTTTAAAAGAAGGCTGACTTTGAACTGAAAAATATTTTTACATCAAATAAAATGTTCTGTTTGACTAGAAATGAAGCCTGTCTGTTTTAATAATGGGTTTGGGGGTTATTTTGATTTTTGGTTTGGCTACTGAACTGAAAAATTAATTATTGATGCAGTCCAAATTCAATGTTGAAATTAAATGAAACTTGGAAGTTGGGAATTCAAACACAGAAGTTCAGGAATAATAATCTAGAATATTTTACAAGGAGCATAAGCTGTGTTTTCAAGTTAGTATTTCTGTGAGAAGTGCAATATCTTAGTTTTTCCAATTGCCATTCTCAAACTTATTATTTTATTAACACATGGCCAGATCCCATCCTTTGCTTCATGGCTGCATTACTAGCAAATGGAAGAATCAAATTATCTTCTTCCAACATTACAACAGGACAAGTATTCAGCATAAGAGACTGATCCTCTACAGCAGGGGTAGGCAACGTTTTTTGTCCAGAGTGCCAAAAACCCCACAATGTCTACCTTGGAAGGTGCAGAAGTGCCGGCATGCCAGAAAAACAAAATTGGGGGGGG
>NW_017729034.1:67973491-67984645 GCF_001723915.1 Gavialis gangeticus
CATATTAGTATATTTAATAACTATAAATGTTGCTTTTATTGTTGTATATTCCTTTTTTTGTTGAGCATGTTGCAATGAGAGAGAAAAAAAGAGACAAATAAGAGAAAGAAGAGAGAGAAAGAAAACGGAGAGCAGAGAGAGAACCAGACACATGCACACGCACACAGAGCACCACATGCACAAACACAGAGAATCAGAACACACCCAGAACAGACACTTGCACACACACACACCAGAACCAGACATGTGTGCACACACAGACACACAGGACCAGACAGAGAGAGACAAACACATGGAACCAGATGCATGGGCACACAGAGCTAGGCTCCTGGGCCACTGGACAAAGTCCACTCCAAGGCACGCATGCACCTGCTAGTATGGAGCTAATGCTTGAGCCCGGAGCAGATGTTTGCAGCCTCTTGGCTGCAGCTGGCCCAGGCTCTGGGTAGCTGCTGCCAACCATGGCAGGGCTTGCAGCTGCCCAGCCACCTGCTGGGAGCAGCCCAGGCTTTGTGGCTGGCAGTAGCTGCCTAGACCCCTGCTCTACAGTGTAGAATGACTCTTAAGAGTTCTGAATATTTGTTATCCATGAATTGTCTGGTTCAACTTCCAGCCTGTCTGGTTGCCCATAAAGGGCTCTGCCCCTTCTCCCTTACAACGAGGAGCCTTCAGTTCCACAAAATAGTTAGATATGTGCCTAACTATGAGCATTTGAGTAGTTCCTGTGAACTCAGATAAATTTTGTTATAACCTTTTCCCATTTAACCTTGAATTGTATGTAACAATAAAATATCCCATTTGATTTATATAAATTAATTCTTTTTAAAGTTTTGTGATATTGTAAGTGTTAGTATTATTAACTCACACCAAAATCTCACTGGTACCACTATGTGTTGTAATCTATCATCTTGAGCTCAGGGTTAGCCAGATATTTAGAGGTCAAAGTGTTGACACAATGTAGAAGTGTATTTCAAGATAATCTCTTTTAGGATACACTGAATACTGACAAATGTATAAGATGCTAAGATGGCTATTTAACACCCTTTGGCATTCCCTCTCCGTGCTCTTTCTAATAACATTTTCTGATAATGAAATCTGGAATTCTTTCAAAAGAATCTAATCCAATGGACAAGCAGTGCCTAGTATGGTGAATTTTGTGGGTATGGTCCTGCGGACTTTTAAATCAGTAGGTCACTTTGTGGCTTCCAAGGACAATTCTCCCTTCCCCATGGAATCTAAAAATCTCAAGACCTCTCACTGAAAAAATTCAGCAAGCATTTGTCTCTGCTAGGAAATGGACTAGAACATCTTCCCATGTGGACACCCTATTCTGGGATAATACATATTTTATCAAAGGATATTTATTCTGAGTTTAAGTGAATACTTATTCTGACTTCAAGTGATTTACACTAAACCAAAATCAGGCCATTTTTATTCTGTATGATGACATATAGGCTCACTCTGGTTTAAATTTTAATCTTTTAGGAATCTAGAGTCATTTCTCCATTTTTAAAAACCATAAGTAACAAAACATCTGGCTCAAATGGAAAAGGGACAATTACATAAATAATTTAGAGCAAAAGACCCCCCCCCACACACACATACAATAAGATATTTTATAATATCTGGTTCGAAAACCTGAATTACAAACAACAGAAGTTAAGATACTTCTAACTCATAACCCAGAAAACTAAAAACAGAAGACATGTATCATAACTTAACAGATGAAAGATGAGACACCCTCAACACCAAACCCGCTTTAGTAGTATTTACTCTGTAGTTGTATCTATGCAGTGACAGCCAAAGAACACCAATTCTGCAAAATAGTATAGATTTCCATATCATCTTCTACAAATTCTTTGGACACTAATCAAAACTGGTACTACAAGTAATAGGACTTCTTGCTTATTTATAAGATATTGAATGTACAACTGTGTGAATAATTCATTTAATTTGTCAGCATTTTTAATTAAACACAGAACAATATTTACAAGGAGAGGAGAGGAGAGGAGAGGAAGAAAATGGATTGGAGTGTTCCCCCCATCACTCCATACTTAGGACTAAGACACTCACCTAAGATGTGGGATTCCAGTTTCAAAGGCCCTCTCCAACTGAGATGGAACAACACTGGGGTCCCTGGCCATTCAGAAGACTGCCTTAACCACTGACTTACAGGGCACTGGATATAGGTTCTTGCACATCTTCCACTTTTAAAGCAATGGTATCATATATTTAATTCACACTGTTATACAAAAGCATGTAAAATTGTATGCCAGTCTAGTTTTGAAACTCATGACTATCTCTATTCTATAATAAAAAGTATACTTATGGCAGAAGTTGATTGAAAGCATGAGTATAATACTTAGACCAGGACTGTTCAAATGACAGTCCACACAGCCTGTGAAGTGTTAATGTGTGGTCCCCAGCTCCTACCTGGCCTCCATTCCTTGTTGCTCAGGCTACTGCTGCAGCCAGGGCCTCCAGGCCCCACCTCTCTCCCTCATCTTCACATCCTACTCTTCCTGCTCGGGCAGGGCATTATAGCCCAGAGTGCCAGGGGAGCCCACACAGTGGTGCAACAAGGGAGCTAATGTGGGGGCTGCCCATCCACAAGGTGTGGATGATGGGAAGGGCACCACTTGTGCACAGTGCAGTGGCAACTTGTACATGCAGTGCAGCAGAGGGGCTTCAGCCTGTGAGCCTGTGGTTTGTATACGTGCAGCCCCTGGGGCATGTTGCCCTTGTTGATGCAGTTCATATGACCCTCAGCTGCTTAGAAGCTGGGCAGCCCTGACTCAGGCAATTCATGGAAGTTCAAGCCTAGAATGAGAGACTGGAATGCCCATCTACTTCAACAGAGGGCCTACCTAGTTACATCAGGGCAGAATTTTGCTATCAAGAAGTGGTTCTACAAATATGTCATGTGAATAAAGAAAGATCACAAAAACTATATGCTTGCTGCTAAAAGGAGAAACTCTTAAAGGAACAGGCTGTTCAGTATAGGGTGTGTCTACATGTGTGTGTTAATGTGGAGTAGCCTATTTTACTGCACATTAAAATGTTGCATAAAAACCGTGCAAATATGTTAATGTAAATGTAAAATAAACTGCACATTAAACATTACTAAAAAAAGTGTGCTTTGTCTACTGCACATTAGGGCAGCCTAATGCACATTTATTACCTAAAGCACCTAATGCACATTTATTATGTAAAGTACAAAATTTAATGCACATTAGGAAAACATATTAATGCACTTTGCTTTTAGTCTTCACTAAAAAAAGAAAATACAAACCAGCAACTGGATGACTCCCCAAATTAATATAAACTCAGAATTGGAGGATAAGCATAAAAAGCAAAGAACATGTAATTTTTTTGACTATTCTGAATTAGTTTAAATTAGCAGGTACTTGATGGAATTCATCCCATCTTGCTGAAAGAACTAGCTGTAGAAATTTTGGAGCCAGTGGTGAACTTACAGATGCAGGCAGGGCCCCAAAGGCCACAAAAAGACCAACACAGTTTCCATCTTTAAAAAAGTTAAAAAAAAAAAAAGAAAGAAAAAAGGAAAAAGGAAGACCTAGGGAATTACAGACCTGTGAGCATGACTTCAATACCTGGAAAGTTAGTACAGCAAATCACAAAGTAATCAATTTATAAATATCTGGAGGATGAAGGAGTAATCACTAGCAGCTAACATGCCACTCTAGATTAAAAAACTGTCACTTAGCCAAAAGGAAACAGAATTCTACCATAAGTTATCACCTTTGATAAAATTAATTTTCACTGAAGTTGCATGGAGATCCATAAAGAACAATACTGAGTCAAGCCAAATGTCCATCTAGCTTCCTATCCTCTCCCCAACAGCAGCCAGTAACAGATATTTTGAAGGAAGACCATAAAAACAAGGCATAAGTAAAGTGATCCATATTCAGCTGTATACTTTTAGGCTAGGGATAGATGGCATTTGTACACATGCTTGCACCTGTAGTGCCAGGTGCTTTTAAAAGTGCCCGATGCTACGGCATATATAGTTGTATAAGTGGTGAAATGTGCATCAGCACTGAGAAAATGGTGGTGGTGTACATTTGAACTAAAACACCAGAGGTGTTTTAGTTCAAAACTGCACCACTACCATTTTCAGCACACTGATGCAGATTTCCCCATTTATGCAACTGCTTGTGGTGCAATGCAGTGAGCATCAGCTGACATGCGGAGCAGATTCGACTCTGGGTAGTGTCCTCCTGGCACACCCTGGCTGGAGATTGTGCAGGCCTGGGTGGGGGTTTAAATCTCTCCCTAATTATAGCATCCTGCTGGGGCCTGGCCTTGCCAGCTCCCACAGTTTAACACTGTGAAAGGGAAGAGACAGCCCACTCTAGTGCCGCCGACTTCTAGCCTGAGCCACTGCAGGCATGTGCCTGCATTTCCTGAATCAAACATGAATGCCTATCCATGTGCAAATTAATTCAAGCTCTGCAGGTTAGACTAACCTGCAAAGATTGAATCAATTCAAGCTTGGGCTTTTTCAATATCTGTCCCTAGCCTCAATGAGCAGCAGACATGGTCAGTTTTGCAGGTGAAGGTCACTAGAATACAACGTGTTCTGTGTTTTTTCTGTCTTGCTGATGCTGAATTCTGATAGAATCTTGAGCAAACAATTCTTTTATTATTCTTGAGTGATATTACAGTGGGGAAAGTTTCACATACACACTCATCTTTATGAAAAAACATTCTTGTTGCTGCTTTAAGTAGTTGAAATTTGGCAATGAAATAAGCCCTCAATGAATAGCAATTCCCTTGAAAGTTCTGATGAAAATTGTTTTTGATTTGATGAAGTTATGATCATCATTTCATTGTGAGAGAAACAGCATATAATTATATGAAGCAAAAAAAAAATCTAAATCCAGCTGACTTCAAGTACGAATTCCTTTCAAATGCTATGAGATGCTCCTGCTTGTTCAAATATCTTTGGTTAAATGGGTTCAGACATAAAATGTAGCGGAATATCAGTTTTATGGTTTTTTCTCTTCCTGTGACTTGAGGAGGAGCTAAGAGAAAACAATGTTGAATTGATATACTAATGCTATATTTTGCTACTGACAAGTTTTTACCTTTTTGTATAAAGCTGACAAAGGAGATTTGAACATGAATTCACCAAAGTACCTGAATAGAAGTCACACTTTTAATCAGCTACATTTGGAATTCCTATTGCAGTTTAAATGTAGCAACAGAAGAACTGATCACAGAACAAGGAGCAACTAGGGAAGGGACAAGGAGCAACTGTCTCAAGTTAAAACTAGGGAAGTTTAAGTTAGCTATTAGGAAGAATTTTCTCACTAGCAGGGTAGTAAAACATGGGAAAGGGTTACCCGGAGAGGTGGTGGAAGCTCCATCCTGGAAGGCTTTCAAAACGCAGCTAGTCAAAGCTTTGGCTGGGAAGGTCTTGTTGGGGATGATCCTCCTTTCAGCAGGAGGGTGGACTAGATGACCTCCTGAGGTCCCTTACACCCCTAATTTTCTATGATCTATATGATTCTATATTTTTTCTTCGGTACCATTGTCAAGTATGATATATACAGTTAAAATCTGTAATTTAGTTAGCGACTAAAGTAATGTTTTTCTTTGCTACTTGTCAACTATAGGGTCAGGATGCAAATACAAGTTTTCTTGTGATCAGACTAATCTTAATATATTGTTGAAAGCTCAAAACTTTTTGCCATAATAGCACCATACAACAAATATAACTATCAGATTTTTTTTTAAAGAATATAATTAAATGATAGTGTGCTTTCTTGAAGAAAAAAAATTAAAACAGCATTTCAATATCAGGTTATGTTAAATATGCAGAGTTACTGTAGATGTATAAAGCCTAGAAAAAGCCTCTACTGAAACCTAGCAAATAGATATATTGCCTTACTATTACTAGTAAAAAACAAAGAATGCTATATTGTTCCAGACACAACAGGCAATCAAACACCATGCATAAAAACTGCAGTTTTATCAATAAAGTTGCAAGAATCTAGCTCCTCTTCCCCCATACTGTCCACAGGGAATTGCTTATCGCAATTTCCAAACAAATGGTCATCTGTTCCTCACATGAAGAATGAGGGATACCACTTTTCTGAGCAGACACTGAAGCCCTTCCAACTTCCTGCAATGGAAATCTGGGACTAGCCAGATGCCACCTAGCCAGTGTGGCAATGCTACTACACTCCTCCAGAACTGCTAAGTTCCACTGGTTACTTGCCACATAGTTGCAACATATGCAACAAACTGCTTATTGCTCCCTGGCCTAGACACTGCATATTCTGAAAAAACACAACATAACAAAATAAAATGAAACCAATCAAACAAGAAACAGCATCCCCTTCTCCCAGCCCCCAAGCACAAACATAATATGTGCACACCACCAAATGTCAATTATGTGATGTGGAAAAAGTCATTCTTAGATCCTGAAACAGGTACCATCAGAATCCAGAGCAGGGCAGGAAATATAGTAGCATGTGCAATGCACAAGCTAAACTCACCATGCATAAGTTAAATGTTTACTACATAGAAGTTTTAAAACTATCACCAAATGTCCCCCACCAAAAATCTCAATTGCATGAGGAAATGCAGTATGCAAAGTCTAAAATGGATCAGGGATCTTTTGGGGCTTATAATGGGAAGGTTGTTTCAACTTTAAGTACAGAGCAACTACTGCCACTTCATACTGAGAAACAATAACAAAAAATTTAGTTAGTAAAGTCATTTTTTAAAGAAGGACGCTTCCTATTTCTTCCTACTTAATTACTTCATTCACTTAAATCCGAGACAAGGTTTTCTCCCCAACTGGGGGGGGGCAGGCATGGGGGCAGGCTGCAGGGTCAAGCACAGGTATAGGGGGACAAGGGATCGGGTCAGAAGGTGGGGAGACAGACACAAGGGGTGGTGTGGAAGGCTGCAGGGAGGCAGGGGTGAGAGAGCATGTAGCAGACGTCAGGGGAGGCAAGTGGGAGGGGAGACAGGCAGTGGTTGGGCATGCACAAGCCTTGTGGGGCAAGAAGCAGGTAGGGCAGGCATGGAGGGCAAGGGGCAGGGCAGCAAGGAGTTGGGATCTAGCCCCTTGCCCCTCCTTTCCCAACCACAGCAGTGGAGGGGAGGCATTTAAAACAACCTGCTGCTAATTTGATTCCATACATGGAAAATGATAAAATATTTATCATTTTCCATGTATAGATTCTAATTATTGGAGGGTCATCTTAAATTCAAAGTCATCTTTTATTTGGGTAAATACTGTATTTTAAAGATCACTCTAGGGCCACCAGTGTGCATCTTGCTGTCAGCCCATCTCAAGTCATCAAAGATTTCAATTTAGTACAAGTTATTTAACATCTGTCTTACTACAGCTGATAAAATGCCTGAATGGCTGTGATAGACTAGCTAATGCACTGTTATACCTAGCATTAAGGCCAGAGGAATGAGTTGGCTGAATGTGGGAAAATAGGAAGGAAATAAATATTTGTTTTAAATGTATTCCTTTTCCCCTGAGGACTTTAATATTGTAAGGTTGGTAAAGATTCTATTCCTGGTTCCAGAGAGAGGTGTTTCTTCTTTATTTCCTGCTATGATGATCACTCTGAATAGACCCTTGTTGTCAAACCAGCTACGCGCTTTTTTCTCCTGTCAGGATACTATTACAGTTCGCTTTTGCTTTCACTCCAGAGTATTTTAACACTAGAGTTTAATACCCCTTTTCAGCCTCTGGTTTTTGGGATGTATGACATCGATACAAATTGATATTCTCTCAACAGTTCAAGCTACATCACAATAAAAGATTCTTAGAACTGTATTGACATTTCTATTTCACTATCCACTATCTTATAACTTGAGAAATATAAAGTCAGGGATGTATAGAACATGTGTTCAACCATGATTGTGCAACCTGAAATGATGAACGTTCCGGAAGATAATGATTTATGAAACTAAATTCTGATCAGTGTAGTAACATACATTAACATGAGCAATCACAGTGTGTCAGTTTACATTTATATATTACAGAATACTCTACATGTATTAACTATTGCTGAATTGTCTCAACTGAAAGACAAATATGATACTCTTAACATTATTTGCTGTTTGCAGTAAGTGAACTAATTAATTTAAATTGGAATGGAATTTTCGTGGAATTACAGCATCATACATTCACACTAAAATATCCTTTAAAATATATGGCACTAATTATGCACTGGGATTCATTAATGTGGGTCCTAATGTCACTGAAGTGAATGAAACTCATGAGCACAGTGTTTCATGCAAGAGCATGCTGCTGAAGTATCACGGCCTATATTATCTAGTTAGAAACACATTATACTTTCCTATTTGAACAAATAAAACAAATCAGTAATAACACAGTAATAAGAGACTCAAATAAAGACAACACCTGTACTTAATTTTGCAATTTAAAAGGCAGAAACTGTCAAAAACTGAAAAGGCAGACTACTCAAAGATAGAAAAGGGAGCAACTAGGAGTGTCTTGTGTTTGTTTTACTAAAATAGTATTTAAATAGAGCATATTATGGCCTTAGCATATCTTTGGAAATTAGAGGTGCACCAATATATCAGTCCACATCATACCACCACCAATAAAAGGAAAATTGAGATTACTGGCAATTGGCTTTTTTGGCCGATGTGGCCAATAATGTCACTGATAAATACCACATGCACGCATGCAGCTGCAGTCTACACATGATGAGGAATGCAAAATGGCAGCTTGGGGAACAGTGTCCATCTGGTAAGTCTGTGGGAGGAAAGGAGTAGAGGGAGGGAAGAGGCATGGGAGGACAGATTGAGGCCCCCACAGTGAGGGAGGAAGTGGGGGCTGGGGCAGGCACTGCCCAGACAGGGTGGGGTGAAGCATGGGACAGAGCTGCAGGCAGCTCATTCAAGGCAGGGGGACAGCTCCTGCTGCTGCGCACACCCCTTGTGGTGGCATGTGATATGTGCCCCTCAGATTTGTGCAGAGCAAAGGCAGGCTACCCACTGTGGGCTTGGGGCTGGGTTGATCTCTTCCCAACTGGGGGAGGGGACTGGGCCAGGGCTGCACTCAGGGTGGGCAGTGGCAGTGCTGAGAGAGAGGGCTACAGGGTGGCTATGGCAAATTTTAGGGTGGCTGCAGCCCCCGCCCATAGACCCCCTCCCAGCGCTACTGCCACCTGCCCTGCTGGCCTGAAGCACAGCCCTGGCCCAGCCCTCTGCTGGGAAGAGGCCAGGGCAGCCCCTGGAACTAAGCCCATAGCAGGCAGCCTGACCTCGCCCCATGCACAAATCAAGGGGAAGGCACATGCCTCCCTACGCCTCCCCCAGGGGTGTGCACAGTGGTTGAATCCCCACCACCACTTGAGCTGCCCATGGCTCTATCCCACACCCTGTTCCCCACCCCACCCTGGCTGGGTAGTGCTTGCCCCTGCCCCAGCCCCAACACTTCCTCAGTGCGGGGGCCCTCTATACAACTGCATAGTATAGTATATAAAAAATGAGCAAGACTGAAGAAGCAATTTAATTGGCTGACTACATTTTAAAATCTATCTTTCCTTACTCAGGTACAACTCATACTGATTTTCTGTGGGCCAGATTAAGATTTCAATGGATTTAACATTTTAATTTATAAATTATCTCAATTAGAACAATCAGCTCAATAAAGAGAACCAAAATCTGACCCTATGTGGCTAAGGGAAACAAATGCACCATTTGGAACTTGTTAGAAATAGTGGCCTCTTTCATTTCCACCTATCCACAAAAATGAAAATCATAAACAGCAAAACTATCAAGAACTTTTTTCTTAACCAACCATACATTTATTAGACTGGTAACGAAAAAAAGGAGCCTTGCCTCAAAATGATCAAGTATATTCCACCTTTGTATTAAGAAAACTTGCCTTGTTACTGTCTGATTGCTATTTGGTGGCCTCCTTAAAAATTAGTTGGCCCCCTCACTCTAATGATAGTGCTGATTCTTTACCCTTGTTGTACTAACTCAAATTCAACAGGGCACAAACTTAATTACTTACCATAACCAAAAACCTTCCCTTTTCCATCACTCTTGAAAGTTTCACTGTCCTTCCCAATACACAAGCCAATAACTCTCAGGTTACATATATACATATTTTTTTTCTTCTTTTATGTCTAGACTATTGCCAAATCCTATCATTCCTTCATTTATAACATCATCCCCAAAAATCTGTTCTTCAAATTCCACTGACTTCAGTAGTCTTATGCAAGAAATAGATCACTACAACACTTTGTTCATTTCTTTCACCATGTAACAGTAATACCTAATTCTTTTATAGGACTTTTCATCAATTGATCTCAAAGAACTTTACAAAGGAGGCATCATTATCCTCATTTTACAGATGAAACATACAGAGATGAAGTGATAAGTACTGTCATCCAAAACACCAGTGACAAAGCTGGGAATAGAAATAGGGTGTTTTCCAAGTCCTTCCTCCTCACTCTGTCAATAGTTCTTACATTTTGCCTAAAGTTAAAACCAATCCTTAATTGCAATGCCTTAAACAAATCTGCCCCTGCCCATATCAGTAGCTCTCAACTCTTCTAGCTTCTCAGCTCTATTTCAGAATCTTGCTTAAAAAATGTTTCTTTGTATCTTTTGTCTATTTTCACATTATGTTCTTTTTTCCTGATGCGTTAATCATTCTTGTACATTAGGGCTGTCCAATTTTTTGAGTGTCCAGGGGTCATGGGCCACACTATGTGGGGCCCCTCCTGCTGTGGCAGTCCCCTGACCCCACTGCACCACACTGACACCCCTGTCCTGTATCGTGTGTATGCCACCACTGCACCCCAGATAACCTCAGTGTACTGTGTTGGGGTCCCCAGTTCCCCTAAGCCCCCTGGCTGTGGGCTCCCTCAGTCCCACAGATCACATTGCCCTGCTCCAAGTGACAGAGGCAGGGGGCAGAAGCAAATCATAGAGACTATGCAGCATCACCATGAGAGCAATGACAAGAGCAGTACCTGGACTAGGAGCCACAAGTTAACTCCTCAGGGGCTGTATGTGGAGTGTGGGCCATGAATTGGACAGCACTTTGTATGTCGAAGTGCAACTATTACTATTCCAACCCCTGCCCCCATTCCCCCCCCAAACCCCCACCCT
>NW_017729034.1:67984724-68007100 GCF_001723915.1 Gavialis gangeticus
CCATGACATGAAGCCTATCCAATAAGATGAGAGAGACAGAGCAGTTTAAAATGTTTGGAGCACAATCTGGTCATTTGGTGTATTATGGTTCTAAACTGTTGGGTTTTTAATAAATTTCTGTGCTACATGCTCATCCATTTCTATATGCTAGTTCACTTGGATTGCCTGAAAAATGCTTGCTTGCAGTTTGTCCAATAAGCATGGTTTGTATACTATTGATAAAAAGATTATGCATTTAATTGAATGATAGATAAAAATGAGACATTATACATATACACACACACATACACACACACACACACACACACACACTCACACATATATAAAAATATATAGTAATATGAAAAAAGCCAAATCAATAGCTCATTGAAGGCAGCAGAAAGACTCCTTCTGATTTTGACAGGTTGTAAATCAAACCCATATGTCTAGTCATTAATTCACTTCTCAATTTAAACTCCTATTGACTTAGGACTGGATTCTGCAAATGTGGTATTTTCTCACATTCCATACATGCCAAACAAGACATTCCCCCTTTTTTGGGAGGTAGAATGTAAAGGAAAAAAAGAAAAAGATTTTTCCAGGGTCAAGACTGATTGTGTGACAGAGTCAGTTCTCCTGGAAATACAGTGTCCAGGAAGTGTGGCATCCCAGAAGATAGTCTCGGTAAAACAGGAGGAAGTTCCTAGTGTGGCAGGACAGCAACAAGGCTAGGTCCCAGACCCTTCCAAGGGCAGTAGCAAGACTGTTACTTCTTTATTGTAAATAGTCTTAATATAAGTTCCTGTAAGTAACAGAGTTGTTTCCACACTACAAACCATATCAAGATAGTACAGACTGCATTCAGCAGCTCACTTGCCCTGAGCAAACTCAATTGCTGTTTCAGGCACAAGCCAATATATTTGGCATCTGTGAGACAGTTACACAGGATTCTACCTCTTCTGCTTACTGGGACCAAATGGAAATCACAACTATCTTGGCAGCCATTACAGCACAGTGTTTGGATACTTCTATTCCTCCCTACTTCTATTCCAGCAAAGAAAAAAATCAACTTCCCTGCTTTTAAGCATGCACCCCAGTTTTGGAAGGTTGATTCTGAGGGGAAAGGTGCCTGTGGTATGTGAGTAAATAATATACTTAAACATGCATGCCACTTACTCATGGGAGTAGTTTCATTTCAGTCACTTGGAGTATTCCCATGAAGAAAATATATGTATCTATTCAACTTTTTGTAAGATCAGGTTTTTAAAATGGACCAGTTGGAGACTTGGGCCAGATTTAGGATAAATGGATGAGATAGGTTAAAGAGAATATGCTATAGACTAACAGTCATAAAACAACACTCTCAAGTCCTTTTACATGAACAGACAAAAAAGACATTAGGATTTTTATTTTAAATGAATGATGAATAAAGTGTTTCTGAAATAAAATCTCATGATATTGGGAAAAAAATCAATAACTATTTTTCTGTCTGAATGTTTTAGTACATTAACATTAATGTTTGAAATAAGAAAATTCCTAGAAGTAGAAATCTGCAATACAAGTCACAAAGGAGAACTATGTTAATTTTTAACATTTGTTCATATACTTTTTAGAAGAAAAAATATTCATGAATTTAGCTCCAGCAAAAAAATTCCTGGAGGACTTCAGTCTTAAGCATAATCTGAAAACATTAGTTAAGGTAGATGTTTAATTTATTGTATTTTCCCTTGTTACCCACCCTTTAACATGGAGCAAAGCACATGCTCTTTCCCCTTCTCCTCCTCCCTCAGTCACATGGGCTAGGAATATATAGAAAGCATAGCAAGTAACAAAGAACATAACCCATCACAGCACTCCAGAAACAAGATTTATCACCAAAATCTTTCTACAGTTTAAACTTTGTGGTATTACCATTCTGTGGGTACATCTATGTATGCAATTCATGCAACTGAATATACTGCACAGTAAATTGCACAGCATCTATGTGTGTTTTAGAAATAGAAATAGAATTGAAATAGAATTATAACTGACTTCACCACATTTTCATACATTTGAATGGAACATTGATGGGGTATGCCAGTCTCCAAATTGACCAGAAGTGGGTAAATTAGTGGTGGTGGACAAAGTTAGGCAAAACACACTAAACTCACAGTAGGTGTTAGGTGTGGAAAAGGGAACTAAAATGAGAGGTCTTCAGCCAATTACTGGCTGACCAGGAGGAAGAATAGACCTCTGATTTTATGTTCATGAGAAAAGCCTAGCTCTAACCAAGAGTCAAAGACAACTCGCAGGGTGGGTGAACCTCTCTGTTGGTGGTACAACCAGGACTGGAGATGACCATTTGTTTGATGAAAGGTCCTGACCCCAAGTGTGAGGTCTTCCTGAAGACTTGGTGGATGACTTCATTTTTGAGTTCCTTGTTTTCTTTAATTTTGACAATTTAAAATACCTTGGATGGGACACAGTAGAAGAATGTCTTAAATAGAAGACTATGCCATTACTGTAGTGGACTGCATGAAAGGTGGTGGCTAACCATTGGGAACACTGCAGCAAGGTAAGTTGTGCTCTTTAGGGTCATGAGGGGGTGCAGTGGAAGTAAACCCTGCCATAGATCTTTTCTTTTGTGAATAAGAAAAGCACTGAACTTATGTCCTAGCAAGTCAAGTTTGTTCATCTTGAATATTCACTGAAAATCTCAGACCTATCAACAATATACCTTTACTTTTCCATCAGTTTATAAAAAATCTATGTATTGACAGCTTGTGATAAAATAAACAAATTGGAAATAAGACTCACTTATCTAAAATCTCACAGATACAAATGGATGAAAGTGAAGGAGATAAAAAACCCATCTAAAATAAAATTAAAACAGCAAGGAAGCATGCAGCTGTTAGCAGAGAGGTGCAGAATACTAAGAATCAGAAAGTGTAGGCAATTACCATCCTGTATGATTTGTTCAAAGAGACATTAAATTGATTCTAAAACCTTTGAAAGCACTAAATAGAAAACATTTTAGAGATTATTTGTCAAAGGTACATGTTTATTAAACTTAATTTACTTTAAAATTAAATTTTATTTTTAAAATATTTTTTTAAAAGCAACTTGGTATACAATTTCCTTGTAATAAATTCCATCCCAGTTAGTAACAAGTGACCCTTTTTAAACAACCAGCCTTTGAAAACTTGCATCTTCCAGAAAGTTGTTAAGCCTGGGGAAGTATTGAGGAACTATAGATTTAATTTTTATATAATATTTTCTCTCCCCTGGACAATTGTTTAAATGGGACAAAAATCACTTTCTTATCTTCATGGAATAAAGCATAAGGCATGTCAGTTATAAAAAGTGATATTTCATAAAGGTGGTATACTCTTCCAGCTGACATGATGTCTATTTAGAAAATTGGTCTTTGGATTTTTGTTGTTTTGAAAATAATCTGCCAGTAACTCAAATGGAGAATCTATCATTTCTATTTATAATTTGTAGATTTATCATTATGACTGGGGGATATAGATACTTTTAGAAAACACCTGGCAGCCAAGGGAAGACAAATGTCTCTGAACAGGAGTTTGGTTAGCTGGAATGGCTACTAGATGTAGTTTCAGTGAAGGTAAAAGGATAAATACAACTCATAGATGTAAGTGGCAATCCAGGATAAGTGCAATAATTGAGGCTATTCAGGAAAAAAAAACAGGACAAACTACAGAGAGCTTTTGCTTGATAGCATAAAAATGTGTAGCGGCAGTTTTCAGTTTTCCAGTGAAAGCTGAGTTCCTCTAAATACTAGGAAAAGTTATTTTGCTGAGATCCAAAACACCAAGATACCAGGGAAAGAAATGATCCTGGTGTAAGGGTTGAACTTTCTTGGCTAGGGACAGATATTCAAAAAGCCAGAGCCTGAATTGATTTAATCTTTGCAGGTTACTCTAACCTGCTTAGGTTGAACCAGTTTGCAACTGACCAGACATTCTCTCTGGACTGAGGAAATGCAGGCATATGACTCCAGTGGCTCAAGCTAGAAGCAGGGAGGGCATGAGAACAGCTCTCCATTCCCTTCCATAGTGCTGAGCTAAAGAGGGTGTGGCCAGGCCCCGGCAGGACCTCTGATTAGGCAGGGGTATAAACCCCCATCCTGCCTGCACCATCCCAGGCTTTTCCCCGCTTGCTGCTCAAGCGGAGGGAGTGTTCCCAGACTCCAGCCCGTGACTAGCACTCTGAGGTAAAATGGGGAGGATGTACAGTGCGTGCATCTGTTAATGATACTGAGCTTTTCAATTCTTCCTCTCCCTGCTTCTTCATACTATCTCCAAACCTGACAGTCAAGGGAGCCAGCAGGGGGCTGATAAACACTGTGTTATCAGCCCATCAACAAAATAAAAGCCTGTCTTGTTAGCTCAAGGTTTTAAACAGCTTTTTCCTAGGAAGGAATGGACGGACATTACCAGCTGACCTGCTGATTAGCTCCAAAAAGCCCTAAGCAGACACTGTTATGTCTGCCTGTCCCAGTGAAATTGGACACACACACACACACACACACACACACACACACACGATTCAACATTAAAGAGCATACCACATGCCTAAGATTTGTGGGGCAGGGCCCGAGCTGTGGGAGATGGGAGAGAGGGAGAGGGGGACAGTATAATTCCCCCTCCTACTGCTCCCCTCTAATACAATTCTTGTTTTTTCTCTAACCTAATTGTGTTCCTCTCCTCACCCCCATCCCTCTAATGTTAGTCCCTTGCTTGGGTGATTTGTATTTCCCTACTGGCTTTGTCATCTTTTTGTAGTCACAATCCTAAACTAATAAAATTAAATTATAACCATCTGTATTAAAAGTAAGGAGTATAATACTAAATGCAGTATTTGGATAAAAAAATGACTATTTTAAAATTTAGTTTAAGTTTCCAGAGAATTCAGCAGAACTACAAACACCAGGGAGCCATCCTACAAAATTTAGTTCTAACATGCCATTCTAGAACTGAATTTTATACATTAGCTTGTGTGATTATACATTTTTATTTAAAAGAAACAAAATGCCTAGTGAAGAAAATTCTCTATTTACTGTTTTTCCTGAAAACATTTTCCAAAATATCAAGAGAAATAGAAAAAGTTGTGCAATTATAACAGTTGTCCATATAGTAGATATCGCTCATTTCATTGCTTGAAAGGAAGCATATTTTAATTCTCAAAAGATCTTCATCACATTATTTATTAAATTTATATGCTGCACTCCCCACAAGGGGTCAGGGTGGCTTGCAATTAAAAACATATCAACTATAAAGGCAGATACAGATATAAAAATAAAATAATATATAATAAAACAAACTCCACAGACAATCCCCAAAACTGAATCTTAATTGTTGAAGGCCTGCTCAAATAGAAAGGTCTTATAGTACTTACAGTAGCTGTCCAGGCTTGGGCTCTGATGAACCCCAAAAGGGAGAGCACCACAGGTAAGGAGCAACTACTGAGAATAACCTCCCATGTACTTTTGAAATAAATTAAACTTGGAATACAGATGGAAACTTGCAGGAGGTTGTTCTTGGTAGCTTCTGGATGGTCTACAAGGGCAGAGCCATGAAGAGGACATTGCAGTATTCTAGCTTTAAGGTTATGAAAGCATGAATGATAGTGGTCAGATCTGAATTAGAAAAAAAGTTCCCAGCTATCTCACCAGATGGAACTCATGAAGGGTGGTCCTAGTCACCACCATAACCAAAAAATTCAGATGCAGCAAAGAATGCAGGACCAACCCAAGACTGCAAACCTAAATGACAAGAGTAGTCTGAACTCCACAAATAACAGGTATTCCTATCTTCCCCATGCCATGAGGTCTGCCAACCACCATCACCTCTTTCTAGTGGGGATTCAGTTTCAAATAATTCACCCACACTCTATCTTCAGTTATAACCAGGTACAGGGTAAGAGCCAAGACAAAAGAGTTTTTAAATTAATTAATCATTTATCTTCTTTGCATTCTGGTGAGTAGGAAAAATGGTACATTTCATTAAAGTGGCTCCCTTCTTCTGACTTGAATGGAGCCTAAGCCCAAGCATAAGTAATTTGTTGAGTTAGGACTGAACAAAGCAAAATCAGAGTTATCAAAAAGGATCTTCCTATTTATCCATAGTGACTCATCCTTCATTCCATGAACTTCTCAATTTTAAAACTCATTGACATTGATGCTATTCTACAGCACAAGTATCACAAATTCACAATTAATGAAAATGTATAGGAAGTCTCTGCAGTGTAGTAGGAGCCCAAATATATTTAAGTCTGCAAACAGAATAAGTAAAACCTCACTTTTGATTTCCCCCAGCTGTATTTTCCTGTTCTAATATTCTGTAAAAATCCTAAAAATGCGCACACATAATTTAGGCTTATTTATAATCTGAGACAGCTATTATTTTATCAGCCAGCTATTAACTTTGTAAGAAGAGATTTGTCTGAGGTAATACAATATTTGATGATACTAATGTCAAATCTGAGAAACTAATAGCAACACTAATGAGAGTTTGAATAAAATAGGCATTGAATTTAATCATGGCACAGAAGGAAGTCATATGACTCAAGCAAAAGAAAGCAAGGGATATATATGTAAGGCCTCCCACTAGTTTATTAAAAGCTCCTTCAGAAATTAGTGCTTCAGAACCTTATAAAAAAATACACTAGGATTCTATCAATCAAACAGAGGATATTAATCTAGGAAATTTGCTGACACAAGGAAACATAAAGTGCTTGTTATTAAAGAGCGCCAATATTTTGTAGCTTCTAAAACAGGTAATAAAACTACAAGTATAGAGTACATCACCAGCCTTAATAAAATTGGTAGCTCTTTTCAGTTTGACAGGATCAGAAATAAAACACAGATGAGTTACCCGTAAATGACTAACCTAATATCAATCATTCCCTCTCTGCTATTATGCAAAAGCACAGGGCAGATCACATACATATTTTTCTTCACAAAATGCACTATTTTTTATGGCAGAAATGCAAGCATTGGTTTTTCCTACATTCAATATTATTACAATGTTCTGTATTTGTTGAAAATGTATTATGTTAATTGTGTTTCTCTTTCTTAATAAAAACCAAGGATTAAAATAGCTGAAAGCATTCCCATTAAAATGCAGATTTTCATATTCCACCTGAGGCCACGATTCTAGAAGGAAGTAAGTGGAAGGTAAACTAGCATAAGACTTAAGAAGACTTTGTAATTTTACTTAATGCCATTCTCAGGATATACATAGATGGACAAAGGGGATATATTTTAGGGGAACAAAACTTTCAAACTGCCTATTTTTGTGCAACAAACCAGCTGCTATTTCAACACTGTAAAGAGTACAAAACAGGGTAAACACCTGGATAATTTACCTATCGTTGCAGTTTTCCAAAAGAAACTTTATTTTATTACAACTGCTTGCCTCCCAATTCTCTGCAGGGAGCCTGTAGACTTTCCACTGAAGCTTGAATTTTCTTAGACATTTTCACTAAAGGGACTCTTGTCCACTAGGAGATAAATAATATTAAAACTGTTTAACAGTTACTTCCTTTTTGTTGAAAAAGATGAATACATTCTATCCTACTGAAAACCACAAATTATAGGCCCTGTTTTTCAGAACTTACTCATCTATGTATTGAAATCAGTTATATTTATGTGTTTCAGGAGCAGTGGGTGCCAAAAAAGCAACCTTTCTAGCTTTTCAGCTAAAATGGGTTTGTGGACTCTTCCATGATTTACAGTTGAAAATGCTCCTTCATTTGTAACTAAAGAATTCCTCATGTTACCTTTCTTTCCCCAGAGAAGCATCATTTCCCACAGCAGTTAGGACTGTTGTGTTGAGAGAACTAAATTCTAATTTCCCTGCCTCAGTTGCTCTCCACATTCCTGTTAATGTCAGTGCAATGTCAAATACCCACAATCCATTAAAGAGACTGATATATATTGTTTAGCACATGAGAATCATAAATAAAAGTGAGGAAACTGTGATCTGCTCTCAATCTTTTCATGAGCAGAAGGTCATCAAGCAAATAATTTTCTGAGAATTATTCACCCCATTCAAGACTAAGTGTAAATGAGAGACCTTGGACGTATGTAACTTTTAACAAAGTGATTGTTTTTATGCTCTAAAAGGTCTGGTCAAGTTGGGATAAAACAATGGTGAAAATATTGATATGGTGACTAACTAGGTTGGAATTCTGAAACTTCTTTTAGGGAGACCATTAGATAGCTATTCAACACCATGTACAGCAACAGTAAATTTGAACAGATTTTGCACCTCCATGTGTAAAGCCCATTCACTAAAATGACTAAAACTGCAATTGGAGCATATAAAAACATAAATTTTAGAAATGTGAGCTTACATAATGAAGTGACTTAAAAAAGTGTATCATGCCAATGACCTTTGACATTAGATGACCTACTAGAAGGCTTTTATGTGTCTTTTTACACATATTACATTTTAAAAATCTTAATGTTTCAGAAATTAAACACAGGGGAAAGACATCCGTCCTTGCAGTAAGGAACAATTCTCTGAATATTAATAATTAAAGCTATTAGGTTGATGTGGTAAGGACAGTAACAATCCACTTCAGCCAAAATAAGTGAATAACCATTTTGTAGTATGGCTAGCAAGGTGGTGGAAGGTAAAGTTAAATAAAATTCAATATTTTGAATGTCTGGAAATTTTGCTTGTGTAAGGAGTAAACAGGAGCACTCAACAATGACATTATACATAGGATAAAAGAATATTTTTACTCCTTATACTTTACTTATTTTCCAGACTTTTCTTAATGCCATCTTTCACAGACATATAAAATATACTATCGTTATTGCTGTTTTTCAGGGATAATAGGTGGGCACACATGATTCACAAGATAAACCCAGAGATTTCAAAAAGAAATCCACAGTGTTAAAAACATGCTGGCCTGTTGTGGACTTTCTGAGTTCTTCGCAATACAAGAATTGTTCTATTATTTTTCTGTAGTTAGGAAACAAGTAAAAACAAAGAGCCTTGAGTCTGCTGAAGGGTGCCTCAAGTCTATCAAGGGGTGCCTCAAATGTTTTAGGGTGCAATCCAGTTTTGTTTTCAGAGGGAGCAACAGAGGTTTAAAGTATTTAAGTTAGAGGAAAAAATATTGGAGTGAAGGAAGAATATTGTAAGTTCTAACCCTTGGGCCTGACCGTGGCACCTCCTCAGCAGCTCCACTTGCCCTGCTTGCCTCTGGCCTCCCCTCCCCAAGGGGATAACATTGTCGTCTCATCTGCCATACCTTGATGTATGATTGTCTAGTTGGGGAAACTGCCTTCAGACATCAATGTAGGCTTTGAGTGCTTCATCTGGCCCTCTTTATCAGTTGGCTCAGTTTCTTGCCCTGAGCAGTACTTCTCTTATTCTCAATCCTAGCCAAAAGTGGCTTACTTAACTCCAAGCTCCAATGCCTCCCCACCAGAGTCTCTTGGGGCTTTGGCCCCTAATTACCTTTCTTCTCTGTACTGGTCCCTTGACTCTGCCTCTTGTATTGGACCCTGGCCCTGCTTCTCTGGGAACACCATGGCCCTATTGGCCCCAATCATGACTTCCAGCCACCCCCACAGCTTTACCCATGCCTCAAAGGATACTTGGTCATCATACACTGGATGCTCTGGTCCTACCACGGTTTCCATACTCAGACCCTTAGCCACTATCTCAGCTTTTGTTCACTTGGCTTCAGTGGCTTTAGCTCCTCAGCTACAACCATCTCCTTTGGTGTCCACCCCTCCAGCCCCTGGCCTTTGCAGAGCTGTTTTCTCACTGCCTCCAGCCCACTGTGTCTCTGACCTTTGCAGGACTGCTCTGGCCTACAAACCACTGGGTTTCCATCCATTCATCTCACTGGGCCTCTGACCCTTGCAGTGCTTGATCTTAGCTTCAGCTTGAAGTGAATTGGGGGTGGAAAGTGAGGTTGGGTTGGTTGGGAAGGGGGTGCCCTCTTAGGTGAGAGGCACTGGATCAGGGTTGGGCAAGGTGGAGTGGATTTTTTTTTAACTTTGGAGTATTTGCAAGGAGTTTATGTTGTTGTACTACCTTAGTTTAATATTTTATTCTGTGCATGTCCAAGCACGTGCACTGAAGCTAAAAGCCCTGGCTCAAATTTGCACTGCTTCTATTTGAGCTGCTTCAAGTGCACATGCTTGCATGTGTGGACGCGCCCTACAGGGGAAAAGGAGTTCCTACTGCAGAAATGGAAACTGGTTCCATCTTAAGGAGATGATATTAAAGGGCCTAAGATAGTTATTCTCAACTGTGGCCGCACAGTACCCTATGTTACTATGAGATTCCACTAAATGTGCCATGCTACCCAGCCCATGTGTGGGCACGTAAATGCTCTCCTGCCTCATCAGGCATCCTGTGCCTACCAGAGCAGCACCTGGAGATGCTTTTCTGAGGACTGCCACTGCTGCTGCCCTCCCTCATCCCTCCCTTTCCACAGGCAGCCCCTGTGCTAGCTGATCCCATGCCTCCCAGCTCTGCTGTGGGTGGGTGGGCAGACACATGGACAGAGCCACACTTTGCAGCCTGGTTTGTCCCTTCCACTCCTTCCATAAGTCTGGGGCTGGCAGAGGTGGTCACCAGTGTGTGAAACCCTGTAGGATCAGTCTTAGTGGTGGGAGCCACTCTTGCCCCCTCAGGTACAGATAGGGAAGGGGGGCAGTGGAAAGAGCAGGGCAAAGCAGAGTTAGGTCACTCTTATCTGGCACCACCTAAATCAGTGATTCTGGAAGTTTTTAGGCTCAAGGCACCCTTCCATGTCCTCTTTGTACTTAGAGTCTTACTCAGTGATTCTCATTCAGGGAGCCACAAAATTCAGCAAAGGGATACCTTGAGGCTAAAAAGCTGGCTTACACAGCTTGCTTTTCCCATTCTTCACCCACTCCTCTCATCACATCCTTCTGATTCTCTCCTCCCATGCTGATGCTTGTCTTTTCTGGTTCTCTTTGTGCATTTCTATTCTCTTCCCTCTCTGTCACCGACTTAGTACTTCATAAATCCTTGAACAATAAAAATAAAATCAGTGGAAATATGACAAAATGTTTTATCTGAGAACTTAAAAATACAAAAATCATGAAATGCACAGTGGGGTGATAATCAACATTGCATTAATTCTTCTCTGGAATTCCCTTAGGATTTTTTCTAAGAAAGACTAGAAAAAAAAATCAGAAGAATTTGAAAAAAAAGATGCGTAAAGAGAGGGCTTTACAATAGATATAACATTTGCTACCGGTGGAGTGGTATATTAATTAAGCATACCAAAATGGTTGGTAACATACCTGATAAGACTTAGTTCCCTTCTTGTGTTAGCACATTTCTACTTATCAGCAGGGAACTCGGAATGAAAGCTGGGTAGGGGTGAATGCTGCACTAAAAAGAAACAAGTACTTTCCATGATCCTTTGCTCAGACAGAAAATTAGAAGTAGGGAATAAAGTTAAGTATAGGTATGCCGGAACCCCATGCAGGCAAGGCCTGGCAGGAGAACCTACTGCAGGAGTGGAAACTTTCCCCAACTGTCTCAAAGAAAAAGGACTGAACACTTACCTTCACAAAAAACCCCTCACCCCAAGACATACTCTTCTAATGGAACCTTTCTGGCCAATTATTGTTGGGGTTTTTTTGGGGGGGTTGTATTTTGTAAATAGATTAGTTTTAGTCAATTTAAAACTACTTGCATCAAATTGACTAAATAGTTGCATTATCAGTTCTTTTTTGGGGTAGACTCAACAATATAAAATGGGAAGGGGCAGGTGGACAGAGTCATCCTGCCATCCCCTGCCCTACCCCACGTGACTCGGCGCAGGGGAAATCTGAGTGGTGTTGGGTGGTCCTTGTCCCCACCTTCCTCCTCCTACTTGTGCTGATGCCTGGCTGTCCCCAGCTGTCAGTTCAGGGCTGTAGAGTTCTGGATGACAGCTAATGCACACTGGGAGCAAATTGATGTTAGTGCAACACAAACTTCCAAATACCAGCTAAGGATAATACTTATCTGAAGAGAATTATTTCTGAGACAATCAAAAAGTACTTAACATGTCTTTTCCTGCCTTAGTGTATGGGCACTCCTATCTTAAGAGTATTTACCATATTTGAAAGGTAACTTGTAACTATACCCTTAGACAGTAGACCAAATTTGTTTCCAAAACTAATTTAATCCTCTCCATCTAGGGCAGGGTGGGCAATTATTTCCGCTGGCAGGCCACTTAAAAGGTTTTGGTGAGCCGTCCAGGGCTGCATACATAAAATCTTTCAGAACATATAATTTTAACAAATTATAAATAAAAAACAAATCATATATTAAAAATCAAACATCTACTATACCATATTTTAATTTTATTTAAAAAATTATTTTTGTCTTGGTTTATGGGTTTTAAGTAGTGTACATAGCCTCACTCAATCTCTGCCCCCACCCACCACTTAGCTGCAGGAGCTGCTCTACTGTCGGCTTGGCAGCCATGTGCATATACATGCACATGGCACCCTGTGCCTGACTGCCCTTCGCCCACTCCCCACCAGTACTCTGCCAGCAAAATAAGAAATCCACATTTGCCTCTGGTAAAAGGTAAAATCTGTGGTTTACTCCATTTTTCTATGGGAAATGGAAAACCCAGATCCCTGTCATCACGCCAGGGAGGTGGTGTGGGTGGAAGGTGGCTGGGAGCTGGAGCCCTGCATGCTTGGGCACAAGCTGCCTGGTTGCAGCATTCCCCCTGCCCACCAATGCTTCCCCATGCTACCTACTGCCCTGTGTGGTGCAGCAGGGGCAGGAGGAGGAGGAGCCATTGGAGATGGGGGGAGCTGAGCAATACCTGGGTGGCTGCAGTAGTGGCAGGAACAGGCCTGCCAGGAACTTTGTGCTCTGGCTGAGTCCAGGGCAGTAGTGTCAGCAGGTATGGGGTGGGTACGGGCCACAGCATAGGACAGGGTACCCCAGGTGGGGCTCAGCCCCATGAAAAGTGCTGCGAGGGCAGCTGTAGACTGGATACAATCAATTGTCAGACCAGATCTGGCCCACAGCCATATTTTACCCACTTCTAATCTAGGATTATGATAATAATTTCTGTCTTTTGAGCAAATATTTTAAAGTTTTATTCAAATGACAATATGGATTATTTCAGTCTAATGCATCTGTGAATTATTCTTCAATAACTTTGATAATAAGTTCTTGTGACTTTTGTCCTTTTGTCTCTTTCTCTTTTAACATAAGAGAAGGAAAGAAGATAACAGATTTAGCTCATTTTATAAACTAGAACTGGGCACAACTAGACTACAAGCAAATGGAATGGGAGCAATGTAATCTTGCATAAGGACAAAGTCTAAATGTCATTTCCACTGATGTCACTTTCATTAAATTGCAATACATGGTTTTTATCATACTAGCTGGTGAACTAGATAACTTTAGTATGTGCAATGACTTTATTTTAGCTGAAGACACAACACCCAGTAATTTATAACAAAATTAGAGTTCTGTTTTTGTCTTACACTTTACATTTTACACTCAAAATCTTAGGTTATTTCAGCTGGATATTGTGAACATCCACCAACAGTGTATATTTAAGCTAAATTATCAGTAATCTTTATCTTATGCACAGGAAAATATTTCCATTTTTCCTACTTTTGAGCACTTCCTTTGTGAGGTTTTTGCACTATCTCATTCCTTACTTTCAAATATATAATCTTCTCCTATCATTTATGTGGACATATTAAAGATTTTAAAAAAATAAAACATTCCACAGCCCTGACTGTCACTGGTTTGTTTGTAAAACTCTAAGCACAATGAGACTCAAGTTCTTTACTCTGGCTCTTGGTACTACTGCAATACAAATAACAGATAATAGCAACAATCCAATATCATTTTATATGAATTTTTGAAGTCTTAGATATTAAGGTATACAGAAAATCTTTTAAGTGTAAAGTAAATACTAGATCTTAAAATGAAACATATACTTTTAGAAATATATAAAATAGAAATGCAAGCAAATCTGAAAATTATCTAAATACAATACTAAAATTATCTGAAAGTTATATATTACAGTATAAAGTCCTAGAATTTTACCCTGAGTAAAAGGAGAGTGCTATTTTTTATTTTTATCCAAATTGAAAAATAAAATGTAATTGAATTTAGTTCTTTGTAGAGTGTTGAAATGATAAATTCTGGTAAACGAGATCCTGTACTCGTCTACAGAACACGTAGAACACAGACAACAGAAACCTAACACAGTTACACCACTATGCTTCAAGTCCATCTTTGACTTGGAACCTAAGACCCTGTCTACAAAATAGAAACAGGTGAAAGGGTTCATACTACCTATTACTAGTATCATCTGAACTTCTCAAATGGTCTGGCAATTCTGTTTTTCTGTATTCTATTATTTTGCAATTAGATAAAATTCACTTGCAAAATCATTATGTCAGTAAACTTTAAGCAGAAACATTATCAAATAGAAGATAGATTTGTTCAAGTGTGGTTTAACTGGTATTACACTTTTACTATATTTTACTCAAATATATTTAACTTTGTATCTTTTCTATTATACTACTTTTAGCTCCTCCGATCATCATATGTAATTAATAAGAGCAGCATTAATCACATTAAAAAGTGTAACATAGTTCTCCTGCTTGTAACGCAAGGATTCCTCCAGGCCTAAGGTTATATATACATTGTGTGCATGTGTGTGTGCACGCACAAGTGTGTTTGTGTGCACATGTGTATGTGTGTGTGACTGTACAGATTCATATAAGTAGAAGGAATTGCTCACAGGCCCTGAGCAGCACTAGTAAAATAATATATGAAAGTATTTCTTGCTTTTTAAGAAATTAATCTAGAACACAAAATTAAAAAAAAAATGAACAGTTACAAATTAATAAAGACCACATCAATGTAAAAGCCCAGTGGTGCTGAACCTCTCGCCCATACGCCAAATGCAGCCCACAGAGCCATTGTATCTGGCCTGCAGAGCTGTCCACAGGTCAGGAAATTCAGTGGTAGAGCAGCGGTGGCCATTAATATGGCCATGCTCCCCTTGCTAAATTCCCAAACCTCAAGCTCCATGTGCCCAGTCAGAGCTAGGAAGGGCCAGATCACATCTGTCCGTCTGAAGCTGAGTCATGCCCCCTTGTCCCTAAGGGGCTGGGTTACACCCCCTTTTCTCCTACCAGGCCAAGCCATACCCCTTTTCTCCCTGCGGGGTCGGGTTGGGGCCAGGTCACACCCCCTTCCACCTCATTGGGCTGGGTCATGTCCCTCCTCTCCACCCCCTGCAGGGCCAGGTGAAGCTCCCTACCTCCTGCAAGGCTGAATTTAAGCCATCCCCTGGCCCCCTCCATGTGGCCAGATGTGCTTGCTGGCCCTGGACACTCGATCAGAGCCACCAGCAAAGGCACTGTCCATCCGGCCTGCTAGGCAAAAAAGTTGAGTTCCAGTGTAAAAGTTCATATAAAGGAAATAAGTAGCTACTTTGAAAAAAAAATCCTATATTGAGGCAACAGGTCTCAGTGACAAGCTTCCCATCATGTTAGAGAGTAGAATTAAATAATGTACTAAATCAATGAATATTTCTGAAATTTCATGCAAACTAAGGGCATTATCAGAGAAATAAGAGGGGGAAAAAAGGTGGTATTCTTCCTTTTTTGAGAGAGATACAGACGGACAGACAGAGCAATCTGGAAGTTTTTGTCCAAGAAATCTAACTTGGATCCACAAGTAAAAAATGCAATATATTATATAGACAAAAAAAATGTGTAATCCTCTAGAGGATAAAGGAACCATAACAGATAAACAGCATGGGTTTAATAAAGAACAAATCCAAGAACAACATACAATTTTATTATAAGATCAGATTAATAAAAGGTCTGTATTGTTTCTTAAATTTACAGTGTACAACAGGGGGGTTCATCTGCCAAAATTACTCCTGAGAATTCCTGTGAAATGAAGCCTCAGTAGTAGCTTTACCAGCTGCCAAGAAAGCATTCTGTTCCTTCAGAAATCATTCATTATTGATGCTTTTGGAAAAGCTGATACCATTGATGGCCATAGCCATCCCAGTGCCTATTTCTCTCAGGATCCTGGCACATATTTATTTAATGATGTGATGGGATCTGATCCAGTCCCAACAATTGCACCTCCTGCTGTGCTGTATGTGCACAGAAGCACACATGGTTTTGGAATCAGGAATTAAATCCCAATCATGTCATTACTACTTGCTAGAGCCAGGGGAGCCCCAGATCATGAGTTTGATTTTCACCTGCACTGGCAAGTTGACAGCCAGGTGCCCAGTCTTGCATGTGGGAACAACAATCAGCTAACTGTCAAAAGCCTGTGCCTGGCAACTCTGGCTGGACTGCCAGGCATGAGGGAGCAGAGGCTCTCAGAAGGAGATCTGAAGGGCCTGGTGTTTAATGCCCCTTGTGGGGAAGTCCTTTGGCTTCCCTGCAAGGAGTCTCTGACACCCATTGGCAACATGTAGGGGGGTGCATGCAGGTGCACATGCACCCCCTGAGATTGGCGGTGCACCTTCTGTGAAAAGTGCTGGCTGGTGGGCAGTTGCCATTCGCCCCCCCCGACCCCCTTGCTGCTGGCAGTGTCAGCGGCGTTTGCCGGCAGTCCCCGATTGCTGCTGGCCACCGCCAATGGCAGTGTGTGTGGGTGGTTGCTGACTGCCAGTCAGTACTTGCCACCCTCCCCCCTGTGACCAACACTACTGCAACATCTTGTGGGAGCTCCCCGCTCACCACTGTTGCTGCCTGCAGGAGCTTGCCATGCCCCCACAGCCTCTGGGGGCACACGTCATTCATGCTGACATCCCATGCCCAGCAGCCTGACCAGAGCTACCAGGTACAGGTTTAAAGTCCTCAGCAGGGAAGTTCTTCAGCTCCCTGTGGTCTGTAGTCTTAGGGTGAGGCCAGCGATTAGCTAAATCATTTTAATGCTTCATAAAAAAAAATTGATAAAAATCAAATTTGCACAGTTGTGACTATTGTGGTATATTTTTAAATTGTCTTAAAGGACAGTAAATAAAAGTTTTGATCCCAATTCTACTAACTGTGATCAAGCATAAAGGGTACTGAGTTAGGGTTTTCTCTGTTTCAAAATTTAATAAAATAACTATTGCTACTAGACAGTCTTGCTTACAAACCTAACCTTCTTAACCACTAAAAGTGGAGGATATCTTATAATACTTTTGACTGTAGAAATTGCATTTGAAGACAAAATCCAAATTAATATGCATCTTAAGTTGAAAAATACTTTGCTTAGTCATAATTCATAGCTAATATTTTAACTGATAAAAATACATATTTTCTGAAAAATAATGATGAAGGTTATGATCACAGATCCAGTTGAAAATTAAAACTGCATTCAACTTTGTATTAAAACCAGGAACTCAACAACTTTATTTCATTACATATGAAAATACATTAAAGGTGTGTTATTAAACTTGCAACATTAAGCGCTGAAATGTTAAGACATGCTGAAAATAAGATCTCCTGTACAACATTAATTCAGCTCTGGTGTATATGCATTATGATGTAGTCCTTAATAACATGATCACATCCTATTTTTCCCATGCACCTGTTGTCTCATTCAGTAGTCACTTAATGACAATGAACGAAGCAGACTTCTCTCAGACTCCTTGGCTCTGAGTGATTACTGAATAACACATGGTCTAAACATAAAACGGATAAGATACCCTGAGTGGAAGAATGACATTATTTAATGGAATATTTGGCAAACATCTGATGAAAACATATGATCAACATTTTGTTCAAAAGGTCTAAGTTTATTATATAAATATAATATAAATGGTTCTAGATTTAAAATCGGAAATTTAGCTTTTTTTTCAATTAGCACTTAACATACCCAAACTTACCATTTTTCAAGTGCTAATAACAGTAGTTAACATGTCAGCAGACTGTTTTTGCAAGAAAGTCATTGGGGCCATGTCCAGATAAGTGCAGTTGCGGTATGTGGCATCACAGACCCATCTGCAGCACCACACAGTGCACATGCAGGCATTTCCCAAACTGTTACCTTGCAGCGTGGGGTGGGGGTGGGGGTTGACCCATGGAAATTCAGGGATCCAGAGATCCAGTGGTCAAAAACCCCCGTGCAGAAAAAAAGCGGGGTGGCACTCTCAGGGACAGCATGTACCACCCAAATCCGGACCTGTCTTACCAGAGCCATACTCTAGCCACCAGCCAGGGTCCAAGCTTCAGGAGATATGCAGCTGCAGCTTTCCTGGCCCCCAGCATGCCAGGTAAGATTGCTGGGGCCAGCACAGTTGCTGGCTCTAGCCTCCCCTGCCTCACCCAGGGAAACCTGCTGCGCACCAGAGGGCACATGGCACGGGCTCTTCCTTGGGACAACTAGCAGTGGCATAAGATGTCCCACTGCTAGTTTTCCCCAGGGAACCAAATGTCTGCACTTGTCTGGATGTGACCTGGGAGTTTATTACCATGTGTGATACATTTTAGAATACAAACAAAGTTTTAAAATAATTCTAGAAAAACAAATTTTCAACACTGATAAAAAGGATTCCATCTCCCCAAAAATAAATCACTAACTTCCCTAAAAAATAAAACACCCAATTTTCCCTGCCCATCAAGAAATTCTATAACAAGACACTCAGTATAACATATGATTCATCTGAATGATGGTATAAAAAAGTAAACATATTATTCTTAAAGTTCAAAATTCAAACTCTTAACTTTCTGGAAGAGAGAGAAAAGAGATACAAATGAACATTAAGGTCCAATGTAATCAGTAATATGCAAAAAAGGTGGTGACTTTCCGATACGAAATAGTCCTTGACTTTCATAATTCTTAAGCACTTTCTTTTATCATTTTGCTGATGTATGTTCTATGCAAAATCAGAAGGATAATGGATGTGCTTCTTAAACAGTAAATTGGGTTTTATATCAGAGACCTGTCAGCACCAGGACAGGGTGACCTGACAGTGGTCTTCCATTTGCAGCTCTCCTTCATGAATGTTTTTCAAGGTGATAGGGTCAGTCTTAAGAAAAGTACAGAAGATTGCTTGATCCCTCAGGAAACATCTTAGAGCCATAACACCATTTACTGCAAGCCATAATCATTTTATGTTCTTCTTAACAGATTAAAAGCAGAGCTATACTTCGCTGTCACATGTATTTTTATTAATCAAGGGCATTTAAGGGTTGACTCAATACTGTAAATTAAAATATGTTTGATTCTTCCACTTACAAAATGGCAAGCATCAAAATTCAGAAAAAGAAGTGCTACCTGTCAGTATCACGAATTAATTCAACTTATTAAAAATAAAAATCCAACTGCATATTTGTTTTCAGTGAAATGCTTTCTTCAAACCAACTGTAAAGTTTGCATCCTATTGTAATACCTCAGATAACAGATGAGTGTGAATATAAAATACTAGTGTTAACAACTGATTTAAGACTTTTCTTTTGTTTTATATAAGAACTTTGAGAAATTTAACTGAGTTTTCATTAAAGGGGAAAAAGCTTCAAAGTTTTGAGAATCAAAGTAAAGACAAGGTCAGTTCTTGCCAAGTACCGAGCACGCTGTACTACCATTTTTGTTCATCAAAAGTTCAGCACCTCATACTAAGTACTTGAGTTCAGACCTCTCGTTTGTTTGTTGTATTGATTTCTACAGGTTCCACCTACAGGATAATAATGATTTTATAGTCTTTATAAAATTATTATCATAATTTTATGAAGAAACTCCTGTAAGAATTCAATGGTTTCATTGAAAAGGTTGTAACTGGCCATGTTTTAGAGGACTATTGTTATTGGCACTATTTTATAATAGCAAGAGGAAAAAACACTTTGAAAATATTAAAAAATGGTTTTAATAACAGGTCTTACCATTCAGGAAACTTCACTGTGTTTGCTTTCATTGGCGTGGCAATATTTATAATATTCATCATACACAGCATGTTGTAACAGAAAAATATCAAGAAGAAAAGTAATTTAAAAAGAACAAATAGAATCAAAAGACAGAAATCCATTGCTGAAAGATTCTTTTAACAGACTATGAAGATCAAGTCTACAAATAGGAATGCCTGTGTTTTCTAGTTACTCACAGCTTAGTACAAAGCAAAATTGTACAAGCAAAGAAGATCATGTTATGCTAATTCAAAAGAACATACTGGATCATAAACCATTATTTATGGAAGTGTGGCTGCTATGTAATAGTAGAGTTTTCCAAATTTGTGTTTATCCCAATGTATGCAAACATCCAGAGTGCAAAAATTGTGAACAGTTAAGTAGACCTAACTAAGAGGCACAGGTGATGAAAGTTTCAGAGTAGGTGAAAAATACCCACATTAAAATAAATAACTGTTATAACTTTTACAGCATCACAGATCTGCATGTTTTTACTGCAATAATGGTTTATATATATAATTTTCAATATGTATCAGAAAATCATTAAAAAAAATAATGAGGCTGTAAAGTAGGCATAAATGCCATTGTGAAAAAAAAAAGTACTTGACTGTACAGGTCCCTGGGAGAAATAAAAATAAGACCATATGCAAAATGAATAAATAAGGATAAAAACTGGTGCATTTTCTTGCTTCTACTATTCTATTGTTATCAAAGTTATAACATCTGAAATATCAGAGAAAATATTTTTAAACACCATGGGCATGTCCACACATGCAAGCATGTGCGCTTGCAGCAGCTCAAATAGAAGTGGTACAAATTTGAGCTGGAGCTTTTTGCCTCAGTGCATGTGCTTGAACATCATTTTGTTGTGGAGCAAATTGTGCCACTTGGGACAAAATAACCCTGCCTGGCTCCTCCTGGATCTGCAGCCAGGGAGAGCTAGAGCCCAGGGCCAGCACCTGTGCTGTCTGCAGCAGTATAAAAAGCCACCCTGGCAAGTAGCTCAGAGCTACTAGCTCTCAGAAGCATCTGGGGCCCAGCCAATTGGTACCTGGGCACACTACCCCTTGTTCCACCTGGACTGCTGAAGCAGCCCTGAGAGTTCTCTGCACCCTCTACCCACTGCAGCAGTCTGGCAGTGGGGGCTGCTGCCTGGCTGTGACCTGCTGTGCACCTGCCAGACCCCGATGGGGACTGCAGAGCCAGTAGAGGCATCTGCCCCTCTGGGCCAGCTGCCAGTGGGCGGTGGCTGCAGAGTTGGCGTCTGTGTGGCACTACTGCCACATGTGCCCCCTGCTCGGCCATCTGGGCAGCTATCACCTGGAAGATGTTCCAGCTGTGGTGGCTTGCTTTGAACGGTCAAAGCATGTCCTCCTGGCCCCATTTGGCCAGGAGGTCAGCCATAGCCAGCTGGCTCCAAGTTGCCAGCTCTGAGCAGGCAGAGTCCTGTCACTGGCCTCCCTAGCAGGAATTCTGGTGTTCCTTATTGGAAAACTGAAAAATGCCTGATAAAAAAAATCCCAAAGTCACTCTGTAAAATACGCCCAAATCTATGTTCCTCCACAAGTAAAACAAAAGACCAATATAAAAAGAGAGAAAGTGAGACAGAGACAGCGATCAGTTGGACAATCTTTTATTGATATATCTACAGTGTTAAAGCATGTCTCTTATAATAATAAAGTGAATTCTAAATACGTGTTTCATGAATACATGAATCTATATTTTGTTGCCCTCCCACAGGGGCTACGGCCCCCACACAGGGGTTACAGCCCACAAACAAGGGATTTGGCCCCCAAACGGGGGATTTGGCCCCCAAACAGGGATTACGGCACACCAGCAGGGGCTACAGCCCCCCAGCTAGGGTTATGGAGCCCCAACAGGGGCTATGGCCCCCCCATAGGAGCTACAGCCCTCCAACAGGGGCCAAATGGCCCCCACAGGGGCTACCACCCCCCTGCAAGGCCCACATGCCTCACCCCAACCCCCCCTATTGCTGTCCCACCTGGCCCCATCCCCTGCTGGCTGCTGCAGCCCCCTAATGGCTGCCCCACCCAGCTACCCCCTACTCTCTCAGACCCCACAGTGACTGCCCCACCCAGCCTCACCCCCCACATGCACCCCCAGACCCCCATGGCTACCCCTGCAACCCCAGGCACCTGAATTTTAAAGGAAAAAAAAGAAAAAAAAGGGGGAAAAAAAGCCTCTATTTACCATAGAAGCAGGGGTGCGGAGCCTGCAGGCAGCACAGGGCAGCAGGGCCTGGGCTGGGGCAACTGGGGCTGTCTCTCTGCCGCACAGTGTGCAGGCGGGGCCCCAGTGAGACAGACAGCAGTTGAATTGCCGGTAAGTGCTGGTGGGTTTTTTTTTTAAACTATAGGGATGCTGGGGAATTTGGTAGCAGCCTACAATTATATAATAGGGGTACATCAGGACCTGGGAGAACAGCTGATCATCAGGGCTCCCCAAGGGATAACAAGGTCTAATGGTT
>NW_017729034.1:68012100-68015685 GCF_001723915.1 Gavialis gangeticus
AAGTGATTGGGGGGGTCAGAAGGGCTGGTGGTGGGAGGGGCTGGGCAGGGAAGTGATCACAGGGGTGAAGGGGAGAAGGCAGGGGATGGGGCCAGGCAGAGCAGGCATCGGGGTTGGGGCAGCAGGTGGGGCCAGTGGGGGTCCCCCCATAGTCCCCTCCCCCCTCCTCCAGCCCCCCTGACCCGTTACTTACCAGTACTGGAGCCCTGTTACTAAACACATGGCCTGCCCTGCATGGGCAGGCTGCATGTTCAGCACCAGGGTGAGGGACCAACCACAGAGATGCTCTGGCAGCCAGAGCATCTCTGTGGAGGACCCAGGCTCTGGTTGCCTCAGGACACAGTCCAGGACCATGCCCTGCTCCGCTTTTTTAAGCTTTGGGTTTTTTAGACCCCTTGGGTCTAATTTTCATCCGGCGCTGCAAACTTGCAGCATGGGGAACATTGTTTTGTTTCCGCACATGCCTATTTCCCCATCTCAAAGGTGTTTGAGACGGGGCAAGAGGCACATGCGCGCTCATCTGGATGCACCCTGTAAATGCAACTGTAACCCATTCTCATACTGCTTCCCTCCCATCAAATCAGGGTTCTTCTCCTTGTATAGTTTTAGTAGATAATCTGCATCTTTCTTCTACACTAGTAGACTCACCTTTTCCCATAATTTTTTTTAAACTCTTAGATTAATTTTCATTATGCACTCTAAGTGGTCAGCAGAAAGTGGAGTTATAGCTTTAAAAGGAGCAAACACTGAAGAAAATATTTTCTGGATCTCACTAAAATCTTAAGATCTCAACACTTTTATGTTGCAATGTACTCGGTGCATGGTTGTCTTCAGAGACTTCAACTACCCGGACATCTCATGGGAAGAGCACTTGGCCAAATCCAAATAGTCACAAAGCTTCCTCACATGTGTGGATGAGCTCTACCTGACTCAAGAAGTCTATGGACCGCCAAGAGGTAAAGCACTGCTGGACCTAGTACTGGCTAAAGGGGATCATTTAGTCAGCAACCTAAGAATTGAAGGAAAGCTGGGAGACAGTGACCACGAGCTGAGCATTTTACCATCCATCACAAAGGTGGCAAGTCAGTCAGCCATGCAGAAGTCTTTGAGCTCAGGAGGCTCATTGTTGAGGCCCTAAGAGGTCATGACTCGACAGGGAGGGGAGTCCAAGAGGAGTGGTTGCTCCTTAAGGGAACAATCCTGAAAGCAATAGGGATGTCCATCCCATCTCAGAGGAAAGGTAGCAAAAGGGTACAACAACCCCCTTGACTCAGCAGGGAATGCGTGGACTTCCTACGCCTAAGAAGAGAGGCTTAAAAAGGATGGAAGACAAGAATCACCATGAAGGAGGAGTATTCTGCACTGGTCTGTATTTATAGGGAGTGAACCAGGAAAGTCAAAGCTGCAACTGAACTCCAACTGGCTACACATATCAAGGACAATAAAAAGTCCTTTTTCAGGTATGTGGGGAGCTGGAAGAAAAGCCAGGGTAACATTGTACCCCTGTGAAACCAAATGGGACAACTGACAACTGACACCCAGGAAAAAGCCAACCTGCTTAATGGGTACTTCGCATCAGTTTTTCATCAGCCCAAAGGGACTGCCCTGCCTAGTGTTGTGCAGGACAGACAAGGTGAGGGTGAATTTATGCCCAGCATCAGTGTAGACCTTGTAAAGGAACACGATAAGAGGCTGGGCAGCTTCAAGTCAGCAAAGCAGCTTCCAGGTGACTTGAAACCTCAGCAAGGCAGCCCAGCAAGAAGGACTAAGAAAGAGGTACCATAAAGACCTGAATAGCAGGGCTGAGAAGGGGTTACCCCAAAGACCTAAATAGAAGGACAGAGATAAGTTGATTTTGTTTTCTCCACCTGAGAGAAGAGGGGAAGAATCTTCCTTGACCTAGAGTGATAGTGAAGAGAATTATCTGCATGTAAGCTGGGAGGTTGTTTAAACTTGAGACTTTTCTTTTTTTTAAAAACTTGGTGGAGGCTAACCAGGATGTGACTTACTTCAGCTGGAGGCATAGGAAGGACTCTGACAGACTCTGGCAGAGTATATGGACTATAAGCAGGGCCATCCCTTGGCGGGGGGCGAATCGGGGCAATGGCCCTGGGCCCCGTGCTTTGGGGGGCTCCGTGGAGCTGGGCAGAGCAGCGGTGATGCAGAGCTGGGTAGAGTGGTGGCTCTGCGTCCAACTGCTTGCTACCCCCAACCCCGCTGCCAATGGTGGCGGCAGCTTCTTTGGGTCTGGGATCAGAACGGGGGCAGGGCCTTGCATGTGCTGATTTGCCCTGGGCCCTGCACTCTGCTCGGGTCACCTCTGACTATAAGTTAACACCCGGTGAAATGCGAGAGGGTATAGGGGTTGATGGAGCCCTCACTATACTAAGGTGGACATAAGGACCAATTGTGCAAGAAGCTACACACCCAAACATTTCTTCTTTTCTCCCTTATCAGCAAGTCATGGCAGGCGAGAGTGTAGGTGTGCAGAATATTGAATCCAGAAGGTTTCTGGCAGTCTTCAGTCAGGTGACTGAAGAGCAATGACTGCCTTAGTATGGAAAAAAAAAGAAAAGGAAAACCTTATGGAGAAGGTGATAACTAACTGAGACAAACTGACTACCCAAATTGAGATGCGACTGACATCAATTACACATTAACTTTCATCAGGAACGGACACAGGCCAATCAGCTTGACCTCGATTCCTGGAAAGATTCTGGAAAAAATCATCAAAGAAATCATTCTCGACAAGCTGGCTGATGGTAACATCCTGAGGGGCAGCCAGCACAGGTTTGTTGTAGGTAGGTCTTGCCTGACCAATCTCATCTCTTTCTATGACCAGGTGACATAACACCTGGCAAAGAGAGAAGAGATTGACATCATATATTTGGAATTTAAAAAAGCCTTTGATCAGGTGTCCCATGATCTCCTCATAGAAAAAATAGCCAACTGTGGCCTTGGCTACATCATGCTCTGATGGCTGGGAAATTGGCTCCGAGGCCAGACACAGAGAGTGGTAGTCGGCAGAAGTGACTGATGGCACTCCATGACCAGTGGTGTCCCCTGAGACTTCGTCCTTGGACCTGTTCTCTTTAATGTCTTTATTAATAATGCGGACACTGGTGTCAGAAATGGACTGGCCAAGTTCACCGATGACACTAAAACTTGGGGTAGAGCATCCACACCTGAGGATAGTCTGGTGATTGAGGCTGACCTGGATAGGCAGATATAAACCTAGTGACATTCAATACCAACAAATGCAAGGTGCTCCATGTGGCAGAATACCAGCTCTGTCTCTCCCCAAACTCTGCTCTGTGACAATTTGGTTACCATGGTCACTGCAGATGGCAGACATCCCATGGTCTCCAGGTAACCCTGAGTTGTAACCTGAGCTGGATACATTCCTGAGGGAGGGGGAAAAACCTGCTCCCTCTGCCCACATGACTGGCATCACATACCTGGGTGGGGGGCTTAAGCTCCCTATTGTTCTAAGCAATGCCAACCAACTGGGAGAGGGATAGAGACCCTGCCAGTCTACCTGGCAACCAGTGATGCATTTCAAATTGGTTGGCTGGCAGCCAACAG
>NW_017729034.1:68020685-68031533 GCF_001723915.1 Gavialis gangeticus
AAATGAGGTCATAAGGGCTATATAAGTGAAGGACTGCCCAGGAAGAGGGGCAGTAGCCATGATGAAAACTCACAGAGAGACACTGGACTATCTGAAAGTTGCTCTCTCTCTTGAAACTCATGATCAATGAACTACCTGCCTCCAGACGGAATCCCCACTTGCGTGTGGATGATACCCGTAAGTAAGCTACCTGAGATCTAACTAGATATACAGCTTGCAGTAACTAAGATGCGTGATCAAAGGCTACCATGCCATTTTGCTCTAAGGTATTTCTCTGATATTGCTCTACCCTATTCCTAACCTATTCCTTGTAACCAATAAAGTTTTCCTTTGTACCTAGTGTGGGAGGCTTATTGGGGGAGGGGCTAGGTTATGCCTTGGGGTCCCCTTGGTTCGGTTGACTAAGGGAGACTGCTATTTGTGCTTAAGGCTGAGGAAAGCAACCCAGGTTTCTGCAGTGGGTCAAGTACGCTCAAGGGCTAATAGGTCTGTGTTTCCCAGAGAGCACAGGTCTAGGATGAGTCCAGACTCTGGGTGGTGGCCACGTTACCCCCAGGGTAGCAGGTGTGCTCCAGGAAGGGGGTCGGCCAGATGTGAGGCGCCCCTAGGGAGGCACTCAGAGCCTGGAAGGTGGTTGGGTGCAGTGAGGTGGGTGACTCAATGCAGGAGCACCCCCTACTGACCCACCACACTCCACCTTGGGGGAAAAACCTCACACCATGCTTATTGGCTCGGCAGTGCTATGCTCACTAGCACCATGACCAAAAAAGACATAGGGGTCATGACTGACCACAAGATGAACATGAGCCACCAATATGATGTCACAACTGGTAAAGCAAACAAAACGCTGACTTGCATCCATAGATGCTTCTCAAGTAAATCTCAGGATGTCATCCTCCCATTGTACTCAGACTTGGTGAGGCTGCAGCTGGAGTACTGCATCCAATTCTAGGCTCCACAATTCAAGAAGGATGTGGAGAAGCTTGAGAGAGTCCACAGGAGAGCCACATGCATGATCAGAGGGCAAGAGACTAGGCCTTATGAAGAGAGGCTGAGACCCATGGGACTTGTCAGCCTGGAAAAGTGCAGGCTCAGGGATGATGTGGTGGCAGCCTACAAGTACATAAGGGCTGTGCATCAGTATCTGGGGGAATGCCTGTTCACCAGAATGCCCCAAGGGATGGCAAAGACCAATGGTCACAAATTCCTCCAAGACCATTTTATGCTGGACATACGGTAAAATTTCTTTACTGTCCAAGCCCCCAAGGCCTGGAATAGATTCCCTCCAGAGGTGGTGCCAGCACCTACTCTGGACTTTTTAAAGAAATGTTTGGACGCTTATCTTGCTGGGATCCTTTGACCCTAGATGACTTCCTGCCCCTGGGGCAGGAGGCTGGACTCAATGATCTTCTGAGGTCTCTTCCAGCCCTAACGTCTATGAAATCTATAAAACCCTATTGAGATGAGTGCTCCTTCCATTTTATAAACAAGAGAACCGAGTAAGTGTGGATTAGCTCTGTACCACACTCTTCCTCCACTGTGTTTCTACAGAAAAAAATGTTTGAATGAATGATCCTGTTCTCTCTCTTATATTATCATATACCAACTGCCAGATCAGGACAGCAGTAGAGAGCTAGAAATGCTAAGGGAGTTGAGAGAGGCTGCAAAAGCAGAAAGCATGGTTGACTTCAACTATTTACAAATAGACAAGGTCAATCTAACCCCATCCAGGATGCAGAGACCAAATTTAATGACATTATAAAAGACAGTTTTCTGGAGGAACTAGTTCTGGAACCTACAAGAGGAAAAGCCATGTTTTGGTGCAAAGGGCAAGTGTTATGAGCTGATCTGCAGTTGAGGCTTGACATCCATGAAAGAGGGGAGATAAGAAGAATATTTACCACAATAGCTTTTATTTTTAAAAAGGAAGACCACCAAAATGAGGAAGCTAGTCAGACAGAAGTTAAAAAGGTCCTCTATGAAGCTGAAGAACTTGCAAGCAGCATGAGAGCTCCTTAAAAAGACCATATTGGAGGCACTGAGCAAATGCATACCAAAAATAATAATAATTTTAGAAAAAACAAAAGGAAAACAGACCAAAAGCCAACATGATTTAATGGCAGAGTTGCAAAGGAAAGAAATAGAAAAAATGCTTCTTTCAAAAGGCTGAAGTCAAATCCTACTGAGGAAAATAAAAAAGAGCACAAACTCTGGCAAATCAAATGTAAAACCATAATAAAACAAGCTAAGAAAAACTTTGAAAAGAAACTTGCTAGAGAAATAAAAGGTAACTATAAAAATGTATTTAAGTATGTTACAAGCCAAACACTCATTGCAAGCCAATTCCACCAACTTCCTGTGCTGCCAAATTCTCAAGTTCCAGATAGCAGGTTGAAGCTGGACCATATCCCCTCCCCTCCTGCACAGCCAGATCAGGGTCAGGCCATGCCCCGTACTCCTGCACAAGTGAATCAGGACCAAGCCATGTTTACTTCCCCCACCACAGACAGATCAGGGCCATGCTCCTTTCCCCTGCACTCCTGGATCTGAGCCAGACCATGCCCCCTTTCTCCTGCATGGCTATACTGGAATCAGGTCACACCCCTTCCCTCCATGGGCCCAGACCCTGCTCCCTCTCCTACTATGTGGCCAGGCTGAGGCCAGGCCAAGCCCCAACAGGAACAGGGCTGAGCTGGCCCCGCCTTCTCTGCATGGCTGACTGGGTTCCCTCCATGCCCACCCTGGGTGGCAGATCAGGACCAGCCACTGGATCCAGCCTGCTCACTGGGCCTGCCAGGCAAAAAGGATGAGCACCACTGGTCTAAGCTATGTTCAGTTTACTTATGCAATCCTACTGAAGACAAACATAGTATCTTCCTGATGAAATAATTTCTAGTTAGCACTAGTATGATAAGGATATTAATGAATCAATATCTGCAGCAGCAGAAAAAGGTGTGTATGCAGATGTGTACAAACTCATGGTATCAGATTCAATAAAGGACTTAGGCATCTACAAGTTAGGTGCTGCAATGTATGGAATTTTAGACTGCTGGCTCCTGGGGTAGAACCCAAAATCCAGGATTAGGTGCCTAGACACTGTATGGGGACAGTAAGGTGCCCCAGAAGAGTGATTAAAAAAAACCCAAAATACAAAGCCTGCACAATGAACCTGGAATTGCCTAAAGCTAGACAAAAGGAAATACACAGCATAAGGGTGTCTCTGAAATCCCGCACCTTTCTGAACTCAAGCATCTGAGTCAGGGTTGCAAAGGAAACAGCGCCTTGCATGCAGCCTCCAGGCCCAGAGTCCTATTCTGAGGCCAGGAACCAACAACTTTTCTTTTAAAGAACTAAATGGTAGCTGTTTTTTTCTTTTAAATTGCACCTGGAAGAGGTGGTAAAACCCACTGTTTATATATTAGCTTAATAGTTGCTCAGAAAGTAAGAAACCACGAGAAGGTTCAAAGCCAAATCTCTACCACCCAGGACAGTGCCCTAACCAACAGACTGTAGGCTAGACTAAGTGGGAGGGCACTCTAGATCCCTCCTTTGGAAGCTGGGCCGCCATACAGCAAAGAATACAGTACAAAATTAATGGGGCTAGAGGGAGAGTAAACAAGAAGAACCATTTTGTATCTTAATGGTAGGGGCACTCAGCTGTGCAGGGCAATCTTGAATATGTCCCCTAACTTCTGTTATTATCCAATGACTGCTTTATCTAAACTGTATAGCTAGTTTCTAGAGAAGGGGTGGTAGGTATCCCCCTTCCATTTAGTCAGCCTGGTTTTTTGGGTGCTCTTTTGGAAAATGTGGGTTTGAATCCTCTCAGGTGGAAGAGCACCAAGCTTATGTAGATTACAGCAGCCTCTTAAATGAAATAATTTCTGTAAGGTTATGACAAGACATTTGTAGCCTTGTATAAATCTTCCCCATGATTACTTTGATTTTAAACAGAGTGTTAATTTTAGGGAGGGGAAATGCTTTCGTACTTCTATTTTGCTTTTCTTGCTTTTTTAGGTCTACTAAGCTTCATGGTTATTTCCTGATTTATGGTACTCTGATCAGCATAATATGCACCTTAGTGTAGCATACATAATTGGAAGTGTTCAAGAACAGATCTGTTTGAATGAAATGCCATTAAACAGTAAGAGTAAATTACATTTACAAAATAACTGACGCGCTATTTTTCTTATCTTGGAGGGAAATATATAGTCTGCAACAAATCAGTAAACCTAGGCCTGGTCTACATGACATAGATTTGCTATTAGGACAGCAAAAAATGTGATTGCATCTACATTTATAGCTCCCTGGTGATAGCAGAACCTTTTCTATCCTGCTGCAGAGTAATGTCAGTCCTGCAAGCAACAGAAAGCATTTGTTACCATAGGAAAGTTGCCAGAGAGTATAACTAGACATGTCCACAATTTCTGCAGAGGGCTCTTTAACAGCTGGTGCCTCCCAGAATTCATTGCATATCCTGCTGGCAAAGCTGTTGTAGTGAAGTACTGTAGAGTGGGTGGATATACACTCTGGAAGCTTTCCTATGGATGCTACTATATAGACAAAACACCAGAATTAACACTGCCCACAGTTATCCAAGTCTTGTGATTGGCCACTTCAAACTGTAGTTCTCACAGAAGAAAGGAAAAACAGCACTTCAGTAATTAATGCCTTAGTCCCCTCAAAATAGCAATGTGGTTTGGATCTACCCTACTCCCAGGACCTGTGTGATAGTAGTGGGCAGATAAATTCTCCCTAACAGTCTAGTAACTGGAGAGCAGATGAGAGTAGAGAAGAAAATCCCTTCAGGTGTACTAGGTAACCTTCACTTATGAACAAGAGGCAAGCATAGCACCAGACATTTTTTTCACTCCTCAGGTGCAGAAAACTGTTATTACAAGTACTTTATTAACTTTTGCAGTCTTTTTTCAATAAGATCAGATTTTATTTTAATGATGGTGACTTTGGTTTAAGAACTGTCTATAAAAATTAGGTACTGGTTTGTGGAATAAGTACAGAAAATGAAAGCACACATCGTTTAGACAAAAACAAGTTATTTTGAATTCTGAAGGTACCAATTCATTATTTTCTCAGATGACAGCCAGTTTACAAGCTTAAAATGGGGTCAACTGTAATCAGTTGAAATAAATCCAGCATCTGGGATCCAGTGTGATTTTTCTCATTATCACATGAATAATCCCCCATTCTTCTATGCAGAAAATGAAATTAGAAGCTGATTCAGTGTTATTCATTAATCTTATTATATTGGATCAAACTGTTTTCTAATAAAAAATTAATTCCATTGAGCCTGGGTAGAAAAAAGAGGTTGAAGCTAGAATCCTCCAAAATATCATATGACCTGTCTGTCTCAGGGTAAAAATGTGACCAATGAAATATTAGTCAAGGTCTGGACTTTAAAAAACCTAAGACTTCTCTCGGAAAAGAAAACACTGTTTATTCATTTCATTTGCCTACATGCAGAATTAATCCTTTGAGAGAAAATTTATTCATGTCACTTATTTTGCATCAGCTAACCTACACTGATATTTTTTTAATAACTATTTTCATAGTTGCATAGTTTCTAGGGTCAGAAGGGACCTGAGAAGATCATCTAGTCCGACCCCCTGCCATGGCAGGAAAGAGTACTGGGGTCAAACGACCCCAGCAAGGTGTTCATCTAACCTCTTCTTAAAACCCCCCAGGGTAAGAGCCTACACCACCTCTCTTGGAAGTTGGTTCCAGACCCTAGCCACCCTGACCGTGAAATAGTGGCTTCTGATGTCTAACCTAAATCTACCCTCTGCTAGCTTGTGACCGTTGTTCCTGGTCACTCCTGGCTGTGCTCGGGGGAACAGTGACTCCCCCAATGCCTGCTGATCCCCCCTGACTAGTTTGTAACAGGCCACAAGATCCCCCCTCAGCCTGAAGAATAAAAGATCTTAGCAACGCAAGCACAGCAACAGAAAAAATATCATGTGAGCCATAACTGATTGTTTATGTTCAAAACCATACCAATGAAATTATAGTAATATAGTTTTCTTCAGCTAATTTGTACCTAGTTAAAATCAAGTAAATATCATTCTTCTCCCTTTAGACTTTCTTGGCAAAGTGTCTTTATCTCTGCTGGGGAACTACGTTGATTAAAAAGCCCAAGTGAAGGAATAAAATATGGCATTGTTTCTCAGTTCCTTTTTCCTAATATACTTAAGCAAAATTTTGAGAACAAAAGATTTACCTGAACAGTTTACATAGTGAGCAATTGCTGTAAAACCTCTGATGTGTTTTTTTTTCAATTTTGTAAAATTGTCTTCTGTAAAAGTAAATATTGCTATCTTGTCATAAGTTTAAATATAATTAACTAAACACATTTCAACCAAAATGTGTTTATATTAACATGCTGAATAAGCCAACAAGCTAAGAAACAATAATTGTGTTTTTAGGATTTCCAGAATGAAAGTTCATTGCTTAGCAAGGTCTCATACATTGAGGAAAACAGAAAAAATGAATTATCTTAAAATTTATAATAGAATATATTTTTCTCCCTATATTATTCATTTGAATTTTTAACAGCAACAGAAAATTCCAACGATTTGTTTAGTCCTTGGAGAAGTGGGCTGATGGTTCCACTCTAGCTCCAGATGGCACAAAAGCCATCATTGTAAGAAGCATTTTAACTGACACAGTGAAACTTTTGCTTACAGTGAAAGAGTAAGAGAGGAAACTGATTTATCCCCTTGTTCCAACAAGGGTCCCTTTTAGCTGCATGAGTATATACATTAATTGAGAAATGCCTGTTCTGTGGACAAATAAGAGACTTCAATCTCCAGTGCTGTGAATCCAACATTTCTCAAGGCTACCACATTATCTTAAAAGGTAAGTTTCTAATAGTAACATTTTCCAAATCACCATAAATCATAGTACATCAGGGAATCTATATATGCATCACATTTAAATGTAGCCATATCTCACAGAAGAGCAGTGGTAATTATTGCAAACTGGTTTGAAGATTAGATTCTGATTGCAGTAGATATTTATTTGATATTTATAATAAGTTATGCTGTAAATGTAAACAAGTTGTTTCAAAGGGGAGAGTGAAACTTAAAATAACTAGGCTAGTCATGTTCCCCTCCCCATAGTAAATAACACTATTACCAACTATCCTGTAGCCATGCAACTAAAGAGAAACATAAGATGCACTCCACTAAACAGTGACAGAAAAGCATGTAATATTTCTATTACCTCTAACCTATTTTGCCTCTCAATGCATGCTCAGGTGAAACTAAAATATGATTTTTTTTTTTTTCAAAATACTGTTCCATTCAACTTTAGGCAATTATTCCACTTTAGGCAATCATTCCCTTTATATGATGCAAGTTGGTTATATTCACTGAAGATAAATGAACCTAAATTAATCACACCCCTCAACCAAAATTGTTGTTCCATAACTTTAATTCTTTATTTCATAAATATACCTTCCTTCTACAAGAATTTAATATAAGTAAAACACCTTGATGACAGTAGTTACCACGAGGTAATAACTGCAAGATTTAGCAACACTTGACTTCTGCCATGTAGCTCTAGGGACGTTATGATTAATTCATAATCACTATAATCTATTGTTCAATTATACTTCTGTTCATTTGTTACTAAAGTCCTTTTGGTTAAAAAAACAAGTGAAATCTCTCATAAATTGCAGCAGAAATAAAATACCTAAGGGATATTTGTAGCATATAAAATTTTTTTCTTATATTTATTACAGTACAGTAATGAGTGACTACAGGCTGCTCTCAGGATTAGGCTCTTATCATGCTGAGTTGGCATAAACACCTAGGACCCTGGCACGTGCTACATTTAGGGCACAATTAAGGCATTAATTGTGCCATAAATAGTAACCTTGCCACATATTAAAGACAATTTATAGCATGATAATATAGTGAATGAGCCACATAAATAATCTGCATATAATATGTAACACCAGCCTGCACCCGAGTTGAAGCGTATCAGCAATCAATAGACAAATTAGACCTCCTCAGCTTAGCCACAGTAACTATGAGTGTCGTTCTCATAGAAGTATGCTGGCTGTAAGCAGTGGCTCTGTTACTTAGGGCAGCACAGCATCTACAGTTGCTTCTTGACTGGTCAATACTGAAGCCTGTGGCACAGTGCTCTCCAAAAGGGGTGTGCAAAGCCAGCTGTATTTGATTCAGACTTGGCCCGATTCATGGGACCGTGATTCGATTCATTGATTTGGATCACTGTCCCAATTTGATTCAGCCAGATCTGAAGATTTGATGCTGATCCAGAGAATCAGTGATTTGGCCATAGACACAGCTGTAAAAGTTTTTTCTACATACCTCAAGGTAGCAGGTGCTGCTCATGAATGCTGAGATGGTGGGACAGATAGAGCATCCCACAGGAGCACTGGGGGGCCCCCGCGTGCTCAGCAATGGACCTAGAAGTGGACCAGAAGTGCTTCTGGTCCACTTCCAGGTCTGTCATTGAGCACGCTGGGGACCGCTCCGCACTCCTGTGGGACACTTCATCCGCCCCACCATCTCAGCATTCACGAGGCACCTGTGTCTATGGCCGAATCATTGAATATCTCTGAATCTTTCTGAATCAATTTGGAGGATTTTTATTCAATTTGGAGAGATTAAGAGGTCTCCTAATTAGATTTGGATTCAGAGATTCGGCCACTGAATCAGGCCAAATCTCCACCAAATCCAATCAGCGACCAAAGCTTTGCACAGCCCTAGTCTCCAATCTTTTAAAGTAGGAGATCACCTTTGGCATTTAGAAGCAACTCAAAATGTACCATGCACCACTGTCGTCCCCCCTCCCCACCCAGCAGGTAAGTCTGTGGGGAGGGAGGCGGGGGGCAGATTGAGGCAGAGGGAGAAAAAAATATTTAGGGGTGCACCTCCCCAGCAGGTAAGTCCCAGCCAGCCAGGACTCCACTCACCTTACCTCTGCTCCTGCCTCTGTGGCACTGTCCCTCACCGCAGGAGCCTTGATCTAGCCCCCGCTCCTTCCTTCCCCCACAGACTGGCTTGCTGGGCTGGGGTGCACGTGTGCACACACACAGGCACTCAGCCCCCCAACCCCAGCTTCAGATTGATTCCAAGAGGCTCCAAGATCTACCACAAGAAGCTCCAAGATCTATTGGTAGATCAAGATCCACTGTTTGGTGATTACTGGTGTAGCAGTTATTCTAAACCAGGGCTGTCCAACTGGTGGCATACCAAAGGCACAGGGCACCTGCCGCTGCCTCTTCCACTGGTGTATGGTGGTGAGGAGCTGCACACTGCTGGCATGGCCCAGGGAGCAGAGTGCTATGTATAGATGGTGCAGCCCAGGAGACAGGGAGGGATGCCAGGGAGGGCTGCCCTGCAGAAGGTGACCCATGCAATGTATAGTTTCTGGCCATCGAACCTGGACAGCCCTGTTCTAAACTCTTCCTCAGGCTACTTGTTGCTATCCTTATTCCTGCCTTTGACTCTTCTTTTCAGGCCTTGGTCTTAACCACTGTATTGAACTATCCATGCCTAGTCTCTTAGGATATAAACAGATGTAGCATTTCTCCTTGGAGAAAGCTTTTTGTCTTGTGATCCTACAGATGTACCAGTGCATTGTCCCATTTTAAGTACCTGTGCAGTATGCAGGATAAAATCTGCTAACACGTTGTCCCCAAGATAATACTTCGTATATCTCTTAAGTTAATCATAGCTCATTGAAGTTAAATGCCAGACATTTTAGGGACAAGCCTTTCAGACTGTGTGTTCTTCCTGGATACCTGCTGACAGAAGAACAGCAATACAGCTTGGAAGAGCTATATGTGTGAAGGGGTGTACCACTTCTCTTTTGTCCCCGGTTTTGACTCAGATCAATGTGAACCACCTCAAATGCCTTAAACTTTATTTCATTTGGCATCTTATAAAAGCTAATTCAAGTTTCTTATTCATGATAATTTATTAATTGTTTTTTGTTTCAATATATCAACATAAAAGTTCATTATTTTATTTTGTCTCGATAAAAACAAAACTGAGAATCAAAACAAAGAAATTACATACCAACTATTTTTCATATAGAATAGACAGTTTATCTCAGCTCCTGGAAGACTAATATTCTAAATGGGGAAAAAAAAACCCACTCATGTTTAGACATGACAATTCAGGGTTTTTTTTCAGAAACCTACCCAAAAAACATGTGCTTTGCAGTTTGCAATAAACATCTACAAACTAAGTTGTTTCAGAAGAGAGAAAGTGAGTTTCAAAGTGGAGAGATTCTCCATCTATTTCCTTCAGCATCCCTTGCATCAAAATGAAGGAGCTCTATTTGGAGCTGTCTCACTGATCTTGGTAACAGAGAAGAAAGGTAAGTTTTTTCAAGACACAGGTCACAACCCACGGAGAGTTTTACACATCAGAAATCAAAGAGGTCAAATCAAACAAGTTATATGTTCTTCAAAGGACAAGTGGGCATGTCTCTATTACCTAAAAGAAAGCTTTATGTTGTCAAATCATTTTGACTTTTAGGCATGAAATTAAGATATAAATACAATATTGGAGTGTATTATTTACTTGTGTCTGTATAAAGAGATCCCTGGACATAAATGTTTGAGTTAAGTTTTTCAAACTTTTCTGCAGAGCCTTAGCATTCCACAACAGGTCAAAAGTTCCCCAAAGATATTGGGGGTAATGATGGAGTACGCTAAGAGGTAGTGCACCAACATTATCAAGGAGGGTTTCCTAGCTCTGCATCAGCTCACATAGCCTGCAGAGCTAGGGGTAGAGGTTCCATGGCAGAAGCAGCAATATGAAAGGGTGCCATTAGTTTAGAAGTTTGAAA
>NW_017729034.1:68036533-68049251 GCF_001723915.1 Gavialis gangeticus
CAGAAGCAGCAATATGAAAGGGTGCCATTAGTTTAGAAGTTTGAAAACCACTGAGTTATGTATGTAAATATACCAATTGCTTAAAAAGCACACTTTGAATTCTATAGTTATAATGATGAAATAAAATTAATGAAAAGTTTAACATACAAAAACATATGAAAAATTGGAAATTAGGGATGTGAAAAGTTAGACAATTAATTGTTTAACCGATAGATGCAGTGGTAACCAGTTTGGTTACTCATTTTCATTTACATTGTGGAAGGCACAGTCTGGCAGGAAAGGGAGGGAAGGAAAGTTGCATGGTGCCCAAGCAGGAACCAGAAGGCAGGCAGAAAGCAGGGATGGAGGGAGGACCGAGGAGGAAGGCAGGAGGATGGAGGACAGGCAAGGGGGCTAGTACCCATACCTTAAGAGGAAAACAGTGGACAGCTTCGTGACTTATCAGTTAAGCAGGCTTCATGTGGCTGTGTTGTCTCACTGGGCTTGCCTCCCCCGCCCTCCCATAAAAGGGTACCAGCAGCCCCAAGCAGTTCCCAAGCTGCTGTGTTATCAGTTAACAGTTTAAGTGATATAATTAGAGGAGGTTAAATGGATATATTTGTTAACAATATTTACATCCCTACTGGAAATTCAGTCAAATTTATGTAATAATCTTCACTGAAATTACAGTTCTGTCTGCCTCTATTACAGGCTGTGGAGATCCATGTTGTATTTACCCCAATCCAATATGACTTTGAATTTAAGATGACACCCCAATAATTAGATTGTATACTTGGAAAATTATAAATCTAATCTAATAACATAAGGCTGTCTTAAATTTGCTTCTTTCCTTTCCACCCCACCATGCACATAGTGCTGTGGCAGGGGGACAAGGGGCAGGGGCCAAACCCCTTCTCACCCTCTCTGCCTGCCCCTCTGCCCTTTGATCCCACACCAACTGCCTTTCCCCCCTGCCCCTTGCCCCCCTACCACTTGCCCCCCCGCCCGCCTCAGTGCCTACCCCTTACCATATACCCCCTGCCACTTGCCCCCCTATTGCCTGCCCCTCTGTGCCTGTGTCTGCCCACTGCTGCCTATAACAAAATGGTAAAAAACGGGCAGTGGTTACTGAGCATTTATTTAGAATTTGTATAAGCCAGTAATAAATAAATGTGCTGTAACTGCAGTTACTGCACAGTAATACCAGGAAACGCCTTTTAAGTGATGCTACTGTGCAGCAGCCTAATACTACTGTGCAGTAGTGTCTCGGCATGGTTTTTGCCACACGATGCTACTGCACAGTCGGTGTTTCATGTATTTTATGAGATGGACGGAGAATGTTTAGAAATGTGCATTTATAACTTAGTAGATGGAGATCTGGGATGTGTATCAAAAATATATTAGAAAGATTGTGGCATAGCATTATGGTACTTCACTGCAAAGTGGACCCTGATAAGAAGGAAAAAGCTGGGTGTTGATTAATAAAGGATCACTTGTACAGTATTTTATTTGTGGCTACTATGTTTCTGCATCACTATTTAATTTTTAATGCACAGACGTTGAAACTGTTTTAAAAATATTATCATTAACTTAAAGTTTCCTAGCTGTTTAATATTATAGGTATTACTGCAACATTCTAATAGGCATTTTTCTTAGTTGATTATTTTTACAACTTCAGTTCTGTTGATAATAGAGGATTTTTAGAGGATTTCTCTTACTATGCATTTAAAAATCATATAAGCAAAATACTGGCACCCTTCTATGCAGAACTAGTTATTTTCCTAGTATATAAAGAAAATCACATCTTATACAGGAAGTGTGTTAATAGGTGTGTGTCCCTCACTTGGTAAAAGAAAACAATTATTTCAGTGGTACCTTCTGAAAACTTCTTAAAAAGCTTTAAATGAAATACTGTGGAGTTTCTAACACTACACAGACAGAAGTAACATTTGACTGCTTTAAAAAAGATGAGAGGAGCATGTATCAGCTATTACAATGCAACCTAAGGGACTACCTCATCCCTTATGTTCCATTGCAGTCCCTAAGATTATCTGAGAGCAACCTCCTGCAAGTTGTGTGTGACGCATGTTTATTTGAAGTCATTCTCAGTTGCCACTCTTTAGTTTTGGAACTCCTTCCCCATTAAGGCCCCAGTAGAGCCTCATCTTAGACATCTTCCAGACATGTTGTGAGACCTTATTGGGACAGGTTTTCAGCCGCCAGGGTTAGGTTTAGGGAAGCTGCCTGGGGATTTGTTTTATTATTTCCTATGTTATTTTATTTGTGTTTATGATTTTTTTAAAAATTTTAAATTGCCCGGAACCCATTCTGGGGAAAGTAGCATATAAATTAATCATTCAAACAGACAAACTGTTACATCTATATGCTCCTATATGTATAGTTGTGATCCAAAAAAAAAATTGCTGTAAAGTTAATCCGAATTGGAACAGGGTTAAAGTTTTTATGGTTTTGTTACACCTTTATCCCTATATGAACATGCAGACACAACAATTGCACCATAACACTTTATACTAGTATCCTTCAATACAGATACAATTATTACATCTATCTATATCCTACATTTCCAAGAGCATTTACAGATGCTTGTGAACAGTTCAGAAGTGTGTAGTATTCACAAGATACTCGTATATACAAAAGCAGTTCTCAAAGGACAGAAGATAAAAACAAATGTAAACATTCAGACAAGATGTTAAAAAGAAGTTAGATATCTAGCAGGGCACAACCCTGTAGTTTTTCAAACTCTCAGAACCTCAAACACCTTGGCTAACTAAGCAAATGAAAAATTACAACTGGAAATGATATTGGAGAAAAAGAATAGTCAAAAACATATTTCTACAGAAACCTTTTCATGTATTCCGTCAGAACAAAGAAGGATGGTTAGGCTGAGACTAGGCTGGGGATTACAAGGATCTAGGTTATGTTCCTAGCTCTATCTCGTGATATTTATTGGAATGTAGTTTAGATACTTTAGGAGATATCTGAATTGTTTTCATAGATGCCTAAATGTACCAAAGCTGAAATGCTGCACTTCGCATTTAACAGTTCTAGGATAAAGATCAATGGGGAAGACTCTGCTGCAACAGGATGAAGAGTTCCAGACAAACTCAGAGCTCACTCCCTTTCAAAGCAGCATTCCTCTCATTGAGCAAAAAACCCTCTTGTTTGGTCTGTTCTTTTTGGCTTCATATCTCTCCCTCTCTTGGCTGTCTAAAGGTCAGGTGGAAAAGTTCTATTTAGATGCACAAAGGGTATTAGAATCCCACCCCTTAGTCTGCACAGTACCCAAAGTATTTGATCATGTGGTGTCTGATTACCATACTTGGCTGCTGTAGCTCTGACTCCAGCCCCAAGCCCAGGGTGGGGCTAGAGTCAGAGCCACAGTAGCTGCCAACCCCACTCTGCCTGCCCAACCCCTGTGCTTGCCTCCATTGCCTCTGTCCTTCTCCCCAACTTATTATCAGGCATGGCTCCAGCTGTGGCTCCATTCCTCCCAGGGCTCAGAGCACATGGAATCTCCATCCCCTGCCCAGCCAATCAGCAGCAGCAACAGTTCCAGCCCTGGGATGCTGGTGTGTGGCCGGACAGGGGTTATACTTCCATGTCCTCCGCGCCCGGGATAAAATGGAGGCAGAGCAGCATCTGACTGTAAAGGGTGGGGGGGACAGGGAGCAGGGAAGGAGACAAAGTTCTGTGGGGAGCAAGGGGGAATACTGGTACCTCATACCTTAAGACCCCTAACTATATCTATACTGGTTGTGGGATCTCATCAGATTCAGGTGCAAAAGAGTATTCTGAAGATACTTTGTACTTATCAGCAAATCTTTTGTTTCCTTCACTGTTTACTCTACTTCCTATGAGACAGTGGTCTTCCCGGTAGAGGATCAGAGGAATCAAGTGAAACTAGAATAAACTCTTCATTTTCAGTGTCCATTGAACAGAGGAGTCTAAGGGACCGGGATCTTTTTCAGGCCTCAATTGCCAGTGCATTAAAAGCATTTTCAGACATATTTCCTGGAACTTTCTAATCTGTTAGAAAATGACCTGCAGATACTACATTTTAACAGTACATGAGTTTCTCCTAAACAATATAAATAAGGACCGTGGTTTTGTGGGAAAAGCCACTGGCAGGCCATATTGTTTTTAAAGCCCTGGTATGTTTTTAAAACAATTTCAATTATAGCTAAAGTGGGGGTGGGGAACAAGGAATTTCCTGTACATAAAGGGCCAGCAACTCAATCCCTTCCTACCGCTATGCAGAAATCAAGCCACAACAGAAAGTAATAATAAAGGGAATTCAATAAGAGATGCAGAGCCAAATGATAATTTATTTCCACAGAAGAACAAATACCTATTCAAAGACATGTCCTAGTGCAACTTCATTGTCAGCATCCAACTCCTAACTCTTATACATAATTTTAAAAGCAAATACATTATATATTTATAAGGAGTATATTTCAGTTTGAATTTTAAAACACATCACAATAAAATTAAGTGAGGAAACTTTATAAAGATGATGAGGCTTTTGCTCCTCAATCAAAATTAGCACTTGTTTTCACTTGCATATTTACAAGACTTTTAGTTTATATAGCCTCCCTAGCTTTTATGACACCATTTGATAGTACAAAACACCTTACTAAAGCTTAGATTTCTCTGTAAAGAATAAAAGGGAAGCACTTAAATGGTACCTATTATTGCTGAGGATCATTCTATCGATCTTGTTTAACTATCAAAGGTATCAGATTTTCTATAGTGAACTGTGTTAAATCACATTTACTTGAAAAACACAGTGATTTTTAGGACCTTAACTTAATTCTACAGGATTGTGAAAATATTGACGCATTATTTAATAGCTGCTCATTACTTGCAGTGGATGCGTATTCTACCATATTATCTTTGATGCACACTGTACATTATACTATACCTTCCAGCAAGATGAGATTAAACAGCAATGTATTCATTTTCTATGGACTCTTGCAGGAGCTTGAGTTAAAGGGTTTCTACCTGTGGTTTGAATTACGTAGAGAGAAGATACGTTGGGACCTGAAATTAAATGTTTGCATGAAAATATAAGGATTGTCACAGTCCATTTTTCCATTTTCTTCAGATGAAAATAATCTCAGACAAAAAAAACAACAACAAACTAGTGAGAAATTAAATATTTTATCACAGAGTGCCAAACAGGATGTATTTAAACAAGAGTTGAGATGTGAAATCAAATGTATACTCTTGTAGCAGTTAGGAAAGTATGCCTAGGCAGAGTCACATGAGCGCAGAAAATCACTTTTGAAAAACATAAACTAATATTTTATGGATTTACTCATGGTTAAAAATGTCAGACCTATAAAAAAAATATTAAACTATAGAACTGTACCAGAAACAAACCTGGAACTCTTGCTGACTGATGCTTCCTTTACTAAGGACCAGCATTTTCACTAGTTTATCCTATTTTGGAAATACTAGACACATCTACATGTGCATATTAATGCGAAACTATAAACTTTGGCACATATCACACTGAACTTTATTGCTTCTGGGAACTGTGTTTATATGCGTGCCCAGGACTACAGCATGTTGAACCAGGTTTGAGCAGCCCCAGGTGGCAAGGGGCTTGAGGGGTAAGCCTGCCAGTCTGAGTCTGCTCTGACCTAGCTCTATGTTCTGTGAAGGGGATGGCTGGATGAAATCACCTGTGATGTTAACTTGAATGCTTTGCCTTTTCAAACCACTTGGATGAAGCTGTCTCCTTTCAGGTAAACAGCTTGCTCTATAGCGATACTTCCTAAAGGGTCCCCAGGATTTCTCGCCTGCCATGTCTTTGTTGTTATTGATTATTGCTGGGAAGAAGTTCTCTAATCTTAGCTTCTCCTGGTTTCCTCTTTGGTTCTCGGTTAGGTCTTTGACTCGGGGCTCCGCCTCCCCTACACCCCACCTTGCGCCAACCAGTGATGCTGTTAGACTTTGGCTGAGGCCAAAGCAAAGTTAATCTGCCATGGCTGGTTCTTTGGCCCTCATCTACTCTTAGTCCCAGTTTGGACAGTGTACCATCCTTTTGTAGGCCTCACGTAGGCCTGACTCGTTAAGGTGCTCACCCTGGGGTATCTTCCCTCCGGGCACTCTCTCTTCCCCCTCCAGGGGCTACCCACAGCTTCAGTATCCTTTCTTTTTTTCTCTCTATAAGTTCACTGCTGCCCCAGTCTCTGCCAGCATTGCCTGAGATCCACGGTCTTGAGAGAGGTAAGTACCCTGGCTCCTCCAAGCCATCCTTAGCAAGGCATTCCGCTTCTCGGGGTTGCTACCACTCACCCCTGCTGGGGCATTTGTTTGTCTCATGCTGCTCTGGGCTCTTTGGAGGACTTGTATCTGGTCCTCCCTAAATGTTGGTCAGCAGGGCTTTTATCCTCTGTTCTGAGGGCTGGCTGACAAACTGGTGTCGGCATGCAGCTATAAAATGTGCCCGTGCTGGCTCTGGGGAGCGTGCCTGATCCCCAGTGGCAGGCTGCTGTTGTTGCCTTCTGCCTCTCTTCTGCAGTGGCATGGCTTGTCTTCTGTTGGTGGCATTGCCACCTCTGCATCTTTGATCTTCGGCTGCATTTTACAGCTGCTGCTTCTCTCCCCGTCTCAGCGTTGGTGGTAAATTTGGTTCATGGTGGCTTTCCTGCCACACTGGGGCACAAGGGTGCTTCAGTGTGGGGCTAGCCAGTCAGGTCAGCATCTACACATGCGCTGCTACGCATGAAAAAACTCTGCAGCAGGATAGTACTCATATTTACAAGTATTAACCTGCTGTGGAGTTTATTAGTTCCCTGTGGCATAATAGGGCTGCACATGGAGATGTTTATTCTTGAGCTAATTAGAGAACTCAGCAGTAAACATCTCAAGTACATGTACCCATGGGGTGCATCTACATGTGTACTTTACTGTGGAGTAAACTAATTAGCTCTGCACTAAAGCAACATCATCTACACATGTGCCAGTATTAGGGCACAGTAAACTAATTAACTCCTCCATATGATAGTACTGTCAGGGACAGAAGAGTAATTAACTGTACTTAAATGTAAGTGTAGGTTATGACCGTGCAGGGCCAGACTCTTGGCTGCTGCCTAGCCACATGGCTCCACAGGTTCAGCATCCTCATGCCCCAGCCAGCCCTAGCACTGCCCGAGGCTGACCCCCCCCCATACCTCCTGCCAGCCCAGGCCTGTTCAAATTGCTGCTGTCCCAGGTGTACATGTAGATGCTGTACCCAGGAACTGTACTGTGTACAGTATCTACAGTATCTACTATACTGCAGCTCACACAGCTCTGGAGTTTATTGTTTTGCCTTAATTTCACATGCAGATGCAACCACTATATACTAAAGCAGTCACTGTTGCTGATATTTCTAATAGATTGATAACCAGGTACAGAAAAGGTGGAAGCACTAAATCTACTTTGTGCTTATGCAGTGTATGGACAAAAATGCACTTAAGCCAATTATCAAAAACTATACAGGCACTGACTTCACATATAGTGGTCATGTTTACTAAGTTTTTTAAAAGACTATGAAATGGAAGGAGTAGGTATGTTACTGCATAGAGCAACATCAGTATTAGTACAAACGGTACTTTGTAATTCTGTTTCATAACAAAAAAACCTAGAACTACACCATTAAACTTTGTGAAAGGGTATATAAAATAAATAATGGTATATAGGAAATAAATTGAGTATAGCATTTTACAAGAACCAGAGAATACAAGATTCAGTGAATAATCAGGAAAGGAAAAAATTAAAACTATAAAAATTATTGTCTCAAGATATAACTGAAGCCAAGAGTCTAGAAAAATTCAGAACAGGTTTGGCTATCCAGATGGATTCTGAGAACATTTGCAGTCACTTTAGATAGCATTAAAAAAAAAATCTAAGGACTATACACCCTTGTGCCTGAAAGTATAAATCATAGATAGCTGAAAGAATATAGAAGAAACTTCCTGTCAGAAGGTTAGTCATCACTCATTACCCCCAGTTTCTTGCTCTTCCTATGAAGCAACTGATCTGACTGATGCTATAGACCAGGATACCAAACTACCACTGATCTTTTCCAAAATGGCAATTCTTATGCTCCCAAATTGTCCAGTCAGAGGCAGAGCTTCTCCAGAAAAAGGTCCCAGGAAAAGTCCTAAGAAAGCAAAAATAATGTATATTTCTCACTTTCTCTATTTACCAAGATCTTGTCCAAAAATGGTATTTATATAACTTTTACGTTTTCCACCTTTTCCAAATTTTGAAATAAAAATTTTAATTTCCTTCATTCTGTAAGATTTGAAACATTTGAGAACAAACGTAATTGTAGAAAAAGAGTAAAGCCGGCTAGTATTCTTTTGCTGGAACTCTAAATTGGAATAAACTACCTCTGGTGAATTCCATACATCAAAATCAAGGCCACCCATACACACACACAAGCACACATTAGGCATTAAGTATGTATACAGGATGGATGTATTGCCAAACACACAAGATAGTCATCAATAAGATAACTATTAATGGCAATCTTCCAGCCTACATAAAACAAGAAAGTTTGTCTACTACTGAAAAGTCATCTCATAGTTTAACTTGGATGAGTCTCAACTGTTTTCAGCTAGAAAGATGTTACAGTGATAGTGGACATATCTACATGAGACACTACTGTGCAGTGGTTACTGTGCATTTATTCAGTACTTGTATAATCAAGTACTAAATAAATATTCAGTAACTGGAGTTTCTGCACAGTAGCACTGGCAAATACCTTTTAAACGATACTACTGTGCAGTTACCTAATAATACTGTGCAGTAGCATATTAGCACTGTTGGTGCTGTGATGTGCTACTGTGCACTATTATTCAGCTACTGTGTCAGCATCTCGTGTAGATGTGCCCTTTGGGAAGGAAAAGAAAAATTCACTGAGGAACCGTCCAAAATCATAATACCTTCCTTAATTAAAGATATTTTGTCCCTGAGTCCTCAAGATGGTTTGTTCTCTCTTGGATTTCTGTCCATGCCTCAGTATCCAAATAATGTTGGCAGCCAGAAATACTTTTTATTGTCCAGATCTGGAAATGGAACTATACTCATTCTTGAGGATGTTGGCCAGGCCATGGCTATCTGTGTTCACTTTCAAGCTAGATTTCTGCAACACACTCTAACAGGGGATGATATAGAACAACCAGAGAAAGTGTCATGTGATCTGACCTCATTTTCTTACAACTTTGTAATGAAATCCCACTTTTAACTTAGAGGTCCACTCTCTTTCTACACTCCAAGTTTTGCCTGAGTGGTATGCCCCACACTGAGACTTTAGCTATGTTCCTCTTGCTAGAGTGTGTCTTTTCTAGAATTGGTCATCAAATATATTCATAGAATACTTTGTCCAGTTTAGCAGTTTTATTTTCAAATTATTTTTTTTAAAAATACTGTGCATAATTTGCCCAGAACTGCTCCTTTCCTTTTCTTGCTTATAGGGGAAAAAAAAAGGGATGGACGTGGAAGGAACAAGGATAATTTTCCTAGCCTTCCCTTACTGTCTACATTTTTCTACTCAAAGGGGATGCAGCCATTTCCAAGTCATACGCTTGTGAACTCTTTCTCTTATTGTGCCTTTGTATTCTATTGGCCACCTGAAGCAGAGTCAGCGGTTCCTCTGAACTGCTGCATTGTGTGACCAGAGGCTTCATTAGTAGATCAGCAGAGGACCTAGCTCAAGCGTAGATAAACAGCTGAAAGCCAAGAAAAAACTTCCACAAACCAAAATGTCAGTGACCTGGCAGCTCCGTAGAACTGTGAATCATTCTGGGAATGATTCCACACAGTGGTGTGGAAAGGGGATCAATAGTTCTGAAAACTTGTTCTGAACAGCTGAGGAGGGGCTGTGTGTAACCTGGGTGTTTTAGGAAAAGACACTATAAGAAATTTCAAATCTGTTATTTTTGGGGAACATAGTACATAGTCATTAGTTTATTCAATCTTCATGACTTCAAAGGCTGAAAATATAGGCCAAAATTTTGCAAAACTGGGAGTTTCCAATGCATGCTCCCTTATCTGTGCTGAGGTAACTAAATGAGTGATTTAAAGTGCCGAGCACCTGCAGATCTGTTTAGCTAAGCCCCATGGCACATTACAACTATGGTATGATTAATATGTTAATTGTACCTTAAAAAGTAAGTACTACATGTTCAGTCAATTTATGGTACCATAAAGCAACAAATCAACCACAATGTTACTCCACAAAAAATGTGGAACATCTCTGTAGCATGTTTGTATGGCACCATATATTGAACATGTAGCACCTCCATAATGACACTAACAATCAGCTGACTGCCAGTATCAGCATGGATACAGAGGTTGGCACAGGGACTGAGACAGCCCTGATCCCTATGTTGAAAACTGGCTACAGGGAGAGTGGGTTGCAAGTTTTTTTGGCGGGGGGGCTCTCTAGGAACCTGGCAACCCCTGAATCTTACAGACTTTCCTGCCTTGCATTACACACCCTCAACTTAAAAATGCTAGGTTGTGGGGAGATGGATCCCAGTGTTTTGGGATGTCTAAAAACCACATATACAGCTGGGCTTTCCTAGGGTGGGGCTGGCAACCAGCTGATAGTAAAACCAGGCCCTGACAGCTCTAGGTCTCAAACCCACCTGGGACTGCCAGCATTGGATGCAGCAATCAGCTGAGTGTTGGATACAGCCCAACGGACTGGGATCTGGAACCTGTGGGGGAAAGCCCTGGGGGCAACTCAGCAGTAGCATTCCAGAGGAATTTTATGCCCTTATTGTAAACATCCCCTGCCATGAATGTCTGATATAGCAGGAGGTGGGGTGTTCAGGATATTCGGTATAAAATTCCTCCAATCCCAATAGCTCCATTATTTTAACATCTGTGAGGGGCCTAATGTGGACTCAATGCCTCTACATTTCGGCACCCATGCTTAAGAAGCATGACCTTTAATTCAAATGAAAGAGAACTATCCAGAGGTAGTGGATAGCGGAGGAAGAGAGCGGAGTGGAGGAAGAAAAATAGCTATTCTTCCTGCACTCCAAACAGGAACTATCCTTCTTCTAGTTCTGGTTCTATCCCACAAATTATAGAAATACTAAGGATTCTTATCACCCTAAGCTTGTACTTTGAGCAAGGATGGGAATATGGTTTACTTGGCTATAGTATAGAAAATCTATTAGCTGACCTTTGGATGTAACAAGAGCAGCTGACATAGATAGCAAACCCTTTTGCCTTGAGAAAATAAATGTAGCTGTAGCAAACCCCGCAGTTGTTTTTTTAAAATGCATTCGCTCCCCTTCCCCAACCATTTCTGACTTTTTCTCTCCCTCTCTATTCCCTAGATAAGTATAAGTAAGCCAAGATGTAGGATAAGCTTGAAAACTTTTATTTTGGTAACAAGTTTTTGCTTTTGGATATCCACTGTTTTATATTGTATAATTATTAGGTTTGTATTGATTTTTCCTGTTGTATATTGTATTATTATCATTTTTGTATTGGTTTTTATTGTTTCATATGGATATCGTATGATTTAGGCCTGTGTTTGTAAGTGAACCAAAATCTTGTCAAGTTTCTATTTTATATGTCAAGTCTCCATCTTGTGTCCTCTGCCTGGGCATTCCCTGTGTCGCAACTGTATGAGTCACGTATCCTTCCCATGTAAATTGGTTCCCAAATGAATGGGAGTGATTGGGAATGACTGAAATACAATGGTAGCAGGCCTCTACTGAATAGTCTGTAATAACTGGGCCATCACCTCACATTGATTCATCCAGGAACCATAGACCTCACCCAGGAACAGAGACAAGAACCCAGCATTTGAAAGACAAAAGACCCTGCAGAACCAGCAACTCTTACCAGTACAGACACCCAAAACTGCACATCCCTGCATGGAGCACACATGCTCAGTATGCCAGGGACTGACCCAGCCCTTTGTGTGACCCAGCCTCCTGTCACTAGGGTCACACAAGGTCTGCCCCTATTAAAAGGGGCAGTGAAGACAAAACCAGTGGGAAGCTCTCTCCATCTGGACCAGCACCATGCCATACCACCTATCCACCCAGAGGCCCTGCCAGCAACCCCCACTCTGGACAACATCTACTGGACTAGGACCCCTTTCCAGCTTGGATAGGTAGATATTACCTGCATACCTCCTCCTACAATTTGGACTCATTCTCTCTCTCTGTCTCTCTCTCCTCCTGGACTTCAGTGGATTTCAGCCCCTGCACCGAGCCTCTCTAATCCCTGCTGCCATTGTGTGTGTGGGTGGGTGCAAGGGAACCAATAAGACATTGTGTCACCATCTCCCCTGTTCAATAAAACCACTGTCATATGCAGCCCCGAGTTGGGTCATGTTTTACTAAATCCCAGTCCCTTTCTTATCTTAAATTCTAGCCTCATTCTCTCTCTCTCTCATCTCTAGCCCCCACCCCTCTCCACTAGTTTCCCGATCTCCTCTCAATTCCTACTGCCTTTTCCCTATGACTTTCTGCTGCCTTTCTCTGCTTTCCTGTTGTCCCTGCTGGGTTTTAGTCTCTCCTGCTGCTTTTCCTGTGATTTTCTGCTGTCCCCCTGCTTCCCACGCTCCTACTGCCTTTTCCCTGTGACTTTCTGCTGCCTTTCTCTGCTTTCCCACTGCCCCTGCTGCCTTTCAGTCTCTCCTGCTGCTTTTCCTGTGATTTTCTGCTGTCTGTCTCTCTGTTTTCAGGCT
>NW_017729034.1:68050170-68051833 GCF_001723915.1 Gavialis gangeticus
TATGTGCAATTGTACACCATGCCCTCCTGTCTAACAGTGATATTGAGCAATATTGAGATCCTGTGTGTTGGCCTGACCCCTCAGGGCAACATAGCAGGCAGCTGCAACACACAGTATAAAGCTTATCACATCACAGGAAGGTGCCTTAAGGCAGGTGCCCAATACTCAAGTTTCTTCATACCAAAGTTTCTTCAAAGCCACGAATAATCACATTTTTTTAGTTATGGTAATTCATAGAAGAGGTATCTCAGCATTAAAGAAGTAATAATTTGAACACATTTAGGGTGCTTGCAGACATTAAAAAAACAAAAACAAACCAAAACCCCACAGGGCTTTACTTTAAATTTGGTATGTTCCTGTGTCAAGCCCTGCACATGCTCAAAAGAGGCAGCAGATTACTTCAACCCAGCTCACCCAATGTCTGTAAAATTGGGCACTTAAGTGTGGCTTTTTGGCACATTTATCTAATAACTGATTGAATCAACCTTAGATAAAAGCACCAAAAAGCCCCGCTGAAATGTCTGATCTTTAGAGACACTGCAGAGCCCGGCTAAAGTAATGCACTGCTTCTTCCGGGAGTAAAGCATGGGGGTTTTTTTTAATGTCTGTGAGCAGCCTTAGGGTACTGTACTTTATTATTATACTTGAAGAAAAGTATCTTCAGGAATTCACACTCCTGAGGTAAAAATCCTTTCCCCATGGAAATAAGTGGCGCTTGAGATTTACATTCCCTAATTTTCCCAAATGTTATTAATTAAAATTAATCTAGCTGAAATAAAACTTCAGTGTTAAAAAATAAGTATGAATTTGCATTATTTTATTAAAGTTCAAAACAGACTTTCATCAATGTTACAAGAATCTATCTGCTACCCCACATGATACTGACTTTTTAAACCTGTCAATTAAGTTTAAACATCAAGTTCCTATAAAATGTATATATTTAGAAGAACCTTCCTCCATCACCACTAAACCTAGTGAGATAGTGCTTAGATTCCTCTTTCTTTGCATATTTCCATGTTCTAAATTGTCCTTCACTGCTTCTCAACTTACAGGATTAGCTATATTGATTACATAATTACTAATTTATATTGTGTAATAATAGATATTGAGAAATTTCTTAGTCATGGATTACTTTTTCTCAATAATGCCTGAGCGGAGTCATTTGATATATAGGTAAAAGAGCTGTCCTGATTTTATTTATCCCTTATTGTTTGGTGAGTTTATTAATTCTTACAGAAGAAATACAGAACTTGGAACAGGTCATAGTAAGTGTAAATGTTTTTAATTAATCTTCAAAGAAATACTTTCAGGTTGAACATTATTCTTAAAACAGTCTTTCCTCTTGTTTGAGCTACTAACCCTTTATATTATTGGAATTTAATTTTGGGCTTTGTTACACGGTAATTTTGGGTGGCTCCTTGAACTCTTAAACCCTGGACATTAACACCTGCAACTAGTTTTAAGCACTTGTTCTACAGCTCAAAGTTACACCACTCCAGGGCAGAATTATCTCTGATCTATGTTACCCAGCTTGTGTGAAACTAAGGTGTAGCTACTCTAGGCTACACTTTCGTGTAAACACCCCCGCCCCCTTTTCCATCCCTGAGTGTCCTGAATTGGGCCCACTGCCCCCCTCTACCCTCCCAGCACCCCAGATCCCTGC
>NW_017729034.1:68051932-68055087 GCF_001723915.1 Gavialis gangeticus
GCCCACTGCCCCCCTCTACCCTCCCAGCACCCCAGATCCCTGCTCACTGCCCCCCCCACTTACTTGTGGCTACCTGTGGTGTCTGTCCTGGGGGAAGCAGGCAGGGAAGGGTTAACCTGCCTGTTTGGCCATTGCTGCTGCTCTCTGGGCCAGAAAGGTTAACTTTTCCCTGCCTGCTCCCCTGGGACAGACAGCACAGGTAGCCACAAGTAAGCAGGGTGGGTGGGGGTAGGGAGGAAGGGAGGAACCAGAGAGATTCCCAGAGGGGAAGGGAGAAGCCTGGAATGGGCAGTGTGGCAGATTCTTACCTTTCAGTCCTCTAGGCCCCTGCTAGCCTGAAATGTGACTGCTCCAAACTTGAGCTAAGACTGATCAACATTTGTGTGGCTCACAGTGTAAGGTGTAACAAGGCTCTCAGTTATACCTTGTAAAAGCAGCTATACACACACTCAAATATGTGTATGTATATGTGTACACACACACACACACACACACACACACACACACACACACACACACACACACACACACACATTATAGTACTTAATATTCAGGTCAATTTTCATTGCCTAAGGACAAAATAAATGCCATAAGAGATCAGTTCAATGGCCATCTTTTAATATTAAATGTTTGTACTATGGTGATGTCTAAGACATTTTGATATTCTACATACTAAACAAATATATAATGAACAGATAAAAACCATACTTACCCCAAAGAGCTGACAGCTTAAGTATGTGACAAGGCGCAACTAGATGTAACCACTGGATGGAAAGTTGAGACATGAAGTAACACTGTCATTCTCTCATAGTAATAAGCAGTACTCACATTCAGCAATTAACAAGCCATTTTACAGTATTTTGAAGGCTTTTCTATATGGAAGAATTTTAACTAGCAACTTTAAGAAAAGTAATGCAGTTGCTTTATTGATTTTTATAGGGAATCTGTCATTTAAGTAGTTACTAATCCTGAAGTGTGAAGGTTTATAGTCCTTATACCTTTTCAACCTAGTCTGGTAATTTAGGAATTCTAATATTATAAAATCCTTATTTTGTCTGCCTGTCTGTAAGGCTTTATTCATACTCTGATCGGTTGTGTGGAACAACCAATCTGAGTGCTGCAAGAGCATTCCGGACAGAAGGCAGTGGCAGTGGCGTGCCACCATGACAGCGGGGACGGAGCGGCCCTGTTCCCTGCAGGCGGCAGCAGCACAGGGTGCTAGCTGAGGGGGATGGCGGGGCAAGCTTCGCCCCCCACCCTGCTCTTGGGAGATGGCAGCAGTGAGGGGTGGTGGGTGGCAGCACTCCATCTCCACCCTCCCCCACATCATTCCTGATGGGCTATTGGCTAGTTCTTATTCATAAAAGTGTCTATAAAGTGTCTACTGCTCTCTTTTCTTCAGTAATACCTTTGCTTTATACAACATTACCTTTTTAAACACTTACCTCTCCTCAGCTTGGCTAAGGCTATGAAAAATGTCAGGAAATTCATGCAACTGAAACACAATTTTCATCCCAGAAGCAAAATCTTGGAAAGTTTCAAATCTTGTACAGGCATGCTATTTATGATCAAATAGTAATTTATTACACTTCTCTTAAAAACATTTTTAAAAGTCTTTCAAAAATAAAAGTAAAACCCACACCTAAATTTAGATTTCAACTGAACTGGTGAAACATGTTGGAAATTTTTTTTAGCCAAAATAAGGACCAACAATTTATCAATTTGTTCAACTTTTAAAAATCAGAACTCTGACCATTGACTTCAAAAATAATATTAGCTCAACCTTATTCACTACAAGTTATTAGAGAAACATTAAAGCAGTTCTGTGAGTAATGAGGGCAAACTTTCTACGTGCACTTTAATTTTTCACAAGCAGAACTGCTTGGATAATCCTAAACTACCAATTACTTGTCATTAGGTTAAAATACCAGTTACCTAAACACTGTAAAAGCATCATTTGTTTTAACATTATAGAAGAGCAAGAGTTTATACTCTTAACACTCTAAGTGTTTAATTTGCTGGTGTGAGGGGAAAAAGAAACTATATTACTGTTAAAAGGATTGTGACAAAGGGCTTTCCTACAATAGTCAGGAGGTTTAGACGTATAGCATGTCCAAGGGAAAAAAAAGCATACTTGACACTGTACAGATTTATAGTGGCAAATTAATTATTGCCTCCCATGAGTTATTTTAATATATTCCACAAAGGTCTGTTTTCTTCTGCTAGTCCAGGGATGAACACTCAAACTTTATTAAAGTACATGTTCCAGTGGAGGACTGTCATTAGAAAGACATGCTCTGATTGGATGTAAATTTTCAGCAAGTTTTCAAGCAAGAAACTTGTTTTGCATGTAGGTGCATGACGGATTAGTCAATTGCTGCATGGTGTGGACACAGACTGCTCTTTTGCTTTTCAAATCCTCTTTTGTTTAATCAAGTGGTTTCATAAAAAGTTATGGCAGACCACTATGATTGGTTGGCTGCATGTAGTCCACAGGTCATATCACTCCCCTCTGTACTAGTCAATGGATAAAGGACCCTTGTACAGTAGCATGCACAAGCTCATGCTTCCTAAATGGACATGGATTTTTCTCAATGTTACTTAGCAGTATGGAAAAGGAAGAACTGATAACTGTGATTATAAAACCAGCAGATTCCTTTAGACAAAAACTAATACCTTGGGCTGCTTACAGACATAAAGAAACCCCCTCAAAATGTTGCTTCACTTTAAATTCCATGCACCTCTGCACCAAGCCCATTGCACGTCCAGAAGAGGCATTGTGTTAGTTAGACCTGGTTTGCCCAACATCTGCATAGATCAGGTGCTTCAGCAGGGCTTTTATGGTGCTTTTATCTAATAGCAGATTGAATCAGCTATTAGATAAAAGCACCAAAAAGCCCCCTATCTAGTCAGACACTGCAGAGCTAGGTCAAACAAATGCACTGATTCTTCCAGTAAAGCAATTTTTTTTCTCCACAACTGTCAGCACTGAAAGTGTTTAGTGTGGTGTGCCAAAACACAGATGCAGACTTCAACTTCTGTACTACTTGACAAAGAGGCACTGTATTTGTAACAACATTTGGTATATAATACAAATAATTAATAGTTTCATAGTAGCTAGGGTCAGGAGGGACCTGAACAGATCATCTAGCCTG
>NW_017729034.1:68055294-68077599 GCF_001723915.1 Gavialis gangeticus
GTGCTTTCCACCCCCTCGTTCAAGTCGCTGATGAAGATGTTAAACAGTGCAGGCCCGAGGACTGAGCCCTGGGGTACTCCACTGCTCACATCTCACCAGGTTGAGTACAACCTGTCCACCACTACTCTCCGGGTCCACCCCATCAGCCAATTTTTTACCCATCCAACTGTGCAGGCATCAATGCCACAGTTGCTTAATTTATTGATGAGAATGGGGTGAGAGACAGTGTCAAAGGCCTTCTCAAAGTCTAGAAAGACTACGTCCATGGCAACACCATCATCCAAGGACTTAGTTACTTGGTCATAAAAGGCAATGAGGTTGGTCAGGCAGGACCTGCCTTTGATGAACCCATGCTGATTGCCCCTGAGCATGATCTCCTCTGCTGGCCCCCCACAGATGTGCTCCTTGATGATTCTCTCCAAGATCCTCCTGAGCACCAAGGTGAGGCTTACAGGCCTATAGTTACTTGGGTCCTCCTTCCTCCCTTTCTTGAAAATTGGGACCGCATTAGCCAGTTTCTAATCCCCCAGCACCGGGCCAGATGACCATGAATGCTCATACAGCCGGGCCAAGGGCTCCATGATGACCCCTGCCAGCTCCCTCAACACCCTTGGGTGGAGAGCATCTGGAGCTGCAGATTTAAAAATGTCTAGCCCTTCCAGAAGATCCCTAACTACATCTGCACTGACTGAAGGCCTGACAGAGCTAATAGTCGTGTATTTACAATGCAAGAGATTTTCCATCCAGATATTTTTGTCTGTGTTTTTATATATGTTTAGGACTTTTATATGGATAATATGGTAAGTTATGTCAGTTGTACTTAATTATCAAGAAAAATAGTGATTATCACCAATTCAGATCCTATGAGCTCTTCCAGTTGGCTGAATAACTGTTCAGAAAAATAAAAGTATGCAATATTCTCAAATAACATATAAGGCCAAATAATTGTTCTGAATTTGCCAAAGATGTTCTTCTATAATGCAGGAAGATAGGCAAAAATGGATAATTCTATCTTTTTATTTACCTGAGGGATAAAAATTACTTTATAGGAAATAGAGAAAACCTCTTTGTTCAAATGATTTATGTGATACCCAAAGACATATTAGGAACCTCATGACATATGCCAGTGGGAGCCAGCCTTTTCTGGCTAGCATGCTACAAATTAGCCTTGTACCTTCCCCAACTGCCACTCCAACCCTTTTCTCCTACCCAATCTACTGCTGTTTTCTGATCCCTGCCCTGTGCTCCTTGACCAAGCTTCTACTCTGCTTTGCTCCCTGCCTGATCTGATACTTTGCTTTCTGCTCCCTGTCCCCTCCCCAATCTGTTGCATGCCAGACACTGAGGCTGCCCATGCCACTTGCTGCATCCATGCCTCAGGCTGGCCATCCTTGACATACATGATCTCAGAGGTCCATGGCTCCACCTATAATTATTATGTGTGTATAATTTACAAGTCCCTGTCATGGAGATGCCCAATAACCTAGAAGTCTCCTGTTCTGCAGACAAATTAAAACAAGATACAGTGTGTGGAAAATTGATTTTTTTTATCATTAAAGTAATTAAGCACTGGAACAATTTAAGGATGTGTCAAATTCTTTTATGATCTTTGACTTGGATATCTTCTTTTATAACTTCCCAGGTACACCATGCATCCCAGGAGGAGGAAGGCAGTGTTATGGAAACATTTATGTGACAAAACAAAAAGCAGGTATTGAAGATGGGCCTGGAAGTTAAGGAAATTGAGTTTTCAACAATAATGTAGAGCCAATATAGGATTTTCTATGGGGCAAAGTGGACATTTATGGATGCCGATACACATGCTCATTCACATTCAAATTAAAATGATCAGAGCAGACTTCATTACTTGTGTCTGCTCTATGTTTTAATTAGAATGCTCCAGCATCACCTCACTGTCACATGTATTAAAACCCCACACAATTTTAAATGGCCATGGGGGTGCTTTGTTTAAACCTTATCAAATGAGCATTAGATAAAGCATCCCATAGCCATTTTAAAACACATGACAGCTTAACACATGTGATAGTGAGATATTTTCATTACAGCGGCTGTCTGTGAACCACTCTAATTAAAACACACCCCCACCCCACCCCTGAGCACATATATAGGCAGTCTATGTGTTTACAGTGAAAAGCACATAGGTATTTTGGTAATGGCATTTTGGACTGAAGAAAGATAAAATGTGAGGACAAAAGACCAAGGTGACATAGGTGAGTGTTCTCAATACTTGAGAGGGTAATGACAGTGTCAGTGCTGGGACTTGGGTGGCCAGGCCTCAGAACCAATCAGGGATTAAGATTACTAGATAGGGGTACAAACTAGACTCAAAGGCAAGTAGAATCTAGGGACAAGCTGGGAAACCAGGAAATCAAATGGAGAACAAAGTCTACAAGCAGGATGAGTCAGGGAACCAGGAGATCAAACAGAGACCTATGTCTAAAAATGAACCAAGTCATCAAACCAGGAGGCTGGGGTGCTGGCAGAATCACAAGAGGTGCAGTCCGTGATCAAGGAAAGCCCTATTGTCCAGACATTCCTGTCCTCTTCCTAGTCTTATATAGGGAGGAATGGAACATCAGGTAGCAGGAGCCAGCCATTCAGGCACTGTTGGAGCTTCAGGTAGGCCCAATCCAACCTCTGGGAACAGCAGCAGGGTGGTGGGTTAGGGTAAACACCATACTGTCAGACCAAGGCCCTAGGTTCAAGGCTATATGCCTGACAGAGGGGGTGAAGTGGTTTAACAATATAGGTGGAGAAGAAGTGGAAAAATGTAAAAGAAGTTTTGAAGGAAGGAGTGGAAGGAGTCAAATCACCTATCAGAAAGGAGAGGTTGTGGGGAGGCAGATTTGAGAATCACTAGCACCATAATGATTACTTAACTCATCTGAGCTGACCTGATGCAGCATAAAAGGAAAAACGGACCAGGAACTAAGCTACACCCAGCAAGATATAGAAAAAAGATAGGGGGAATACAGTAGAAGGAATTCCCCAAGGAATTGCTGAATGAGTGACTGGAGAGGAAAAATGAGAAAACACTGACACACACACAAAAAAAACCCAACAAAAAAAGACAGAATACTAAAAAGTAAAGAAGGAATGACAGTACTAAAAGCAAGAGAAAGATCAAGAAGAACAAGGATGGCATAACGGTCTTCACGTTGTTCTAGGAAAAGATTACTGGAAATCTGGATGAGAGTAGTTTCATAGAGGGAAACTAAAGGAGGCCAAATGGTAATGGATTTGTAGTGAGAAGTTAACACAGTAGCTGTAAAAAGCTGTTTAATAAGTTTAGGGGTAAATGGATGGAAATGCTGGATGGTAACTGCAGACACACATAGGAACAAGGGTGGAAGGAATTGGGAGCAAGGATGGAGATTTAGAAGTGTATTTGAAGACAGAGGGTGCATCTACACCTGCACTTTACTTTGGAAATGACTAATTAGCTCTGCAATAAAGCATCACCATCTACACACATGCCACTGTTAGGACACAGTAAATTAACTAACTCCACTGTAAGATACTACTGTTGAGAACAATACTAACGTACAGCAGAGTACTTAACTCCACCAAAACACACATGTAGACACTGACAGGGGATGGTTGGGGTACAAGGGTGATAAAGTGCAGGGGCTGACTGCTGCCTAGCCCCACTCTTCAGTAACCCCATGCTCTAGCCTCTGCCACCCGACACTGACCCCTGAATCCTGGGACTGACCCCTCAGGCTCCAGGGCTGCTCCACTCTGGCTCCAACTGCTGTGTTCTTGGACATACATGTGGAGTTGCACCTGGAAGCTGACTTTGGCGCCAACTATGCCAGAATTTCTCACATCACCCTAATGGCACATGTAGATGCACCCAAGAGGGTACACTAGACAGAGAAAAGTTCTGAGCAAAAGTGAGGGAAGTTACCAGTCAGGAAGGCAAGTGTTAAATACTTTCAGGTGTTTAGATGAAGATTAGATGACAATTAAATGTCACTCATTTGGGAAAAGGAAGAGCAGGAAAGGGGAGTTTTATCAGATTTTGATTTTTATTTACTTAAAAAAGATGGCAAACCTTGTGAAAGTCACCAGACAAAGGTGAGACTGGAAAGAAAAAGGAGCAAGAGAAAAATTGAGCATGTAACAGTGGATAACAATGGAGTACAGTGAAAGAAGTCAGTAGGTTTTGATTGCATTTAATTTGAAGGTGAAAAATTTTAACGTGGAAGACCATCGTTATAATTATCTGAAATAAATTTGAGGAGAGATCTGTCCTTATGGTCAATCATTCTATATTCTTTAGTAAGCTCTTAAACTTCTGGTGGTTTCTAGACTTAGGAGTAGTTCTGTTTGGAAGATATAGTGGTAATTTTCACCTCTATAAAAAAGAGCAAGTTTAATAATGTTGACAGACAAAGTTTGATAATAAAAACAGGCCTGCACTTTCATCTGAATGGTATTACCTATGAATGAAATGATGTCCAGTACAAAGTGTAAAAGTGAAGCCATCTAAATTGGAATATTACAGCAGCTTATTTCTGCTTCCATGGGCTTTTGTGCTGCCCTAACTATTCCTAAAAATTATGATTATACTTGAAATGTCAGGTTTTTAATTATTAGATGATTCTGAGACCATATTCATCATCAGTTTATAGGTCTTGGTTCAGAAAAGACAGATTCATAATTACCATTTTAACTGGCTTCTCACAAGTAGTATTCTTTTATCTTGGGGTTTTTTTTGGTGTCCTGACTCACTTCAGAGTTCTTTATTCTCTGTCACACACAGGCACTTTATTGTTACTGCTTCTTTGTGAAGCAAAGTGAACAATATAAAAAGAGGAGAGAGAAAGTTACACCAATTATTTTTTTCCAACTGATCAGTGGGTGCATCTACATGAGACACTTTACTGCATAGTAGAGCAGTTTACTGTGCAGTAAGAGTACACATCTACAGATGCACATGCTGTGCACAGTAAACTGCCATAATCACGAGTAAATTTGCTACCTGCAAATGCAAGTAGAAAATATATTCATAATTAGTTACTGTGCAGTAACGCTCATGTAGATGCCTGACTGTGTTCCCAGTCAGACGGGCAGCAAGGAGTGGGAGATTTCTCCCTGCCTCCAGGATCTGCCAGCTGTGGGGGCAAGCTCTTCCACCAGAGCCCAGGCAGGGAACATATGTCTCCCTGCCCTGGCAGTAAGGAGCTCCCAGCCCCCCACTCTGAGATTGCGATTGGGGAGTGGGGGCTGAGAAAGCCTTATCTTCCAGCCCCCACTTCACCATCACAATTGGGGAGCAGCAGGCTGACAAATCCTTATTTCCCAGTGCCAGCTCCATGGTCACAGGGGTGGCACTGGGAGATCCTTATCTGGCAGCCTGAGCCCAGTGACTGCAGAGCTCAGGCTGGGAGATAAGGATCTAACAGTGCCAGCCCCACAACTGCAGAGCTGGTACTGGGAAATAAGGATCTCCTATCCCCCTTTTCCCCCATTACCATGGTGAAACAGGGGCTGGGAGATAAGAATCTCCCAACCCTCCACTCCTTGACTGTGCCCCATGGAGCAGGGGTTATGAACTGTCCTGGTCAACGGCCGGTCCCAGCCCCATGCCTTGATCAGGTGATCGAGATGAGAGCCTTGGAAAGAGCTGCAGGAGTGGGGCAGGTCTCAGCCCCTTCCCTGATCCGCTGGTGGGTCAGGTAGCAGCCAGGGGCTCACCTCTAGCTGCCCCACCAGTGGACTGGGGCAGGTGGCTGGGACCTGCACCACCCCTGTAGTTCTTACCAAATCCCTTGCCCCTGATTGGAGAGCTGGGGTTAGGAGCTCCTTGCTGCCAGGCCAGGAGGACATTGTCCCCACCCTGGCTCTGGTGGCAGAATCCACCCTGGCAGCAGGCAGCCCCCGTAGGGCAGGGAGCAATGTCCCAGGCTTCACCAGAAGACAGTTGTCTCCTGGCCCCATGCTCCTTCCCAGCCCCTGGGCTACCACTCAGGGAGAGCTTAAAGCTCCCCCTGGCCGCTGCAAGGAGCCAGTGCAGGGCCGGCAGGGGCAGGAGCAGATTTGCTGCCATGAGCAGCAAAACTGTTCCCGAGTTCCTGCACGTATAGATGCCTGACAGAAGTATTTACTCATGAGTAGTTTACTTGCAAGGAAACTGATACCAGATCAAATGCATGTGTACTCACACCCAGTGCTACTTACCTTCATTCAGGACATGAGCTACAAGCAAACATTTGATTGCTGTATTCAAAAATATAAAAATCTTCATTTGGATATATAATTTGGTGCAAAGGAATAACAAAATTCTTACTAGACACACATTTGTTTTCATAGCTGAATTATCTCAGCTTCTGATTTACCAATTAACTGCCAGCAGTTTCATTTCCCAAGAACTACTTTATATTAGTGACCTTATCTACAACTGCTCAGGAAAGACCTCTAAATTACTTTGGCTTTTCTTAATGCAGAACAACAAATTCTTAAAGAAACTACAATCAATCCACTTGATTTCTCTAAAGGACTAACTGTAAACTAATTGATTTATGGTCTTCTAATGTAGTGTACTAGATTAATTCTAAGAACATCCTGTTCAACAATTTTGGTGGTCAAATTTTCATTGCACTTTGCTTACTTTTAGCCTCACTGCTATATTAATTTACCAGGCATGGACAACAAGTGTTATCACTGATCCCATATAAATTGGATTTACAAGAGCAGTACAGTAAACCAATTGAAAGCATTCAGATTTTTAAAATGTCTTTAAAAAGTTAATCTTGAAAGACATATTTTTTTCTAAAAAAATATCCTCCATACATGAATCATTGTTTCAGTCTGCGTTGACAAACTAAGGGCTCAATGTTACTGTCATTATTAAGATAAATCTTTCACTGAAATTAATGGAAATCTCACCTGAAAAACAACCGCAAGAATGAATTCTCTGATTATCTTTGTCCTTTAGAATACTTAAGATGTAGAGAGACTTTCAAGATCATGTGGCTAAGATAAAGGTGTCTATTACTATCTCATTGGCAAATATGAACTAAACTGGAAAAGATGGAAATTAATACTGCTGAAATAGGAAACATGAGTCACCTAATGAGAGACATCAATGGGTTATATTGAAAAGAGGGTTATCAGATTGGAGACAGATTACTAGCAAGTGTTGCTGAGGGACTGGTTTGGGGGTTTATTTTAGTGAATGAACTAGATGTGCACCTATGAAAATTGTGTCAGACACAAAGAAGGGGTATTGTGAATAGAGAGGAGGATCGGACTATTACACACAAAAAATAGGCAACCTTGCAGAATGGAACAACAGAAATGGTGTGAAGTTTAATAGTATGAAATGCAAAGTTATACATATATGGACTAATGCCAGGAATCTTTGCTGTAAGAGAGGAATTCATAGACTACAATAGGAGTCAGGAACCTGTGCCACCCCACGGCTGGATCCATCCTACAAAGAGGCCAGACCCAGCCCAAAAAGGTCCAATCTGGTATGCGGGGTTGGTGGCAAGGTACTATGCTGTGGTGCCCATTTTCTCCTCTGTGAAGTTTGCTGTTTTACCATGTCTGTGTTTACCTTGGCTAAAGAGAGAATAGGGATCAGCAGTGAGGGTAAATGAGGTAGCTGGATGCTCCAGGATGTAAAACACTTGTAGCCTGTGACAGGACCAGGTGGTAAGGGAGCCTTGCACAAGCAAAAGATTCTGAGCCCTGGACTACAGGAAATGGAGAAAAGATGGACCTGGAGGTTCTGGCTGATTGTAGGATAACCATAATGTAGGATTGCAGGATGACCATAGCTGTGGATCCAGCCATGAAAAAGGCTAATGCAATCCTAAATTATATTAGGTTGGGTGTTTTTAGTAGAATAGCAAAACATTAGTACCCATGTACAAGATCCCCATTTAATATACTGTTCTGGTCATCTGTGTTTAAAAATATATTATTTAAACTGGAACCTGTAGAAAGAAGGGATATGGGAATGGGTAGGAGAGTTAAGAGTTAGCAGGAGATTAAAAGAATTTGATTTAGATAGCTTAGCAAAATTAAGATTGTTTATAAATGTATCGACAGGGTAAATATCTGGGAAGAATGAGGGCTATGTATCTTAGGACCCCTCTGCTCGTTACAAGTATTTTGCAATTAACTGGTTAATTGCACAATTACCTTGGGACCAGTTACATGTGCAAAGTAACTACCATGCCATAACAAGTTTCAACCAGCTATGAAGTTAGATCTAAAAAATGTATACTAACTTTAGAGCTGGTTTCTATTAAGCTTTAATTTGTACAGGTAGCAGAGTTTGACAGGGCTCCCAGACACCTGGGTGCACCATGTCAGGTTTTGGAGTCCCACAACTGAGGGGACTTTCAGCCCAGGCAGCTGTCAACCCTGGACCCCAGCAGCATGGGGACCCAAAGTCCTCCAGCTGCTGGATGCTGGGACCCATCTGGGCCCTGGCAGCTGAGAAGCATGGCTGCCCTGGGGCTGGGGGACCATAGAATCATAATATGGGGGACCATAATCCCCCAGCTTCAGCAATGTGTGAAACCCCCAGGCTTAGGGGATCATGGCAGCCACAATCTCCCAACCTTGGGGGATATGAAACCCCTGGGGCTGGGGGATTGCAGCAGCCATGATCCCCCAGTCTCAGGGTCTTGTGGGGTTTCCCCGTGGTTGGGAGCTCCTCAAATGCACACACAGAGGGACCCTTAAAGAGCAATATCAATACAAGTTGAAGTGGCTATAAACTGGTCATGAACAAATTTAGATGGGAAATTAGAATAAGGTTCTAAAGATCAAAGGAATAAAGCTTTGGAATGGTCTTCTTAACAAAGCAGCTGGGACAAGTGATGTGCATTTCAAAATGGAGCCCAACAAGTTATGGAAGGCACAGTATGATAGGGTTCTAGGAGCAATAATCAGAACAGATATATGCAATTCCAGAAATTTGGTATCCACATGATGACCAGGAAGTCTTTTTTATCAATGAATGCTTGATTTGGCTTCTAGGCTGGTTCCTCCCCTTTCTCTTCCTTTCTTCTAAAACACTGAATGTTGACCAAAGCATAATTTAAGCTGGAGTGTGCTGGTGCTGCTACCAGTACTTAGAAATCTCTTCAGTACTTGGCTCAAGTACTCTCTAAAGCACTTAGAATCAAACCAATTGCCAGATTTCAAGTAAAAAATGAATTTTTTAAAAATCTGTACTCAGTAGCATGGAGAATGATTATCTTCAGCATCATCTAAGCATATTCTAACCTAACATATTCACTACCACCACACTGTCTAGGCACTAGGAGCTGTCATAGGACCAAGCCACAGGGGCAGCTGTGATGCCCCCTGGTGACCATGCAGCTCCTGCCCAGCTCAGTCTGTACTGTAGCTCTCTTTTAATTGCTCACCCACCATGCTACGGTCTTATTGAGGATTAAATAAGGGAGGCTGCCCACAGGCTGTACTGTAGAGTGAGCCTGAGTCCATACAAATTATTACTGGGTCCCTCCTGTACCCCACTAATCTCAGTTCAGCCCACAATCTTAATAGGTCCTCTCAGCTTGTCCAAGTCTTTCCAGAGCACCTGAACCTTAAGTGGTCATTGCGTGGCTCCATCCTTCCCTACAACACATCCTTTCCTACAACACATCCCATGCCTTACACACGTTATCACTTACTGATGCTACCTGATATTCATTCCACTCGGCCCCTCTCTGGGCTCCTCACCACTCCCCCCACTCTCCAGGCTCTTGAACCTTCCAGGCACTTGCACAGCTCATCTTGGGCTCCTGGACCTCATGGCTGTCCTCATAGCTCCTTTTTGGGCACTGAACCCTGTGATTGCCTATGCAGATGCTCTCTGACTCCACCGAACTCTGTGGTCCCCTCTCCACCCCTCTCTCTCCGGGTTCATGGACCCTCAGTCTTCACAAAAATAATTAAAAGCTGCAACGAGATACCTACTAAATATTATTTGTATAAGGAAGGGGACAAGCTAAAAGATGGGATAACAAAAGACAGTCAGAGAACTGTGATGGGTCTGAATAAATTCAAGTCAGTAGAAGCCGATGAACTTCATTCCAGGGTACAGAAAGAACTGGCAGAGGAGATTTCAGACCTCTTGGCAAAGATCTTCACGAAGTCACAGGAATGGGAGAGGTAGCAGAGGGCTGGAAAAGGGCCAACATACTGCTCCTCTTTAAAAAAAGGCAAAGATGATCCAGGGAACTATAGACCAGTTAGCTTGCCTCAATATCTGGAACAAGTCCTAAGGAAATCCATTTGCAAGAATCTAGAGGAAGAAAGGCTGATTACAAGCAGCCAGCATGGATTTACTAAGAACAAATCATGTCAAACAAACTTGATCTCCTTCCAAAGTAACTATTTGAGTGGATGAAGCAAATGCTGTGGATATAGTGTATTTAGACTTCAGTAAGGCATTTGACAAGGTTCCACATGACCTTCTGAGAAACAAAGTGAAGAAATATGGGCTTGACAAAATTACTATCAGATGAGTAGACATCTGGCTCAATAGCCACAAGCAAAGGATAGGGGGTTTCAAGTGGAGTCCCACAGGGGTCTGTCCTGGGCCCAGTGTTGTTCACCGTGTTTATTCATGATTTGGATGCTGGCATAGAAAACTTCTTGAAAAAGTTTGCAAACAACTCAACACTGGGAAGGACAATGAATTCACTGGAGGACAGGAGCACAGTTCAGAAGGATCTCAACAGATTGGAAAGCTGGGATGGAGCTAACACAAGGAAGTTCAGTGCTGACAAATGCAAGGTGCTGCACCTCGGGAGGAATAATAAAAAATACAAATACAAAATGGGAGACGTGTCTAGATGGCAGCACTACAGGGAAGGATCTTCGAGTCTTGGTAGATCACAGATTTAATATGAGTCTCCAGCATGCTGCAGTTGCAGAAAAGGTGAATATGGTTTTGGGATGCATCAATAGCAGTATTAGGTGCAAGACAAGGGAGGGGATATTGCCTCTACTTGGCACTGGTAAGGCCTCATTTACAGTACTGTATGCAGTTTTGGGCTCCAAATTTAAAAAGTCAGAAAGGGTGCAGTCAGGTGATAAAAATGATAAAGGGCTTAGAAGGCAAGTCATGAAACAACATGTTGAAGGGTTTAACCATGTCTAGCTTGTGGAAAAGGCACATAAGGCGGGTGTGACAGGCTCACGCTTGACACAGTTGCCAATGGGCCACAGGTTTGTCCCACCCCTTGGGTCATATATCATACCTAGGACTATTCACCTGCCATGACTTTGTTGTTTCCACTGGGTGAACCTTCACTTGCCTGGAGGTGGTCATCAGTGGTTCCCTGAGGGTCCAGGTATGACTGTATTGGTGTGACTTCTGTGGGGCTCCTGCTCGCCTACACCCCACTCCTTTCCACTCTGGTGTTATAATCAGCCCTGGTGATGCCTCAGCATGATGATATGGCCTTCTCTTCTATGCTAGGTGTCCAGCAAGAACTGAGATGGCGAGGATCCTGTGGCTGCCTTTTATCTTCAAAATCACGACTAAACAGGTAATGTAACTTAAATGTCTGACTGGGCAACCAAGCCAGGCAACGATGCCTCCATGCTGAGTGATCCGTTTCTTGGGTGTGGGTTGGTTTGGTGCCTGGTGCACCCCTCACTCACCCACTGCCTGGCCCCTATGCTTCCTGGTTGCCCTTCTTGCATACATTCTTTCCAGCCTAGCACTAGGCTAGGTATGGCATCATCTCATGATGGGCACCACGGCGCCTGAGCAGGGCTTGCTTTCCCACTAGCCTCCTGCTGGGGTGCTCCAAGCCCGCAGGCATGCTGCTGGGCGTGCAGTTTTGGGAAGCCTCCTTGCTGGGGTTCTTTGCCTGTTTTTCACTTCAGGCCCCCCTGAGATGCCCTCTCCCAGCCCCACAAGACTTGGGTCCTTCTGCATGGAGTTATCTGTGCATGGCTGGGTCCTGCTGCATCCAGGGTGAGGTACTCACCAATTCCATCAAGAGGGAGAGTATCCAGCTGGGTCCCCAATGCTCTGGCAGTGGGGATAGTGTCTGGTGCTTCCCTGGGTATTCTGGCCTTGGGTAGAGGAGCCAGATTCCTTCTGGTGGTAAAAGGAATGTTCAGTTTTTCCCTGGATACTTCAGCAGTGGGACAAGCTTCCAACACTTTTCTAGATGTGCTGGCCTTTGGGAAAGCAGCTGGATCCCTTCTGGCAGTGGGGAAAGTATCTGGATCCCTTTCAGTGCATTGTTCTAGTGCATGCTCCTACTACCTCCATCTTCAGGCCTCCTCTTGGTTTTTCCTATAGAACTCAATCCTCACAGCACAAGGAAAGTCCACAGGAAATGCAGTCAGAGGGCAGGGAAGCCCCCTTGGCTCAACAGAAAACTTCTGGGTATCCTGAAACTTAAAAGACAAGGCTACAGCAGATGGAAAACTGGGAGCATCACCAAGGAGGACTACTTAGCACTAGCCCATACCTGTAGGGAGCGGTCCAGAACAGCCAAAGCAGTAACCAAACTCAGGCTAGGAACCGGAATCAAGGATAACAAAAAGTCGTTCTTCAGATATGTTGGAAGTTGGAGGAAGAACAAAAGCACAAAAGCAACATTTGCCTACTGCACGATCAAATGGGGCAACTTATGTCCGATGCCCAAGAAAAGGCTAATCTCCTAAACGATTACTTTGCGTCAGTTTTCCACCTGCCCAAGGGGGTCACACTGTCAGAGAGGATGCAAAGCATCCAGGGCTCAGGAGATGGGCCCGCAATTGATGTAAATCAAGTGAGATAATACCTCAAGGGGCTTGATATCCATAAGTCTGCAGGGATGGACTACAACCGAGTGTCTTAAAAGAGCTGGGGGATATCATAGCATGCTATGGCCAAGATATTTGAAAGCTCATAGTGCTCGGGTGATGTACTGGAAGAGCAGAAAAGAGTCAACGTGGTTCCATTCTTCAAGAAAGGAAGGAAGGAGGATCCAGAGAATTACAGACCTATCAGTGTGACGTCCATCCCTGGAAAGATCTTGGAGAAAATTATCAAAGGATCCATCTGCAACAGGCTAACAGAAGGCAATCTACTGAATGCCAACCAACATGGTTTTATTACTGAAAGGTCTTGCCTGACCAACCTCATCTCCTTCTATGACCAGGTGATACATTGCCTGGACAAGGGAGACAAGGTTGATGACATTTATTTGGATTTCAAGAAGGCCTTTGACTAGGTCTCCCATGATGTCCTCATGACCAAGCTGGGGAACTGTGGCCTCGACCATCCCCCAGTCTGATGGCTGGGGAACTAGCTCTGGGGTCAGACCCAAATGGTACTAGTTGATGGGAACAAATCAGTGTGGTTCAAGGTTACCAGTGGAATCCCCCACGGCTCAGTGTTCGTGCCAGTACTCTTCAACATCTTCATTAATGATCTAGATTTGAGCATCAGGTGTGGATTGGCAAAGTTTGCGGACGAAACTAAATTATGGGAGAAGGTGCTCAGGCTGGAGGACAGGTTGGGGATACAGGTGGACCTGGACACTCTTGCAAGTGGATGGACCCGAACCTGATGGCATTCAATGTATGGAAATGCAGGGTACTCCACCCGGGGAGAAAAAAACATCATTGTACTAATAGGCTCAGCTAATAGCACCGTGACCAAAAGAGACTTGGGGGTCTTGACTGACCACAAGATGAACATGAACCACCAATGTGATGCCATGGCTGGCAGAGAAAACCAAATCTGGCATGCATCCACTGATGCATCCCAATCAAAACCAGGGACGTCATCTTCCCACTTTACTCAGCCTTAGTGAAGCCGCAGCTGGAGTACTGTGTCCAGTTTTGGGCTCCACACTTCAGGAGGGATGTGGATAAGCTTGAGAGAGTCCAGAGAAGAGCCACCCATATGATCAAAGGCCTAGCGTGCAAGCCTTACAAAAAGAAGCTGAGGGACATAGAACTCTTCAGCCTGGTGAAGAGAAGGCTATGGGAGGACTTGGTGGCTTCCTACAAGTATATAAGGCGGGTGCATCAGGATATAGGAGAATACTTGCTCACCAGGGCCTCCCAAGGAATAACTAGGTCTAATGGCCACAAACTTCTACAAGGCCATTTCAGACTCAATATAAGAAAAAACTTCTTTACAGGCCGAGTGTCCAAAGTCTGGAACCTGCTCTGGACTGCTCTGGACTCATTAAGAAGGCATTTGGATGTTTATTTTGCTGGGAGCATTTGATCCCTGCAGACTTCCTGCCTCTGGCAGGGCAGCTGGGCATGATGATCTCATGAGGTCCCTTCCAGCCCCTAAGGTCTATGAAATCTAATGTCTATGAAAACTTAGCCCATTGCCCCCAGGCCCTGGGCCAATCAGCAGGGCTCTTTAAGTTGGCACAGCATCAGCTGTCTTGACTGAAGCCTGGTCACATGAGCTGTGGTGCTGAGGTGAGTCAGCTGGAGGCCTGTTACAATGGGACATGATAGGAGTCTTCAATACTTGAAGGGCTGCCATAAAGAAGAAGGAAAGCACCTTTTCTCTCTGGCTGCAGAGAGTAGGACATAGAACACTGGCTTGAAGTTGCAGCAAAGTGGGTTTAGAGCATATATCAGTAAAAGCTTCTTCAGTGTTAGAACAGCGAGGCAGTGGAAGAGATTGCCTAGGGAAGTTGTAGACTCTCCATCACTGGAGGTGTTCAAGAAGAGGGTGGCAGCTATTGGCCCAGGATGATCTAAGCATAACTATGCCTATGTTCTGCTCTAGGTAGTTCCCATGCTTCTGGACTTTCCTAGTTGCCAAAAGGGGTCCAAATGAAAATCCTCTCCCTGCCCCCTGCTAGCACATGCATCAGATTTTTTAAGCCTTCCTCAGAGGCACTGAGTGTTGAAATCCTCAGCCTCATCTGTAAGCAACTGGAGTATACCAGTGCTCCTGCTTAAACCCAGAGGTTTCTGGCTATTGGGTCTTTTCCCTTTGTTCAGGGTGACACTGTATGCCATGTTTAGCCCTCTTCCTGCACTCTTTTTAACATAAATTAACAACCTTTGCAACAGTAGGATGTTGGCCATTGAAGTCCCCTCCTTTACCTGTGAAAGAGAGGTGGGAAGACAAAAATTCCCCCAGTGCCTAGACACTGCAGTGGTAGTAAATATGTTAGGTTAAAATATGCTTAGGTTAGGGTGTTGTATCTTCTGTTAGGGTTGTCTATGTAGCTTTGCTGAGATTTAAACAATGGATTTGTCTGGGTGGATAGGGATTGTTCTGCCTAGATGACCTCTCAAGGTCTCTTCAAGCCCTACTTCGTCTTTATGATTCCTACTATTCTAATAATACCATATATGTAAAAAAAAACAACCGAAAAGACAAATATACCCCTAATTATTGTATCCACAGACCAGTATGTTTATCCCTTTAATTCATGTTGTTTTCATTACTTAACCAAATCCTGATTGCCATGTAAAAAGTACTCTGTTAAGACTCTACTATGCCTCCAGGATTGCAACTACTCTAAAGGGCAATTCCTTTAACACATCAGAAACTATAAAGTTGCTATTTATAATAGCTGCAAATTCCAGTGTAACCAGCAGTCAGAATGTGACTAAGAAACTCAAGATCTCTACACAGCAGCCCCTCAGCATATTATGCCCCCATGCTGGACCTTCATGACAAAGTACTTTATCTTGTCTGACATGTATTTTATCTAAGAAATGCAGTTAGCAGAAGACAGTAAATTTTCTAGCAAAATTAATGCAAGTATACTATCAACATGGAAACCCACGACAAACTGCTTATATGAATCAAATTTATGAAGGATTCCACTACCGCTGGGAGGTACCACTCAATTTTTCATACCAAGTTTGCTATTATACATCTCAAAAAGTATCTAGCATTTTTTCTAGTACAAAATGATGCTGTTGTTTTCTGGCTTTATCTTTACTGACATTTTATATAGGTAACAGAACTTTGCATCCAAATAAAAACACAGAGTGGGTAAAAGACACTAAACTATTTTTAAAGGCCTTTTCTATGTTACCATTTAGTGCACTGATTCTGCCTCTGAAAAAAATTAAAAAAACAAACCTTTTTGACAAAATTTTCAAGTGATATAAATACATCTCCTCAAATATTAAAGTATTTTAAAGGTCTTCCAAGTATACTTTCACCTTTAACTCCAGATGTCATGATAATAATAATACATTTTCTACTCAATTAATACTTCCTCTTATCTGGCTTGCAAAGTGACAAATATTTTGGCCCAGTTCAGCAGAGCAATTAAATATGTCAACTTTAAATACAGGGCTTTTCTCATGAACATCAAAGATATTGGGCCAGCCATAAAACACAACTTGGACAGATCCAGAATGATAAAGTAGGTACCTAAAGGGAGATAAAACAGAATTCAGACACCTACCTTATAAAAGAAGCACTCTGGAACACTGTTGTAGCATGTAACTAATTAGACACTCAGAACAATTTGTTACCTATGTCTTGGATTACAGATGTGCCAAAACTTGGATTTCTATGCAGAAGTACTTTGGTCTGAGCAACCAGCATTTAGCTCCCACCAAAACTTCTTTGAAAGCCAGGTAAGAGGAAGACCAGTGCCTAAATTCTACCTCAGTCCCTGGAGAGGCCCAGAGACAGATGTGCTCAGATACATCTGTTGCAGATCAACAGTATTGATTTTGTTCTGAAGTATATCATGCATTGTCATCTTTACTCAAAGACAATGGTGGTGCTGGGCATGGTGGTAGCATATAGACTGGTATTTAGGGTATTCTCCTGAGAGGTAGGATATCCTCAGACAAAGGAAAAAATTGAGCCTAGCTTTGCTACTTGTTGTGTAGCTATTGTGTTTATAATACACACACACACACACAGAGGATCCAGAGCCCAAAATCCTCTGTTCAACCCTCTCGTAAAACACCACAGGGACAGCACTGATTTCATATAGATAGAATATATATACATACATACATACATACACACACACACACACACACACACACATATGTATATATAGTCAGTGCTGTCCCTCTGGTGTCCCTGTAGGAGAGGGTTGAACACAGGATTTGGGGCTCTGGATCTTGCATAAGGTACCTGAAGGTTTGGCTTGACGAACTGCTCCAGTCCTCGATGTTTTCCTATTGACCTGTCCTACACAGCTGCCAGCTAAGGGCAGTGATTTTAGGTGATTCCAAAGTCAACAGGCTGACTGCTTTGGACCCTATTCTTTGGCACCTAATTCTCCCTAAACATTATGCGGGGAAGTCAAATGCCTAAAATCAGGGTTCTGGATTTGACTCCAGAGACCAAGATCCAGTGCTCTTGCTTAAACCCAGGGGTTTCTGGCTAGAGGGTCTTTTCCCTTTGCTCAAGGTCAGACTGGATGCCATATTTAGTCCTCTTCCTGCACTTTTTTGAATAGTTAAGCACTGCAGTACTTAAGTCCTTTATTGGATCACACAACCAAGATTACTTAAATTATTAAATGGTTTGTTCAACTAGCTCAGATGACTTACCCCTTTTCTAGATCCTCAAACCCTTACATAGTTTCAAAATCATAAAAACTGTAATATATACATATGATCTTAAATAATTTAAAATGTGATTTTTAATTCATAAATATATTTGACTATGATCTTCAAGATTCTACTTTGATAACAATTTGTCTTTATTACATGTCAATGCAATACAATATCTATGGCAACATTTGAAACATTAAACTGAAGAAAGCAGAAAATTCAGCATTGAAGTTCAAATTACAATATTAGCATGCTGTGCACAGACCTTTTATTATTTGATTGCAATTATAACTAGTATAATTATTATTATAATTGCTTTATAAGTAGCAAGTTTGTAGTTTCTGATGTGTTAAATAAATATTATTGGCTCCTTAAAGTCACTCTGTTTGTCAATTCTTCCATTGCTTCACTTGGAACAAACAGAGAGAGGGGGCAAAGGTGACTTTGTCACATTGTTCCTCATGTATTCAGGAGTCATTTGGCTGTTGTCAATTAATGAAGCTTCAGGAATCCTCTAAATTATATTCTGATTTCCTTAGTCTCATATGGGTTCTGAGAAGCAGAAGGACAATCTATGCCCTCTGGCAAATGTTAATATATTTGTGCAATTGGGATTAGAGGAATGTATACCTAAACCCCAAAATCAGGTTCTCTGACAAGCATGCCTGCCATACTAGGATGCACAATTTTTAAAATCAGGCATAAAATTCCTCTGATCCAAATCGCACAACTCCTGCAACTGCTTGTGCAGAGAGGCCAGTACTGGGACTTGGTCTCTGATGAAGGCTCCCCGCCCACCACTGAAGTAATTCTTAAACTTGGAGTCTCGTTAGTATGTTTTTGGTTTTGGAACATGCCTTTGCATGTAAGTAGACAGGGCATGCTTCTTTTCTCCTGTGCCAAGACTTACCACTGCGGTAATATAGATAAGCTCATTAAAGTCAGGGAAAGTTTTTCCCTTGACTTCATGTGATAGCCATTATTCTCTACACTAATATAACAAGTGACTACTGCAGCTGTATCAAATAGACTATAGAATAACAACAGCACCTCTTAATGGTGACTAGCAAAAAGAACCATCAAAACTCCGTCAACTTCAGGGACAGGTGCGAAATGTCCCTCTTTAAAAATGTTGGATTATTATTCAGAATATTTTTATCTGAAAATTGCAACATATGTTCTTTGTTTCTGCAGTGGATACAACATTGCACCAATTACTAATTCCCACTCCAATGTACAGATCTAACATATACTGTTGTTGGTGAACAACCAACCTGAAATTCTCTTAGATTATGAAGCCAATGAAAGGTCAGGTATCTGAGTTCCATGGTAGTGTTCACTCTACACAGTTTAAAATATCTGTCTTACTGCAAAGTTGATAGAATTCTCAAAAATTTCTGTGAGTTATATTTAAAATAATGGGTTGGTCAAAATATCCTATTCTTTACTTCATAAAGAATGGATTAGCAGAAGAGTCTTGCAACATTACTATCATTATGTTTTAAAATCAATTTACATTTAGTTCCTCTAAGTACAAAACGTAAAACCTTCTGAGTTCTTTCTCTATGTAAAATATTGTTAATAAAATCAATTAAATTGTTTAAGACAATAAGAAATGTCAATCAAAGACTTGAGATGGGTGCTAATTGATAATCTGCTTATTATCCACTTTTAGTCATATGACTAAGTTACACAAGAAAGTAGTGATTCAAATGTGTAACAGATTTTCATAAATAAATCAGCATGCATTGTTTCATGGCCAAGAATATTAAACAAATCTCATCATTATGGTTATAAAAAGATCAGCTCTCTCTCACTTCTATCCAAAATTAAGGACCATTAAAAAAATCCTAACACCTTTTGAAACAGGACCTTGAAACAGTATACATTTTTGCTGGAAATACAATATGAATCTAAGTTCTGGTCAAAGACATTATAATCATTAAAGAACTGTTTTTTTTCTGAAAAGAACAAAAGAATCCCTCTGGTTGTCACCTACAGCCCTCAGCTCGACCATCTTGGACACACAGGGCGCTTGTACATGTGACAATGTTACCATGTACCTGTGACGAAAAATTATCTTTGTGTGGCTTAATGGTGTCACACTTCACACGTATGTGAGCTTTGGGGGTTTTAAATGAATTTGCATTGTCACAAACTAAACCACATCCCCATGTAGTTTAGTTTGCAACATTGCAACCTGGAATGCTGCAGCCGTTAATCAGTCAGCTCACCTCTCGGCTGCAGGACAGACAGGCAGGCTCTGCTGAAAAAAAATTATTAGGCCCTCACCGCTTCTGTCTTCAGCAGGTGCCTATGGCCACCAGGACACCTGGAACCACAAGGGAATGGCATGGCTTGGCCTTTGGGCAGCACAAGAAGATGGCAGGAGGGTGGCTGGATGTGTTAGAGGCCCGAGTAGGTAGTGGGGATGGTGCACTGGAAGCCCAGGTGAGCTCAGGGAAGAGCTGGATTGGGTACCTGTGAGCTAGGGCAGCACTCGGCCTGCTAGCAGCCCGCCTGGCCAACCCCAAGGTGGGGCATTGCTGTGAAGGGAAGGACCAGGGCCCTCCACAGCTCAGGGATGGCTCAGCCCACTACAGGACCCCACTTCTGGGTCCCCAGCTAATGCCTCGGGAGCCGCTTTTGTCTTGCTGCCTGAGTTCCACCCCATCAGCCAGAGCTGGCAAGTGCTCGTAAAGCATGCCAGTGATGGAGGCGGGATTTGCCCCATAAGTGGCCGTACTACCCGTGTCAGCTCGCCTTTCTTCTGCGGCATCCCTGCCTCTTCAGGAAAGTTCTTAGTAGTTCTCTTGTGACTGCCATCCATCCATAGCATCTGATGAAGGAAGCTGTTGTCTATGAAAGCTTATGTCTCTGAACCAATTAGTCTCTGATGAGAATACACACATGCTAAGTCAACTTAAAATAAGGTGACTTAACTAAGTTGCCTTAAGTTAAGCCACACCACAACATACACAGATACAGATCCTTGACATGGAGGCAGCCATTTAGGGTACAGACATAAGTGCATCTCCCAGCTATAACTCAGAATGTGTTCTGCAAAGTGTTCTGAGTTACAACATTACCCCAGACCAAACAGAAAAAATTTGGTCTGGTTCCAGTCGGGAGGGGAATCTAGCTGCTGGCTGGGAGCCTGCAGTCAGGTTCCCTTAGCAATGACCATGGCTGTCTGCCAGTACTCACTGTTTTTAGAATGGGAGGAAGGAAAGGCAGCGGAGGGGGCTGATTTTTTTTCATATTAAGGTACATATTAAGGTCATAGTTTCATAGTTTCATAGTTCCTACAGTACATTCTTTTAACAAGCTTTATAAATTTCCATTTATTATTTTCTAAACTTGAAGTAAACTGGAGAAGGCACTCATTAAGAATGTAAACAAACTAAATATAAATATGCTTTATATCTAAAAATGTAACTAAACTAAAAAAAAATCTTTGCCTCTCACACTAAAAGTATATATGTTCACTTCAATCCACAAAACATCATTTAAACTTTTCACCACTTTGCGGTTTTAAAAATAAAATCAAGCAAAACAATAACACATAGATGACTGGAGTCACTTAACTCAGATCTAGTTCACAGGAAAAAAGGTTCATTAAAGTCTCTGTCAAAAGTCAGTAACTTTTGAAATAATAACATTTTTATGGCTCAACAGATCTAGTGATCTGTTTTTGGCTTACCAGAGAATCACAAGCTGTATCAGAGATTACTAGGAGGTCAGGCTGTCAATTAATCATGGTTAACACACATGATTGACATGTTAATTGGTGTTTGTGTTAATTTTTTTAACACATTAATCACACATGTGGTTTTGGAGCCCATACCCAGGCTCTGCTCCACCGCCATCACCGCCGCCTCCGGGCCACTCAGCAGGGTAGCGGTGGTAGTGCAAGGACTGCAGGGTGCTGGCTTCAGGCTTCAGGCTGCTGCAGTGGTGGGGAGGGGTGTGCACAGACACAGACACAGACACAGATAAGCAGCTGCAGCCTGCATGCAGCCCCGAATGCAGCCCAGAGGTATGTAGAGTACTGCCCAGCAGGTAAGTCTGTTGGGGAGAAGAGGCATGGGGGAAGGATCGGGCAGGAGGGCAGATCAAGGTCCCCACAGTGAGGGAGGGAGTGGGCAGGGGCTGGGGTGGGTTGTGGGATGGAGCCATGGGCAGCTCGTCCAGGGATGCAGGGGACGTGTGGCACCTGCTGCTGCGCTCACCCCCGGGGAAGGCATGGAGAACACATGACCTCTGGATTTGTGCGTGGGGCATAGGTGGACTGTGGGCTGAGAGCTGGGGCTCTCTGTGCTCTGCTGTCTTTGCCCTGGGAGCCACAGGCTGGACATGCTGCACATCCCCTGTCTGCCTGGTGGCATGAGGCACAGAATGGTGTCATGTAGCTCCTGGAGCAAAAGCAGCAGGGCACAGAGCCCTGAGCCCACAGGCTGCGTCTGCCCTGTGCACAAATCCAGGGGGCATGTGTCCCCACCATGCCTCCTTCAGGGATACATGCATAGTGATGGGAGCCATGCCCTGCCACACCTGGACAAGGCACCCATGGCTCCATCCCATGAGCCACCCCGGGCCTGGGGCCCCTTTCACTCCAGCCCCTGCCCCACTCCTGCACTGTGGGGGCCTCAATCTGTCGCCTCTTCCCTGTCTTCTTCTCCACAGTCTTATCTGCTGGGCGGTCTGTATGTGTCTGTGTCTCTGTGTGTCTGACCCTCACTCCCAAGCCACAGCCCCACCAGCCCTGCTGCTGCC